>NC_135637.1:26659119-26983437 GCF_053574225.1 Canis aureus | reverse complement strand
CCATCCTGGTATCTGTTATAGGGAAACCCTGGGGGTGTGGGGGGCGTGGGGGGCGTGGGGTAGAGAACTGGCTCCATCACACCCTGTGTGACATCAGGCAAACATTTAGCCCTCTGAGCCTCAGTTTCCATGTCTGCGAAACAGGATTAAAATGCCTCCCTTGGAGGTGGGGGCTAGGACTGGAGATAATAGGCTCAGGGAAGTGCTTTGTAATGGTTTGCTTTCAAGGACGTGGGTAGGGGAGAGGCCCATGATGGCCTTTGGGGTTTGCAGTGTGCCAGCCATGTGCCCCAGAAAGGGCGGGAAGCAGGGCTGGAGTGGCCCAAAGGTGCAGGCTTTGTGGGAGACCGGCAGCATATCCAGGTTGCCCGAGGGAGGTGGGAGGAGGCCTAGCCTTCTTGTCCCTGCTCCACATGAGCTGCTCCCCTACCTGGTCCTGTCCCCCCCAGACTTCAAGGAGCTCCTCCTTTCTTCTCTTTCCAGGGAAGAGAACGGTCCAACCCTAACTAGGCCTCATTCCTTCCCTCCTCCCCCCACACTGGGAGGGGGCCACTCTATACTCTCCCCATCTTATCACCTCCCATCCACCGTCCTCACAACATTTCCTCAGTCCCTGTAGGCGCTGAGGGACAGTTTGGAGAGAGGGCCTGATTGCCTCCCTGACATCATCTCTGGGGTCGGGTTGGGGTGGCTCCAGTGAGCCTGACTCTGGAGGGAGGCTGGGCCCCACCTCTGGCCGGCCAGTTTCAGGCTGAGTGGGTCCGCGGGGCTGCTTCCTGTTCTGTTTATTGCCTCTGAGTTCAGGAAATCATTGAGTGAAACATCCTCCCCCACCCCCACCCCCCACCCCGCGATTATTTAATAGGAGCCGAGCTGTGGTCTCTCTCTTTTGGAAAATCCAGTGGGAGAAGGAAGCTGTCAGTTCAGCTCTGACATCAGCTTTGTCCCTGCGCCAAGAATCAGGGTGGCCAGGGCGGGGGGCGGGGGGGGGCCTGGGGCGGGGTGGGGAGGAAACCAGCTGCTGGTGGCCCCCGTGACGTGAGGCTGCCACACGGTTCCCAGGGGTGGGAGCTGGAGGGTGAGGGGCAGGGATGTTGGAGACACACTTGGGACGCACACGCCCGCACGCACGCATGCAGGGTCATGCCTCTCCACTTGTGCCCACCGACCCCTTGCCATGTGGACTCACACAGACGCAAGGTCAGACACATACTTGTACAGGATTCATGCACATGGTCACTCACACATCCACACAATCACAAAGAGAGCTCACAGAGTCAGCTAGAGATGTGCATGCGTCAGCTCTCTCCCACAAGCAAACAGACCAGCACAGACACACATGTGCACACTCATAGGATCAGACGCAGCCCGACACAGACGTGCAAATACCCAGAGACCTTCATGTGTCAATGCTCATTCAGACCCAGACAGACAAACAGACAGACCCATGGCGTGGCCGGCAGGCGCTCCCAGACACGGACTCAGTCTATGGGTTGCAGGCTACCCTGGAAGAGGGGCTGTGGCCACTTCTTCCTCCCGCTGCCCCGCCCTCGCCCTCGCCCTCGGTGAGGATGAAGGGTTCCCAGTGGAGGAGTGAGGAGAGGCTCCTGATGATCCCCGCCCCACCCAGGTGGGGCAGGGAGGGTGGGGAGCTGAGGGTCTGAGGCTGCGGGAGGGAGTGGAGAATGGGAGGCTGGGACCCGGGAGGGCCTTTGTCCCATGCAGGGTGATGACAGGCCTCCACCCCACACCAGGAGCGCCCGCCCTGCCCCGCCTGCAGCACCTCCTGCCCATTCCTGAGCTGGAAAGGATGGCGGGTGACACAGGAGTCATGAGTCCCATGCTGTCAACTGCTGAATGACCTTGGGCAAGTCACTCCTCAGCCCCTCAGGGCCTGGCTTTCATCATCGATACCAGTGGCTTGCAAACGTTTTTGACCACGACCCACAGTTAGAAACACATTGCACCTTGCAACCAGAGGATGATGCACGCGCTGACACATATAGACAACGGAAAAAAAAGTTTGTGAAGCAGCACTCCGGGCGATGCCCAGTGATTTTGCTATTCCATTTCCTTTTTGAAAGTGCTGGCAGCAACGCTCTAAATTGAATCCATGAGCTGCTAAGAGGCCGGCCTCCGAAACCTGTGAGTGTGAAAGTATGGCTCTGCACATCCGCCTGCTGTAGTCTCGGGCTAGGTGGAGACTCGGGGAGAGCCGAGAGGAGGCCAGAGAGCTTACCGACACTGCCGCTGGATGGAGGGGGAGAGGAGAGCCACCTAGTCTAGAGATGGAGATGCTGAGGCCAGAGCCCGCAGTGGAAGCGGGTCACGCGACAACATGGGCCGTGGAGGCAGGCTCCTGCCCCTGCCGAGGATGTAATCAGGGCTCTGTGGGCTGCTGCTTCCTTTGCAATTTCTATCAGAATTGAAGAAAAAATGCAGTCACTCTGATTCACCTCCAGGGGGGTGATTCCTGACGCAGAACCGGGCGGGAAATGTCCGGGTGATGATGGGGGCAGTTGGCGGCAGGCCAGGATGGCTTCTGGCCCATGCTTGGCCCCGAGGGGTGTAGCTGGTCCCTGCCAGAGATTTGATGGGGTGAGGGTGAGAAAGAGCAGACTCTATGCCCGGAGCCTGGGCCTCAAGAGCCTCCAATACAGATGGGCTCTCCGGGATCCTGCGGTGGGAAGTATTACTTAGTCCCCTGCGAAGGTTCTGAAAGGCTGCCTGTTTCCCCAGGACCCATGCTATGCTCTGTGAACTGAGAGGACCACGAGCTCTCCCTGGCCTAACTCTCAGACCCAGGCCCCTAGCCCAAGCTGGGGTTTGAGCCCTTTCCTGTGACCACTCGGAGTCTGGTTAGAATGACTGTCATGTGTTAGGCACTTTGCGTTTCCCACGGAACATCCTCATGACAACACTACAGTGTAACCCACTTCCAGAGGGGAAATCAAGGCTCAGAGAGAGGAAGCCAGTTGCCCCAGGCCACATGGTTGGTAAGTGGTGTGGGCAGGATTTGAACCCAGGTTCTCCTGGCTCTAAGCCACACCCTTACCCACAGGCTCTACCACCAGCCTAGCCCTGGCTGGCCCACAGCTGACTTTCGACACGGCGCCATGGGCCACAGGGAAGTCCACGATGGTTTCGTGGTGCCGCGGGGTGCAGGCTGGGCCACGGGTGTAGCTGCACCTTCATTGCTCAAGTGTTGAATAATGAGGTGCTTTTGCCTTTCGGACGGGACAGCCAACTGCCAGGGTTGTGCCAGGAATTCCTGAGCTGCTTCTGTCAACTCTGGCTGCCCGCCGCCCCCCCCCCCCAGCCCTCGTCCTGGGCCACAGCCTCTGACCCCTGACTTCCTCCCACCTGACTCCCCTGTGCTCATTTCCCAGGTGGGCACATCAAGGCAAGGGGCTGGGCATGAGCTGGTGGCTAAGAGCAGCTGCTGCTTGGGTTTTCAGAGAACTGAGATCTCAGCTGGGCACAGGGGAGGGGATGGTGAAGGAAGGAGGGGGCCGGTCTGGGCAGTGGGGGTTGCCCAGAGCACTCTGTTTCTGGGTCACTGGTCTTGGGGAATTCCCCGATGCCCAGAGAGCTGCTTACCTGGTGAGTAACTGCTACTGGCTGCCCACACAGGATGCCTGACTGCGAGGGTACCTCCCCGCCACCCCCCTGCCGATGGCCACTGCCACACTGCCCTCTCCCCTGAGTGCCCCTGAGGCCCAGGAAAGAGACAGACAGGCAGGGGGCTGTCTCCCGCCCCCACGTCCCCCCACCCAGGGCTCCGCAGGGGGCGGCTGGTGATTCAAGCCCCTCTGAGCTGAGCTATGTCTCCTTCCTTCTCAGATGGGGCCTGGGGGTGAATCAGTTCCTGGGGGCGGTGAGCCCGGGTCAGCTGCAGTCCTCAGCTCAGGCTTGGGGGGGCTGTTCAGGGACCAGGATGGGACATGGGGAGACTGAGTACTGCCACGCCATCCCCCCATATGACCTGCCTTATCTTTCTGGGGTGCCCCTGAAGCTGGAACCCATCAGGATGTCCTGCCTCCATTAGCCATCAGGGGAGGATGCACAGGTTCCTCTCAGCTTTCCCTCCTCAGCCCTGGAGTGGGCCCAATTTCCTCATTTGTAAAATGGGGACAGAAACCCCTACTTCACGGGTGTGGTGAGGATCTTCACCTGGTAAGAATACATGCTGACAGGTATAGAGGGCTTGTGGGGTGCTCAGAACCACTCTGAGCCCCGACACCTCACAGCAAACCACAGCATAAGTGCCATCATTCCCATTTTATAGATGGAGAAACTGAGGCCAGGAGGTGCTCACTTCCCCAAAGTCACCCAGCTCATAACTGGCAAAACCAAACCTCCAACCTAGCTCTCACTGAGGCCAAAGTCCATGCTTTAAACCACGCAACTCCACACCGTCTCCCCATGAGACGTTTGGCACGGGCGGCTTTTGGAAATTGTGAAATGCTTTTAAAAAATACTTAGCATCTGCTCTGGTGTAACCCTGAGCCAGGTGCTGTCAGGAGTACAAATGAGTATCAGACCCCATCCAAACCCTCGAAGAGTGAGGAAGAAGACTTGTCTCCACTTGAAAGGAGAGCAGGCAGGACCAGGCAGACTCGAGCTGGTCGGGGCTGTGGCCGGGGAGGCTTCCTGGAAGAAGCGGCCTATGTGTTCCTCCTCACCTTCGCTCCTCCCAGAGCTAGAGGTGCTTCTGGCATCGCCGTGGCCTACAAGCCAGAGCTCTGGGTTCCAGCCCCCACCCGATTGCCTCTGCATAGCCCTGGGCAAGTGGCTTCGCTGCTCCAAGCCTCAGTTTACCCATCTGAAAGATTAGACGCCCGTGACCTTCTAGGAGAGGCTTATGAATGGCAGGCGAGAATCAGCAGGAAAGGAGGACCGGGTGGCCACATGCGGCAAAGCGACTTGGACCAAAAGAGCCCCGAGGGCCCCTGGGAAGGCGGACACATGGGCTTATTTCCTGGAGAGGGGAGATGAGCAAGTGGCTGGCACAGCCACCTGGAGACGGCACCCGGGGGCCCTGACCCGGGAGTGCCCTGCCGAGGCGAAGGGCCCCATGTGGACCCTAACTGTCCCCCTCACCCTCCGGCTGGTCAAATCCCCAGCAGGCCCAGTGTGCAGGAGCAGGACAGGCCGGGGATGAAGTCACAGCTGGAAGGGGCTGAGCTGGGGCTGCCACTCCAGGGTGGGGCCTGGGGTCATGACCCTGGGAGCATGCAGCCAAGAAGGGAGGATGCCTTCCGTGAGGAAGCCTAGGGGAAAACACAAACACACACACACACACACACACACACACACACACACAGCATAGAGAGGGAGGGAAGAAAACAAACTCCGGGAGACCAAAGCTGGCCTGGAGCGCGGGCTGGGCGGCTGATTCCTGGGGACCAAGGCCACGTTGCAGGCAGCTCCTGGCCTGGCGGCTCCAAGACCCTGCCCGAGCTTCCCCCCAGAGGCCAGGTGCAGAGGGTGCCTGGACATGGACAGGAAAGGGAGGCCGGGCCTAGGGCGCCGAGGGGCCCACAGCTCTTGGGGAGCACGGACCAAATCAGGTACCGTGAGAGGGGAAACTGAGGCCTGGGGGGCCAGTCGGGGAGGGAGTTAAGTTTCTTCTATACTCTGCCCCTACTTCCTGTTTCCTGTGGGGGTGGGTCTGAGATTCCATGGCGACTGGGGGTAGATTGTAGGGCTGGCATGGGATCTAGGGAGCCGAAGGCAGTATGAGGACCTGGAGGTCCACTCAGAAGGGACGTAGGGGAGGGACAGAGGCAGGACAGTGGTGGGACAGCGTACCAGCTTCCAGGAGAATCAGGGCACGTAGTGAGAGTCTCAGGTGGGGGAACGAAGGGATCCACAGATGGGGCCACAGTGGGGTCTAGGTCAGATGGACTTTCGGTCCATTTCAGAAGCACCAGGCTGAGTCAGGTGACACGGGTCTAGGAGATGTGGCGGTAAGGCTGGAGGCTGATCTGGCATTCATGTTCACGTGCTCTGTGTTCGTCAGGCTCTCATGCAGGAGAGTAGAGGAGTTGTAGGGGGGTGGGGGTTGGATTTTTTGTGAAGGGAGGGAGGTGAGCTGGGATGTTTGGGGCCGTGGGGTCTTCTGAGCCAGGCTGGGGTAGGTGGGCCTCCAGGGGATGTAGGCTGACCCCATAGTACGTGTATGGGAGGGGCAAGTGCCAGGTGGGGTCTTCTATGGCCTTCCAAGGAAGAGACAAGGTGTGAGGGGGGCAGGAAGGGAGGAGGAAGGAGAGCCGCTGTGACTCTACCAGCCTCCTCCCTGCCGGGAAGTGCCAGCTGGGATGGGCACTTTTATCACCCCACATCCCAGGTCCTGCTGGGAGAGCTTGGGGGAAGTGAGCCTGCACAGGGCAGAGTGTGTGGGGGGAGCAGGCATGAGGGCTCGTCCTGGCACGATGAGGGAGGAACGCGTGGCTGGGCAGGTCCTGGATGTGGTAAGAGGAGGAGCTGGGAGCGTGCATGGAGGATGGGTAAGGGGTGAGCAGGGGCCAGAGAAAGGCTGTGAGTCTCCCTGGCCTTGGAAAGCCAACTCTCCCGCCTTGTTTTCTGGTTAGGGTCAGGCTGGAGGGCTGGGGTGGGATCCCCAGGGGAATGAGACATCTCCTGGGACAGAGGGTGCCCCTGGAAACTTGGGGGACAGTGTGGTGCCAGTTATGTATCCTCTGGCCAGTGCTCGCTCACATCATTTTTGGGAAGTGGTTTTTTTTGGGGCGGGGGGAGGAGTCCCACGCTCATTTTGCCCTGGTCCCCACCATTCCTTCCTGCCTCTCCTCATGCATTCACAAATCTAACTGGCCAGGATAGACACCAGAATTTGTGACCCTGACTTACAGACTCTAGAAACACCTTTTGAGGGTCACCATTATGCTCTGAGGCTGAGCCCCAAGGGGCTTCCGAGGCAGGTTTTGGGAGGCAGGCTATTTCTCTTCTCCCCAGCCAGCTCTCAGCATCCTGAAGAAGAAACCTGGGTCTGATCCACTAGGCCTCCCTAGGTCTCTGCTCCAGGTGTCCCTCCGAATGGAAATGCTGGACCACCTTTCCCTGAAAGGGGAGGTGGGATGGCAAAGAATTTTGGTAAACCACGGACACACAACACCTTCTCAGAAGCTCCTCCTGAGGCTGTTCCCAAAAAACTAAGTGACCGCAAAACCCTCTCCCTCTTTCCCCATCTTCCCAGCCCCCTCCCCAGCCTCACAGGTACCTGTGGTCAGCAGTGTAAGCTTGCTGATGGTGGTCAGGAGGCCAGACCCTGGGGGACTCTGGGCAACCTGCTCCCTTTGAAGCCCCACTTTGCCTAGTGGCAATGGGTAGGCTGGGGAAGGCTACCTCTGAGGTGCCCACATTCAGTTCTGCTTTATTACTGTCTAAAGTCCAAGCCCGGCCCCAGCCCCTCTTCCTGGAGCCTCCTTCTCAGCCGAGCTCCAGCCTGCCTCCTCCCCACTGCCCCCCAAATCCCTTGATCAGGGGGCCACAGGTGCCAGCCTCCATCTGCTTGCCTAGTGTCAGGCCACCTCCCCAAACCCAGGTGAGCACCTACAGCCCCTGGGGACCCCGATGACTCTAGCCTGGGGACCCTCCTTGCCCTCCCCAACTTCAAACAGCTCCTAGGGCAAGCCACTCAGGAAAACCACAGGGTGTTTTGTTGAAGAGTTCATTATAATTTTATCAATCAAATTCTTAGAAGAGGGAAAAAAAAAAAAGTCTGCTCTCTCCACCCTCCCCCCTCACTGCCCCCCCCCCCCACTCTCACTTTCTTCCATTCATAATTTCCTATGATGCACCTCAAACAACTTCCTGGACGGGGATCCCTGCTAAATATAGCTGTTTCTCTCTCTGTCTTACAACACAGGCTCCAGTATATAAATCAGGCAAATTCCCCGTTGAGCATGAACCTCTGAAAACTGCCGGCATCTAAGGTCTCCTCCAAGGCCCTCTGGAGTCCAGCCCATAATGAAGGTCTTGGCGGCAGGTAAATCCACCCGCCCCGCGCCGGCTTCCGCGCCCCACCGCGGGTGCTGCGGCAACTTGGGGCGCTTGGCGACCGCGAGCGGGACACCCACTCGCCGCAGACACACGGACACTTGGGGCACCGGTGCAGCCGGTCCGGGCCACCGGAGGCGCTGGGTGGCGGCGGGGAGCGAGCGCAGGCACATGGTCCCGGCACCGCGCGCCCAGCCCGCCCGGGGGCCTGCAGGTTGGCGGGCAAGGGAGGGGGCCGCGCAGCCTTCCTCCTGCTCCTCCTCCTCCTCCTCCTCCTCCTCCTCCTCCTCCTCCTCCTCCTCGCTCCGGCCGCTCTCCCGTCTGCTCTTCCCGCTCTGCTTTCTCCCGATTCACCCTCCCTCTTTCTTTCTTTCTTTCTTTCTGTCTTTCCTCTTTCTCTTTTCCAACCGTGTCCCGGGCTGCGCCCAGGGAGGGGCACCGGCCTCCGAGCAGCTTGCAAACTCCGGCCGGGACGGAAGCAGGTGCCGCCTCCATCTGCTAGTGCCTGGAAAGCTGTGGTCTTTGCTAGGTGAGCCGGGGGTGTGTGGGGGCCCCCCAACCATGCCGGGGTCTCAGCACTGCCTGGGGATGCTGGGAGGAGCAGGGGACCCAGGAGAAGCGAACTCGAGGCTGCCACCGTCCCAGTAGGGGAGATCCCAGGGCTCCAGCGCCCCCCTTCGCCCCAGCCTCACCGGTTCTCCAGCCTCACTGGTGTGTCGCCCCCAGCTCCTGCTGCTGGGCCGCTGGGAAAGGCCCCTCAGAGGGGACCCAGAGCAAAGTTGGGAAGCGGGCGCCCTGGGGGGAGGGGCGACCCAGGACAGGCCCAGACGGCTCCCAGCTCTCCTGTCACCTTTCACTTTCCTTCCTCCCCCGCCCACCTGGCTGCCTGCGACCTTTTCCCTTTTCTCTTTTCTGGTTGCACCATTTCCTCTCCCTCCCCAAGGCTCTGAGGACCTGTGAGACCCCAGGATTCTCCTTGTCCTAAGCCAGCGATGGGGCAAGTAGTAGAGGAGAGGTGGGTGGCATGGAGGCAGGAGCTGTGCAGAGCTGGGGGGACAGGAGGTTCTGAATGATGGTTTGGGGTTGGAGAAGGGGCAGAACTGGACAACTGGGGTGGAGTTGAAGGTCCTAGATAGGAGAATGGCCCCATCTGGAGAAGAGTCGCTGCAGAAGAGATGGGGAAGGGTGGCGGAATTAGGAGACAAATGGCCCAGGGAGCCAGTGTCAAGTGACAGGTTTAAGAGGGAGAACAGAGTGTCAGTAGAAGATCCCCCCACCCTCTCCCCCACACCCCCACTCCGGGTTCCCATTGGAGCCTGATCTGGGAGCTCTGGCCTGCGATAGGCCAGTGAGCATGAAGCAATGCACTGGAATCTGGACCATCCTGCAAGGTGGGAAGATAGGGGCCACTGGGGCCACTTGAGACCCGCTGGGCCTGGGGCATAGTGCCCTCCAACCAGAGGAGCAGGAGGCCTCAGGGGCTTTTGCCATCCTGAGGGAAAGGGCTGGATGGTTTGTGTCACCCTGGACCCAGCTCCCAGCTGGTGGGCACAGCTCATGTCCTACCCCCTTACTCCTCTTAGGAGAAGGGAAAAATAAGAGAAAGTCTAGAGAAGCAGAGATAGAGATCTGGAGAGAGGGAGGCAGAGAGAAACAGATGCAGTGACATCATGAAAGCTCGAAGCAGCCAGGGGAAGACAGAGCTGGAGGTGGAGCTGGGGCACTGGTGTCCCTGGGGGAGGTGAAGCGCATCTTCTACCATGAGCCCTCTCGCTCACCTCCACCCGCCCTGCTCATGGCTCCTTCCTGCCTGTTCCCAGGAGTTGTGCCCCTGCTGCTGGTTCTGCACTGGAAACACGGGGCAGGGAGCCCCCTTCCTATCACCCCTGTCAACGCCACCTGCGCCACACGCCACCCATGTCACAGCAACCTCATGAACCAGATCAGGAACCAACTGGCGCAGCTCAATGGCAGCGCCAATGCCCTCTTTATTCTCTATGTAAGTCCCCTTTCCAGGTCCTGAGGAAGTTGGGGGGGGGGGGGTTGCTCCACTGACCTGGGCTGTTGGGGCTGGCCAGGGAAGAGAGCTTTTGGAGCTGGAAGGAGAGTGTGGGGAAGGGGCTTGGTTCAACCACACCCAGAGCCCCCCAGCTTCCGAGCCACCGGCGCCCCCACCCCCAGGCTCAGAGACTGGAAGCCACTTTTCTAGGGTGCCCAGTTAGGTCGGGGCAGAGCTGGGGGGGTGGTGGGGAGAGGGAGAGGCCTGGCACTGCTGGTCTAGGGATTCCTCTACCACATGGAGCAGGAGGCCAGTGAGAGACAGAGAGGAAGTAGGGTGGCTGGGGAGATGCTGCTGAGAGAGAAAGTAGGCTGTGGGTGTCTGGGGTGCAAAGCCAACCAGGAAGAAGGTGCGTACAGTGGGTGAAAGGGCAAGTGTGTGTGGCGTACCCGCAGGAGGTGAGACATGGTATTTTCCTTTCGGTCCCCATATGATCCTAATGAGGGTGATGAAAATCCCTTGCATGACGTAGGCCTTGATTCTCTGCGAAGTATGTTTGCACCGTGATTACTTCTGGCTCTCACGACCATCCTGAGATGTCTAGAGGGCATGTAATGGGTCTCTATGCTAGGGGTGGGAAACTGAGACCCAAGAGCTTGCCCAGAGACTGGGTGGCAGGTTTGAAACATCTGTCCACGATCCCCACGTCACTTCCCCTCTCCCTCTCTGCTCCTCAGTACACAGCCCAGGGGGAGCCGTTCCCCAACAACCTGGACAAGCTGTGTGGCCCCAACGTGACAGACTTCCCACCATTCCACGCCAACAGCACGGAGAAGACCCGGCTGGTGGAGCTGTACCGCATCATCGCCTACCTTGGGGCCTCCCTGGGCAACATCACCCGGGACCAGAAGGTCCTCAATCCCAATGCCCTCAGCCTCCACAGCAAGCTGAATGCCACTGCGGACATCATGCGGGGCCTCCTCAGCAACGTGCTCTGCCGCCTGTGTAGCAAGTACCACGTGGCCCACGTGGACGTGGCCTATGGGCCCGACACCTCGGGCAAGGATGTCTTCCAGAAGAAGAAGTTGGGCTGTCAGCTCCTGGGGAAGTATAAGCAGGTCATTGCCGTGGTGGCCCAGGCCTTCTAGACAGGAGGTCTTGAAGCGTGCCGTAGGCGACCTGAGATCTTGGGCTCAGGCAGCTCTCAGACTGTGGCCAGGGCCCAGAGCATTGCTGGACCCACATAGGGGCTGCTGGCAGACCCCAAGGGGTTCCTGGCCAGTCCACTCCCTCTAGGGTGGGCTGTGACAAAGCCGAGCAGAATCAAAACTCCCATAGGCAGGGCCTGTCTACAGTACCAATTAGAAGAAGGACCCCCGTTCCTCTGGGAGACTATGGCCAGGCACCAGGTTGTTGGGCTGCTGTGGGGATTGGGGGCTGGACCTCTGTCCTCAGTTGGCCCCTTGGCCAGGGGTTTTGTAAGAAAACTGTACAAGTTATCCATGGCGACCCTGACTGTGGGGCGAGACAACTGGGGTCAGGGGAATTGCCCAGCCCCACAGAATGACCACCATCCAGCCTCTGTCCCTTATGCAGGCTTTAGAAAGTTTGGGCTCAGGCCGGCCAGAGGAGCTGGGATCCAGAGGACTTCTTGGTCCCTACAAGTATAGTGAGTGGAAGTTAGGAGAGTTATGGTTTGAGATGTTCCTTCTCTTGAGCATGATTGGGGAGAGCTCAGGTCTAGGGATGGGACTGTGAGGCAGAAAGTCCCAGGATGAGCTCACTGGCACTTAGGCTCGTAGGGAGGCAGAGAGCCTCCCACCTTCAGGGAAGGGAGGTCCTGAAAGCCTTGGCAGGCTCTCCTTCTTCCCTGAAGTCTTTCCTGAAGCCTGGGATGGCCGGGGTCCGGTGGCTGGACCCGGAGGTAGGGTTTGGGGAGGTGGGCAGGTGAAAAGGTTCTAAGGGGACCCAGAGTCTTCTTCTGGGCCAGGGTCTATAAGGGATGGGAAGGACTGGGGAATTCAGAGTGGCAGCTCACACGGGAGGCCCCGTGAGGTCACACAAAGGTACTTGATGGGGACTAGAGGCCATCTCTGGTTCCTAGAGCAAGGGGACAGCAGGACCTGAGGTCAGGGTCTCAGAGAAGCCTGAGAGCCAAGAGTGCTGTGTGTCTGACCCAGCATGATTGTCTATTTATTATGATGCCCTATTTATATTAACTTATTGGTGCTTTAAATGGCAAAATTAGCTCTCTCTTCCCTGCTTCCTACTCAACAGAAATAATACAATGGCTCATAAAGGAGCCAGGGCCAAGCCTTAGCAGGGACTGGTCCAGAAGTCAAAGATGTTACAAGTGGAATAAGCCTTACGGGTGAAGCTCAGACAAGGGTCAGGACCCGAGAGAACTGGTCGCCGTGGGTGGGGGAGCCGGGGACCCAGCTCCGTACCCCATCCCAACTGTGACTCGGTTTGGGGGTTTCAGGATCCTGGCTTGGAGGCAGGCTGGGCCGGTTTGTGGAGTGGCCGGGGGCCTTCTCCCAGGGCCACCATGTTGCTTGGTTCCAGGGGGGCTCACTCAACACTGTTTTCTGGCGGCCCTTGGAATTGTGCAGTAAGGGGCAACATTCATGGTTGAAATGGTGCCCTGGAGCATTGGATGAGGCAGTCCTGGTGGCCCGGCCTGCTGCTGTTTCCTCGTTCCCATACTGTCTCTAGACCAGCAGTTGAGGGGCTCTGGAACAGTCCTGACCCAGCATCCAGCATGCTTGCACACAGTGGGGAAGCTCCTTCTCCGGTGGCCCAAACACCCACAAAGGGCCAGAGGGCCTGGCTGGACCCTCTGGGAAGCCGGGGCAGTGCAGGGAGGAGCTCCCTGCTCTGGAGAAGAGCATAGGGAGGCCCTGGGCCTGCGACCAGGAAGCTGTGGTCCCTCCTGCCCCACCTCTCCCCACACCCCCACCCATGTCTGGGCTCCCAGGCAGGGAACCCGATCCTTTCCTTTGTGCTGGGGCCAGGCTAGTAGAGAAACGCCCTCCAGTCTGGGAGCAAGGGAGGGGGTGCGGAGCTGGGGCAGCTGCTCAGAGCAGCATTCTGGCTTCTTCTCAAACCCTGAGCGGTGGCGGTCCTAGCGGTTCAGCCAATGTGATTATGGTACTTTGCACTCACTTTGCACCTCTCTGTCTTCCCTGAGCACTTTACCCGCACACACCGGGTGGCAGGTGGGCAGGCAGCGGGGTAGGAGGGGGAGGCAAGGCTATTTTGTGGTGGGTGGCAGAGGAGACCATGACAGCCACATGTTTTCTGAATCTGGGTCATACTCACCCTTGCAGTGTCGTAGCCTGCTGTCGTCCCTGCGCTCTGCTCTTTCGGTGAACGTGGCTCAGAAGGCTGGGGGGCCAGCTGGGTCTCTAATCATCCCATCACCTCCCTTACACGGACTCCTCATGCTGAGCCCACCTGCGCAGCCTCTGAGGCTCAGAGGCCAAAGGAATCTCTTCCCTGGGACCCAAACCTCCCCTCTGCCTCACTCCCACTGCCTTTGCCCCCACCCCCACCCCACCGTCCCTATGTCCTGCTCTGCTCCTCAACCCCCATCCTTAGCGCTCTTTCTAGAACCATTCCAGCGGACCACTCTGCACAGCATCCCAGAGTTATGGAGCCTTTGTGTGGAAAAAGCTTTGCAGGGCAGGAAGCTTTCCTTTTCCTCCTTTTTCATCTGCTGGTGGTTGACCAACACCTGCATCCTGCGTCAAGAGGAGGAGGAGGGAGAGGTTGTCGGCAGAGGAGGGGGTAGGACAGTAGTTTTGCAATTTGTGGAGAAGGGAGTACTGGGAACTTTTATTTATTTAAAAACATTTTAAACAAAAGAAGCACCGCTAGTTTATTTGTCTCTCCTCCCCCTCTCCTTGGGCCCTTCTGGGGGATGCCCCCTGCCCCCACCCCCAGCTCCAGAAGAGGCCCAGTCCCACCTTGCTGGCTCTCCAGAACAGATAGAGCATGTGGGGTCAGAGACCAGAATCAAGTGGGAATTTCCCTTCAGATGGTACAGATGCGCTCACTTTGAGATCACCCCCTCCCGCGCGCCTCCACCCCAGTACCTGGGTGTCTCTTCCAGCCGCACTGCTAGCTCTGTTTGTCCCTCTGTGTTTCCCTCCTTCCTTTCTACTGGCTAGGACTTGGCCTTGAGGGACAAATTCCTCTTTGATGAATGTACCCTGTGGGAATGTTTCATACTGACAGATTATTTTTATTTATTCAATGTCATATTTAAAATATTTATTTTTTATACTGAAGGAATACTTTTTTTTTAAGAAAAAAGAGAAATTAATAAAGAATCTGCTCTTGGCAAGCTCTGCAGACTGTATTGATGTGGGGAGACAGGGCTGGAGGGGCTGGGACTGTCTCTATCCTGGACACCCAACCGAGTAGACTTCTGCTCTACCAGGAGCTGGGGAGGAGGCTGGGAAGAGGGGGCGAGGGTGCCGGCATGGGTGGGTGGGGTGGGCAGAACAGGCACAGAGGGAAGAAGATGGATGGGATTCGAGATTGTGGGGTGCCGCCCAGAAAGGCCCCTGCCCCTCATCTCTCATGGTAGCCCCATGACTGTCTAAGAGTCATCATCTCCATTTAACAGAGGGGGAAACTGAGTCTCAGAGACATGAAGCCATTTGCCCAGGGTCCCAGTGGCAGAGTCACTGGTTTTAGGGCCACCTCTCAGCTCTAAATCTCATGTTCTTTCTGCTGCGTGGAACTCCAGGGACCTTGAAGATACCAATTGCCAATTTTCTGCCCTCAGTGGCCCAGTGACTGTCCAAGGGGAGCTAAAGGGCATAAGCATGAGTGACCCTGGAGCAGGAAATCTAAGGGTCACATCTAGATACTGGGGCCAAGACCAGGGCTTTTCTGCTTTTCTGTTGGGCTCTTCTGAGCCTAGGCAGCCCTCCCACAGTGGACACAGCTGTCTTGTCCCCCTTTTTGGCCTCTGGGACCCCCCCTTCCACTGCAACCTTCTTCCCAGCCTCCTGGGACCCCTTCCTTGGGGAATAAGGGAGGTTGGAAACAGGTAGCCAGGAGTCCTGGGGTTTGGGTCTGAGGCTTCTCCGGCTGAGATTCGTTTGAGGATCTGGACAGTTTCTTCTGAGAGTCACCTACTTGCTCATTCATGAATGTTTAGAAGCGTCAGGTCCTGTGTTGGGTTCCAAAGGTGAAGAGGATACAACCCAGGCCTCCTGGATGCTCACAGGCTAATGGGGACAATGAGTGAGGGCATCCGGGAGGATGTGAGCTATGGAAGAGGCACACAGAAGGTGCCAGAGACCAAGATAGAGAGAGCACTCACTGCACCGGGTGTCAGCAGGGGGATCGGTGGCTGGTCCTCCCTTGCTCTCTGTGCAGGGACTTGACCCACGACACTGGGCAACGTTGACCTCACCCGGGAGCTGATCAGAATCTTGCCCCCCAAGCCCACCCCAGACCTGCTGAATAGGAATCTGCCTTTTAACAAGATCACAGGGGATTTGTGTGCCTGTCCAAATCCGAGAAAGGCCACCCTGCCCTCCTTCCATTTTTCACTCCTCCTGAGACTATGAAGATGTCAAGTGTCAATCGCCGAGGACAGCACAGGCTGCTGCTTGGGAGGGAGAGGCCGCCTGGTCCCTGGAGCTTGACCCACAGCTGTTTGGGTCTCTTCCTCCCTGGGACACTGGCGAAGGCCCCTCCCAGTGGGCTGGATCCCAGCACCAGGCCACACCCCGCCAGCATCACCCTGCTTCCCCTTCGCTCCTGGGAGACAAGGTTGAAACTTTACAAAAGAAATCTTTACTAGGAAATGAGAGGAAAACAAACAGCAACGCACAGCAATGCCTGACCCTATCTGCCACCCCGTGGGGCTGGCTGGGCCACTGGGCCTCGGGTACTTCCCTCACCTGCACCTGCTGAGTTCTCTGTTGCCGAGGAGGGGGCAGGTACTCTGTTCCTTGCTCTGCCCCCCACCAGAGAGAACAAACACTGTTGATTGGCTATTGGATTTCCGTCCTGTCCCAATAATAGGCGAAAGCAATCAGGTGGTGGGAGGAAGGGAGGCCATCTGCTCTGCTGGGAAGGCCCTGCCCTTGAGGCCTGGTCCTCAGCGGCTCTGCCACGTGCAGTCCTGTGACCCTCCTGGGTGAGCTCAGCTCTCTTATCTGTGAGACTGCAAGAGGAACCGGTGATGAATGCTGGTCTGTCTACTTCACAGGGCTGCCAAAGGGAGCCCATGAGCAGGGAGATGGAAGGGCTGTGGAAATCAGGTCCTGGCAAGGTGGAGATGGAGGAAGCAGCAGGAATCTTAGACATGGTGCTCTCTCTGCAGGGGAAAGGGGTCCTCTCCTCCCCCCAGGAATGCAGAAGGGGGGATCTGACAACCCTGAGTCCAGGGGGCCAAGGAGCCGGGTTAACGGGAAAGAGGGTAAGCGGAGTGGACAAATGTCCGGCTGATGGCTCCTCTGACAGTGCTCCGAGTCCCCAACTTGGAGGACACCTGCACAGAGCGGTCTCCTGACCTCAGGGATATGGTGGAGCCAGGGACGGCCCAGATACACAGCTGAGCCTCCTCCCACCCTGGCTCTCAGGAGCCAACTGGACAGGGGAACTCCCACCCCAAGAAGATGATTGTCCACAGCGATCCCACTGGACACACAGCCCACAGGCTCTGTGATGGTCTAGCACTCTAGTTTCCAAACTCATCACTGCATCTTCCCAACCATTTTGAGGGTGAGACTAGACTACCAACTGTTCTCATTTTATAGATGAAGAAGCAGAGGCCCCAGGAGGCTAAGGCACTACCTTGATGTCACTCAGCTTGTGAGAGATGCCCATTGTGTTGGCTCATCTTTATATTCACCACCTGTACACTCACTGCACGCTCACCTGCTCAAGACCAGTAAGGGCCTCTGTGTGCCAGGCTTTATACCCAAGGAGCTCAAAGATTAGTGACAGAAGAAAGATAATTTCCCAGGTCACCTCTGCCCTCAATTCAGATTTGTGCAGTCAGGGAATTCACTTATCACACAAACATTCACTCTTTCTTACTTTCTTTCTCTTTCCGTCTTTCCTCTTCTTCTTCTTCTTCTTCTTCTTCTTCTTCTTCTTCTTCTTCTTCTTCTTCTTCTTCTTCAAGATTTTGTTTGGGGTGCATGGGTGACTCAATAGGTTAAGTGTCTGTCTTCGGCTCAGGTCATAATCAAGCCCTGCATCAGGCTCCCCCCTCAGCAGGAAGTCTGCTTCTCCTTCTCCCTCTGCTCCTCCCCACTGCTTGTGCTCACTCTTACTTGCTCTCTCTTTCTCAATTTGAGAGAGAGCACAAGAGAGAATCTCAAGCCGACTCCCCACTGAGCACAGAGCCCCGGGCTGAGATCATGACCTGAGCCAAAATCAAGAGTTGGACGCTTAACCGACTGAGCCACCCAGGCTGACTTTCACAATAAAATTGACGTCATAATAGAACCAAGATGTATTTATTTATTTATAGTCCTTTTTGTTCTAAATGGCATACAAAACAGCTTACAACATAAGGCATCTAATAAAAATATCGATAAAATAGATAGAGAATCAGCATCAGAGAATATAATAGTAAAGTGAGAAAACTAAGATCATGGAAAGAAAAAATAAATGTTTCAAATCACAAGGGGCCACATAATTACCATGGTTGAGCTTCAAAGTTGGCTCTGAGAGTCCTGGCAGCTAAAGAAAAAAGGGAAATGTGATCTGTTATACAGTTCCCATAGTCAGAAAGGAAGAGGCTTTCTTGAGGCTCAGGGAAAACAGAGCCTAGCCTGGGACTGGTTCCAAAGGTGATTTCTTCCTTGAGACCCATGGCAGGGTGGTAGTAGTCATGTGATGGGCCTTGCAGTGAGTGGGTCCCTAGGGGCTGTTTCTCCCATGGTCTTGGCAAAAGCTGATGCCCAGCATCCAATGCAGCCCAAAGGAGGGGATTCTCCAAGAGCCCAGGATGACACAGGCACAAGCTAGAGATTTGGCCCAGCCCAGCATTGGGCTTCTGAGTCCTGAGGGTGCAGCAGGGGCTAGCCATGCTTCAGAAGCTCCCTCTGTCCCCAGGGATTTGAAGAACATTTTTATGGATGTATAATATACCCACAAAATGGACATCAGATGACTTCCTCCTTCCTGGAAGAGTCTGTGAGCCTGGAGTGATGCCAGGTGGTGCATGAGGGGAGGGTAGAAAGGATGTCACCATGACAGAGGCAGGGATTTGAGGGTCAGTGGGCCTTGAGTGTCTGCCCCTGCCTTGCTCCAAGGCCACTTGGATCCTCTGGGGCTGAGCAGAAAGTCTTTTGCTGGCCATTGGCTTCTGTGTCCAGGACACTTCCCACGCCCCCTCCTGCCTGAGAGAGCCCAGCTTGAATCTGTCCCTTTGACTTAGGGGAAGTACCGCCCTGCTTTGGCCTCACTAGAGGGGCCAAATATTTCAATTATGAGGACGTGGTCAAGCCCTGCCCACTCCAGCCTCAATGACTGGTGGTGGAGAAGAGGGTGTCTCTGGGGGGAGAGGTGCAGGGGGGTGGTGGTGGATGAGGGAGCCGCAGACGGGGCAATGAGATGGGAGGCTGAGCGGGGGTTAACGGAGCAGACAGGCCTTCTCTGCTGGCTGAGAACAAAACCACCGGCTGGGAGGAAAATATGTGTGGGGCATTTTTGTAATTCCAAGAGGCTTGGTCCAGCTCTTGCCCTGACGGTCAATGAATCAAAGCCAGGAATGGCTCTACCTGTCAGCAGGCTTTCTCCTGGCTCTGCTCACCAAGGCCCCACCCCTCTGCCACCCCCCACCCAGGCAGGCCAGCTGGAACCCTCCCAGTTCCCCAGAAGGACCGTTGGCTCTTCGAAGGAAGAGTGTGTCATAGGCAAAGGCCAGACGGGCAGCCTACGGGTAGAAGTCTCAGCTTCCTCCTCTGTCTGCTCTTCCGGTCCCATCTTGGAGAGGGACCAGTGGGGTTGAAGGGTGCATCGCCCACTCCAGTGGTTTGAAGCGTGGCCCCTGAAAACTACATCTGCATCCTAGTCCCTGGAACCTGTGAATGTGTCCTTATTTGGAAAAAGAATCTTTGCAGATGTAATTAAGTTAAGGACCTCCAGGTGAGATCATCCCGAATGTTCTGAGTGAGCCTTGAATCCAAGGACAGGCGTCCTTATAAGAGACATCGAAGAAAGACCCACTCACACCCCACCCCCACCGAGCTGGAAGAGGCGGGGAAAGATCGTTCTAAAGTCTTCGGAAGGGGCCTTAGCCTTGCCAACCTCTGAATTTTGGACTTTTGGCCTCCAAGGCTGAGAACGAATAAATGGCTGTTTTAAGCTACCCAGTTTGTAGTGTTACAGCAGCCAGGGGACCCTAATATACACACCCGATCTCTTCCAAGGAACTCTGTATTTTTTACTTTGTGAATCATGTAGCTCCTCCTGCCAGACTAACCTTCTGGGCTTGCCTCCCTCACTGCCCCCTTCCCTCTGGCTATGAGGTGGCTTAGCGATCTGTTAAATGTCACATCCTTTCGCCTCTATACATTTTTGCTCTGGCTCTTCCTTTTGACTAAAATCCCCTTCCTCCTTTGCTACATGGAAAATTCTTTCTGGTCCTTCAAGGGCTGGCTCAAATGTCACCTCCTCCATGGAGCCCTCCTTGACTCCTTCAATTTCACTGTCTTAAAGTCCATTTTAGTTCTAATTATATGCTCGCAAAGAGCTCTTGAGTTCACCAAGCTCTTCCTTTATGTGATCTTGCTTCACAAGGACAACTGTTGTTTATGGAGCACCTACTCTGCACAAAACATGTTGTGAGTACTTTCCACAGGTAATAGAAATAAAAGCTTCCATGTATTGAAAACCTGTGCCAGGCCCTTAACTGTGTTAGCCTGTGTAAAATGAGTAGAGCACAGACCGGCTGCTCCCATACCCCCTGGGAGTGAAAAAATTTAGAATTTCAGGCTCTACCTGAGACAGGCCGAATTGGAATCTATATTTCAGGGTGATTATCAGGGGATTTTGTTCACTTGAGTCTGACAAGGCTTGACCTACAGTAAGCACCAGACACAGGGCTGGGGCTCTGATCTTTCCAGCCATGGGAACTCAGACAAGCTTGTTAAATTCTCTGCACCCCAGTTTCCTCATCTGTCACATGGCCCTCCTACAGTCATTGAGAGAAGTAGATGCAGTAATGTCTGGGATGTAGGCTGAGTGGCCAGGTAGCATCTACATAACCACATCCCCTCTGCCTCTCCCTACACTGTCCACAAGGGCCATCCACCCTTTTTTTTTTTTTTTTTTTAGGATTTTATTTATTTATTCATGAGAGACACAGAGAGAGAGGCAGAGACATAGGCAGGGGGAGAAGCAGGCTCCCCATGGGGAGCCTGATGTGGGACTCAATCCCAGGACCCTAGGATCACGACCTGAGCTGAAGACAGATGCTCAACCACTGAGCCACCCAGGCGCCCGGGGCCATCCATTCTTGATTCATTTCTAGAACTTTGAAAGCCCCTCTACCATGATGACTCTCCTAAGGGAAACCTCAGATCTCCAGTCAGCAGCAGAGGAGGTATTGGGGTACAAGGCAGCCTTTTGTCTCCCCCACCCACCCGCCCCTGGCCCTGGCTTGTGGACCCAGCCCCCAAAGCCTCCCCACCCCACCCCCGCCCCAGTTCAGCCTGTGGCATCCTCTAGTCACTTCCCTTCCCCTGGTGACCCCAGGGAGGTCCTGCTTCCCAGCAGCCATGAAACCCCTAGGGAGGTACTGGAGGATGGGGAGCCGATTGTGAGGTCAGCCCCACGTCAGCCCCTCTCACTTTCCCCGCCGTGGCTGGGAAGAGGCCGCTGAGAGGGTGCCAGCCACGGGGGAGGTCTGTCCCCTGCTCCTGGGCCAGACCACAGGCAGCCAGGCTGGGCTGCAGCCAGGCTGGGGGGAGGTGTTCTCAGCCCCTAAGCTCCTCTCTGTCTGGCCCTTGGGACCCCTCCCCGACCCCAGATCCCAGCAACCACCAAGGGTTCTTCCAAGCAGGTGAGGTCATTTTCTCCACCAGACCGGCCTGATGCAAAGAAGCCAGCCACCCACGTGGCAGTAGTCCCGCATCCCGAAGTCCCCTATCCAAAGCCTCACCCTGAGAGCAGCCCCAGGCCCCCAATTCCCTCCATTTCATTCCCTCTGAGGGGCCTTCAGGAGTTGGCCCCAAACACCTATTGGAACAGAGCTAGTTGGGCCAGGAGGAAACAGGACAGACAGCTCTTGGCCTACCCTCCAGAGTCCTTGTGGGTCCATGAGGACGGCCCGGAGTGGGCCTTTGAAGAACTTCAGGATGCTCTGGTGCAGAGACAGGTTCCAGAACCTCTGGCTTCAGGCATCACCTGCTGTCTGTGGAGCACTGCTACAGGCACTGGGGTTTATTCCATGTTCACAGCAACTCTTATCATGGCTTGGTTAATATAAACTCTTTCTTCTGCTTTTTGGGGTTTATCAACGGTACCATTCTCGAGACTCAGAATGTTTGGGCCAGAAGTGTAGGGAGATGTGTGGGCCTCTGGAGGGTGGGTGAGTACAGGTTTCCCCAGGAGACCTTCGAGGAGATTCAAATCTCTGAATTAGGCAAAATTGGTAGTTCTCAGCCTGGGGCTATTTCTTCCCAACCACTCATCCCCTTCCCTAACTCTGAGATGCGTGGGAATGTCTGGAGACACTTCTGAGTGTCACACACAAGTGATAGGTGTGCTACTTACTGGCATCAAGGAGGTAGAGGCTAGGGACACTGGTAATCATGCCACAACACACAGGACAGCCCTCCTGGCCCAAGTGTGCCAATGTTGAGAAGCCCTGGTCAAAACAAATCCATCAATCAACACATCATTTTGCAGCATCTAATATGCAACAGACAAGATCCAGCCCCCCAAAACTGACAGGATCCATGGCTTCTGCTCTTGTTTACATGCGTTCATGCATGTGTGCACCTATATACCCATCCACACGTGTACACACACACACAGGAAGTAACCAATAGGCCGACAACAACACAATTTCATTCATAGAACTGCTGGGTGCCCCCTGAAAGCTCCGAGAATGAGGGGCCAGAAAGCCTTCATCCTAGTCCAGACAGGACTCCCCCCTGCTCTATGCCTTGGTCATGTCACTTCACCTCTTTGAGCATTGGTTTCCACAAAAATAAGATGAGATTGATTTAAAAGAGCACAGGTTTGGGGGCCAGACTGCCATGGGTTTAGATCCTGGCTCTGTCTCTGACCAGCTATGAAAAGCTGGGCTCCTTGCTTTCCTTAAGTCCTCATGTTCTCGTACATTGTCAAATGGAGACCCCACATCTCACCTTGCAGAGCTGCTGAGAAGATGAAAAGAAAGTGCCTAACCCAGTGCCACCCACATGGTAGGCATTCCATGATGATTCCTTTCCCTGTCCCTTCCAAGGTTCATGCCAACCCAGAATCTAAGCCCAGGTCAGCACACTGACCCACCAGCCTAGGGTTGTAGACAAAATGCAGGACACTGAAATTGAAATTTAACGTGATGTCCTGTATTTTGACTTGTTAAGTCTGGCCCCCTGCTTGCTTTTGTAAATAAAGCTTTATTAAAACACAGCCACACCCACTCATTTACATACTGTCTCTGGCTGCTTTTCAGGCTGCAATATTGTTGAGCATCTGCAACAGAGACCTCATGACTTGCAAAGCCTAAAATGGTATCTGATCCTTTACAGACAAAGTTTGCTGAGCCCTGGCGTATGTTAGGAAATGATTGCCATAGGGAGGTGGCGTGTGTGGCTGGAGCCCACAGAGTAAATACTCCTTTCTTGGGGTGATGGATAGAGGATTATTGCAGAAGAAAGTAGGCAGTGTCACTCTGGGGACAGAGCCTGGAAGAAAATAGAAAGAGCCCTGGCCTGGGGCCCAGGGGCCCAGGTTCTAGGCCTGGCTCTCCACCGACTTCCGAGTGACCTTGGCAGAGTCCCTTTCCCCCTTCTCTGGGCCCGAATCTTATTTCCTTCATTTGCCCAACAAATATTTATTAAATGCCTACTGTGTGCTAGATGCCACTGGACACAGGTTCCCACTCTCATGCAGCTTCATTTCAAGGTGGGGTGAGAGATGATATATGAGTCCACACGATAGCTGATGTCAGCAGGTTAAGAAATGCCCTGGAGGAAATACCAGGGCTGCTGTGGCAGAGCTGGGTGACCAGAGAAGCAACATTCGAGTGGAGACATGCTGGAGAAGGAGGAGCCTCAGTTTCCCCATCTGTTGCCTTCTCGGGGCTTCCCAGGGTTGCTTAAGGCAGGAATGAATCAGTTCGTGCCAAGAGGCAACATTTCTTCTAAACCCCCTTGCAAAAGATCCTGAAGAGAGAATCCTCTGGTCTAGACAGGAGGGGCTGCCACCAGCAGGGCTGCCACCTGGTGGGTGCTGAGGGTGGGGATCTGGGGAGTAATGGGGAGAGATGAGGATGGGAGGCAGGTCCTAGTCCTGACCATGGCCAGCCAGCAGCAGCTACCTCCCTTCTTGTGTTCCTCTGCCCAGTCCCAGGAGTGTCTGGTCCTCAGCCCATAGCTCGCCAAACTGTCCTGGCTCCAGTGGTGAGGTAGAGGACCAGGAGGGTTGTATTGTGTGGGTTTCTTGCAGAGCACAGCTGAGACCCCCTGGCCAGACCAGCAGCCCTGGGCAAAATGGGCCAGCCTTTCTCCTAGCCCTGGCCCGTCCCCTTCTCAACTGCCTGACCTGGATGTCCTGGGAGGAAGGAACATGGCCCAGGCCTGTCTGTACGGGAGCAGTGGTAGAGGTTGGCGATACGACCATCAAGCTTAATTTAGAGCCCCACTTTCTGCTCCCCAAGCCCCCCAGAATCCCCAGCAACATCATTTTATGTCCCACATTCCCCCTCCCACAATAGGAGCTTCCCACTTTTGAGTTCTTTCATCTGGATCGGATTAATCTGATGGACAAATTGCCAACGATGATGGTCTGATGCTGTGTCGGAGTGCTGGTGGCCCAAAGGAGACACCTCTAGGTCACACATTTACATTTTAATTGGATCTTCAGCACCCTAAGGCAATGAGTGACTAATGGTGGAATTTTTGGCACATGGCAAGTCAGTGGGGGGTAAAGCCCCCTTGGATTACAGGGTATATAAAAAATAGTCCCTTACAGGTGAACAGGGCTATAAAGTGTGTTAACGTAAAATTCATCTTGCAGGCATTCATTTATTTAATTTCCTAATAATCCTATTGCAGAGGCAGGTCTCATTTTAGACTCTCATTCATGTATTCATTCGGTGCCTGGCTCTGTGCCGGGCACTAGACCCCACGGCGAAAACACAAGATCCCTTTTACAGGGAGGCCATGTGGTCACTGTGATACAGAAGACAACTGCCCCCAAAGGAGGCAGCAGGGAGGAAATGGGGGCTTTTTGGAGAAGTGGTTGGTGTCTCTGCAAGGACCAATTCTACTTCTGCCTTTTGACTCCTGGCCTGGTGCTCCCTCTTCTGTACCAGCATGGCCCAAAATGGGTTCCACTGCTCTCCATTCTCAAGGGAAGTTCATTGGTGTTCAGAGAATACAGGAACCTTGCATCAACTAATGTAACACTATGTGTCAACCATACTTCAATTAAAAAAAAAAAAGTTTGGGGAACACTGGGTTAAACAAAATCAAAAAGAGATCTTCAGGGATACCTGGCTGGCTCACTGGGTAGAGCATGCGACTTTGACCTCAGGGTCATGAGTTCAAGCCCCATACTGGATGTAGAACTTACTTAAATTAAAAAAAAAAAAAAATGTTTTCTTTGGAGGACTTCTCAGAGCCTTTAGACATCCAGAAGTTGATGGATCTTCCAGAACTACATCTATGGACACGGTCTGGGAAATGGCGATGTGCCAACTTCCTTTAATGCCCTATTAGGCATCTTTTCCAGCAGCCACCATGTGCCTACCCAAATTAAAGGGGTGCAGGGCTAAATTCTGTCTGTAGACCTTTTCTCTTCCATGCCCCCAGTCTTCCAGCATGGCTTGGGCTTCTAGAACAGAAGGGGAGAGGAAGGGGAAACGACCAGGCACAGATTCCCCTGCTCCAAATCTCAGCTTCATCTCACACCTGCCAAGCTAGGGACCAGAGCTGAACGTCAGGTGCAGGGCATGTGGCACCCTCAAGAAAGGTCCCTGCAGAAACTCTTCTATCTAATCCCAACAATACTAGGCCTGGCCCAGGGCCTGAGTCAAGGCTGGGGCCCAAGTAGTCTTTCTAGAACACAAATCAACCAATGTAACTTCTGCTGAAAAATCCTTGGTGGCACTCCCAGTACCCTCAGGATGGAGTCCAAAGCCGTAGCCTGTGCTCTACGCTCTGCCTTCTCCTGAACCTCATTCTCCATCACTTTATGTTCCAGAAAAACCAAACTACTTGTGGTCCCCAGGCTGTGCCATGCTCATTCATGCTTCCCTGCTTCTGTGCATCCTGTCCTCATGCCTAGAACATTCTTCCCATTCTTTTTTCTTTGTACGATTTCATTCCTCTTTTGAGGGCCTCCTAATGTTGGCCTCTTTCCTATGAGATTCCTCCTTGAGCCCTTAGACTGGTGTCTTCCCTACATTCTATGAAATTATCTTGTATGTGTCTATCTCTCCACCTAGACTTCAGACTCCTATTCTATCCCCTTGAAGCCTCAGAGTTGAACAAAGGATCCATTCCATGGCTCACACTCACAAACGTACTGACTCCTACAGATCAGGAGACACTTGGGGTTCTCAGGGCAGAGTGTAAGCTCACAGACTGGCTGTGTGGCCTTGGGCAAGTTCCTAGATCTCTTTGTGCCTCTGTGCTCTTCTGTAGAATAGGATCACTCTGAATGGATAAATGTGCAACATGGAACAATGTCTGGCCTATGCTAAGTGGTATGTGTGTTATGCTATGATCACAATGATGGCATCAGTACTAGTGTCCCTGTGCCAGTTCTGTCACTGACTGGCTAGCCACAGGCAAAAACCTTTCCCTGGCTAAGCCTCAGTGTCCTCAAAATAAGGCTATGGGATGGTTGATCCCTGTAGAAGGTTGAATGGTGTCCCCCGCAAAAGACACGTCCACAACCTAGAACATGTCAATGTGACCTTATCTGGAAAAATGGTCTTACATAATTAAGTGAAGCACCTCTAGATGAGATCATCCTGGATTATCCAAGTGGGCCCTAAATCCAATGACAAATGTCTTTATAAGAGAAAGACAGAGTGATATTTGAGATATGGAACAATGTGTGAACATGGAAGAAGAGGTTGGAGTGATGCAGCTTAGCCAGGAGCAAAGAAATGCCTGGAGCCATCTTCTAGAAGCCACCTGGAAGAGGCAAGGAAAGATTCTCCCCTAGGGCTTCAGACAAAGCGAGGTCCTGCCAAAACCTTGATTTAAGACTTCTGGCCTCCAGGACAGTGAGAGAATAGATTTCTGTTGTTTTAAGTCACCCAGTTTGTGGTGACTTGTTATGGCAGCCACAGGAAACTCATAATCTCTAAAGGGCTCTCCTAGCTCCTGCAAGAACTGATTAGGAGATTCTTACAATTATCAGACAGATTTCCCATGGGCAGTCCCAGGGTCCCTGAAGCCTGAGAATCTGGTGACTCTGGTAAAAGACCCTTATTCTTTCTCTGAGGTATTGATCCTGGGACACCCACCTTTTCTCCCTTATCAGCCCCTAATGACCCCCAACACCCGAGGCAGTTAGACCTGGAGAAATTCTTCAAGATCCTCTCTTGCGCCTCTCCGCCTTAGCACAGGCTCTTCCCTCTGGGGGAAATGGGGTTCCCTGCTGCCTCCATCTGCCGCTTGACTACTCAGCCTCCAAGTAGACCTAGGCATTCCCTCTCAATGAAACCTTCTTCAAATGCTCACCAACCAGCTGCTTGGCAGAGTTAATTCTGGCCTCTGGTCCCTCTGATGTAGCAGAGGCCGTGTCTTTATTCACTTCCTCTCCTACCAGCATCTAACTCAGTCTCTTGCCCAGAGCCACCTGGGCCTGCAGGTGTTGATGGGAAAGCATGTCCCAGTCAAACACCTCCAGTTTCCAGAAGAGGAGCTCAAGCCTGAGTTTGCTGCTGGCCACTCTGGGGATGGTGTGGAAGGCCTCAGACAGTGGAGCTGAGGACTCTGGCTTCTGCTACTTGCACGTGATTCTACCTCCTTAAGCCTCAGTTTCTTAAGCAAAGGGGTGAGAAAGGGCTTATGGGATGTTGCAGAGTTGTGGCCTCAGGACCTTGGGGATGTGGTCACATCAGGCTGTCAGGCTGGGACCAGACCTCGGTGTCTTTACTCTGCGCTCCACTCATCCAAACACAGTGGGGCCTGCTGCGGTGTGCTCACGTCCTGGGCCTATAACCCCTTTTGGGGTAATGAGTTCCATAAGTTTATCTTTGTTGGGTACTGTGAATTCCTGTTTATTCAGGGACCCACAGAAATAAACAGAATACTCAGATGACCAGAATTTTCCATCTCAGCATGTTCAAGGATAACCCAAGTCACAGCCACCCCCCAGGCCTTGCAAGACCCTGAGGGGCCACCACATATACCCCAGCCCCCCATTATGTTCGGTCGCATTTCACCATCTGGTGGGGTCATTTGTAGAATTGCAGGCCATTGGAACTAGAAGGGCCTCGGAGAAATCCCTGCGGGTTTCAGACTGGCCCTGAGGGAGCCCTGTGGGGAGGAGAGGTAACCCAGAACTACTTGGGGGTGGGGAAGAACAGAGCACGCAGGGAAGACAGAGCTCGGGTTTTTATTACACGTTGGGTTTTGTTGGGTTTTCACATGAGATTTCCCTTTAAGAAGGGGAGCTGCTTTTGTTAAAAACAAAATACCTACCCCCAAACTCAGAAACCGCCAAGTAGTTCAAATCTTCCTCACTTTACAAAAGAAATCTCTGCGGATCCGAGCACCAGAGAGACTTAGCCGAGGTCACCGGGCCGCCGACGCATGGAGGGCAGGGGGTGGGCTAGATTTAAGCCCGGCCCGAGCCCACAGAGGGTGGCGAGCTTCCTGCCACCCTGTGCCACAGCTCACCCTCCATCAGAATCCCCAGTTAACAGAGCCGCCCTCTGGCCTGACCATCCCCTGGCCAGGATTTGACCGGGTTTCCCTTTGTTTATCCTGGAGTGACCTCCTTCCAGCTTTGAAGAGAGGGACCCGCTCAGGGACCCAAGATTTACTGAACAAGTCTGTGGTCACTGTCTCTAGCCAGGTCATTTCCTCCTGCAGGGGAGAGTCCTGCCCACATCCCCCGCCCCTCGTCCTTCCTGTGGAGCCGGCTGTCTGGACACTGGCCAGTGTCTGGGTCAGAGACCTGTGCTCGGAGGAGCCGGGGACGGCCGGGCAGCGGGTGGCTTCCCGAGGCGGTGTTGGGGGGCTGGCTCAGGCAGCATGGGCGGTAGGTGACCGGGGCTGCAGACTCAGGCGGCCCTGCTGCCCGGGACAGGTTAGGGACGCGCTGAGCTTACCCCTCCCCTGCACCCTCCGTGCGTGTGCGTGGAGCCCCTACCATGTGGGGACCCAAAGGGCAGCAAGACCCAGGTGGCCTCTAGGCGCCCATTGTCTAACAAGAAGACAGACTGGGAGGCAGGCACTGAGATACTGCGCTATTTAGGGGAGCAATAGGGTGCTGGGATAGAATTACGGAGAAGGGCATGAATGAGATGGGGAGCAGGAAGGGGCTCCAGGTGGAGCAATACTCTGGGACCTAAGGAGGAAGAGGAGTAGGGGAGAACGGAGTAAGAAGACAGACCCACCAAGGCAGATTGCAACATTAGACGAGATGGTGTGTTTAAGACTCTCAGCATCACGCACACCACAAGGGGCTCAAAAAATGGCAGTGGTTCTTGTGGCTCCTTGTCAAGAACTAAGGACTTATGGCATCTCAGGGCATCTTAAAGTTCATCTAGGCCAATTTGTCTCAACTGGGGGTGCAGTTTTGCCCCAGGGGACACTGGACCGTGTCCAGAGACATTTTTGATCCTCACAAAGTGTGGGGAGGGTGGTGCTAGTGGTTTAGTGGGTAAAGACTAGAGATGTTGCTGAGCATCCTACAAATGCAAAGACAGCCCTGCTTCAGAGAACACCAATTGTGCCCAGGCTGAGAAGCCTGCCTCTACCCCAACCCTCCCACCCCCCCCACCCCCCCACTCCCGCCTACTCAGAATTCACTCTCCTCTGAGCTGTGTCAGGCCTGCACTTGAGCACCCCCCGGTGACGGGAAGCTCACTACCCCTTCAGGCAGCCTGTTCCATCTGTAAGGTCTGTGTATTCCGTTTTTTTTTTTTTTTTTTTTAAGAGCTTATTTGACAGAGAGAAATAGAATGAGAGAGAGAGAGCACAAGCAGGGGAAGCTGCAGAGGGGGAGAGAGAATCAGGCTCCCAACTGAGCAGGGAGCCGAAAGTGGGGCTTGATCCCAGAACCCTGGTATCATCATCTGAGCCGAAGGCAGATGCTTAACCCACTGAGCCACCCAGACACCCCAGGTCCGTGTATTCCTAATGTTCCTTCTCCACATTCCTATTAACCCCTCAGAGTTTTCCTTGGTTCCAGCCCTGGAGCTAGCCTAATACAGCATCTACTTGAGAAACCTTTAAATAGTTGAAGACATGTTGGTGAATCTTCCCTAAAGCAGGCCGAACCTCTTCCACAAAACCCAGGAAGTTTGATCTGGGGCGCGGGATGATCTGCTGCCGGTATGGAAGGCACAAGCATGTCCCCAAACCCGCCCGGGAGAACAGGGCCTAAGGTGGTGAGGCCCAGGCCCAGGGAGCCCCAGTCCCAGTGTGCTCCTGCCTGCTGCACGTGCCCTTGATCATGCACCTTTCCTGAGCCTCAGTTCTGTCTCTCATCAAATGGGCAGAAGACACTCTGGCCTTCCCTTCTCAGGGCCACGATGCTCAGAGGAGGTAGCACAAGAGAAGATGCTTTGAAAGGTAAAAAGCCCGGCAGAGGATGGTTCAGAAGGCCGCCGTCCTCATGCTCACAGTTCACTCTTCCCCTAGGTCCATTGTTGTCCAGCTCTTTTCACATGACGGTCTTCCTCCCTGTTCACTGATAGCGGAAGTGGAGTGCAAATGGTGATCCCATTTCACAGATAAACACACTGAGGGGGTAGAGGCTGCAAGGAAGACCCTGAAGGCCCAAAGCTGAACCCAGAGCCTCTGGCTCCAAATGTAGGACATAAACATCAGAGCCCCAAGGGCCAGGGGAGGCTGAGAAGACGGGAGGCCTGCAGGCACCACCGTGGGAAGCACCCCGCCGTCACCAGGGCCTGTGTCTCCTCCACACACAATTATTCTTTTGCCCCTTTGATGGTGCCCGTGGTTGGGTTCACCCGAACACAACCGGTGGGGGTGGCCGTGAGCTGCGTGACCACACCCAGGGCACCTGCTGCTCTCTCACAGCTCCCCACCTCCCTCACTTCCTCTCGCGGCTTGGGTTTCCTTCCTCCCTTCAAAGCTCATGGCTTCTCTCCTTTTCTTTCTTGGAATCTGCCCAGGGAGAGACACCTGTGTTTCTGTTTCGATTTCTTCTCAGGCACCCGTGTTTCCTGGGGAGGTGAAGGTGGGGCACATGGCCCCTGGGCAGCAGGTCACCATCCAGCTCTGAGAAGCTGGAGAGCTTGTGTCTGAGAGGCGCCAGTCCCCCCGTTTCTAGGCCCTGACACTCAGAAAGCCTCCTCTCCCTCTCTACCCACTGACTGCCATTGGTTTGCCCTGTCTCCAATCTCAGCCTCAGAGACTCACAGAATCAGAGATGGGAGGGGTTTTTGTTGGAATCCAAGGCAGGGGCTTGCTTGAGGGACACAGCCAGATAGGGGCAGATGGGAGTCCTCTGTCCTTCCCGCTGTGCCAGGCAGGAATCCTGTCTTAGACTCCCTCCCACTCCCACCAGCCCCTGAGAACATCCCCTGAGCATGTCTCTGTCCCCTCCACCTGTGACACTTTTTTCTGCCCCTCACTTTCTTGCCTGATTTGTTCTTCAGGACACAGCTCAGTGTCACCTACTCCAGGAAGCCTCCTTGGATTGCCTCTTCTTTCACCCCCAGCTCTCTAGGCTGAGAGAGCTCCCTAGGCTGAGACATGTTCCCCTCTCTTCCCACAGCACTATACTTACTACTCATTTCCTCTCACGTGGAAAACTTGTTACTTCCACACCCTGACTCAAACACCTGTCCTCAGCCAGACCTGCTCACCCTCACCCTAGCTTGTGCTTTCTGCTGTCGTGAATAAAAGTATTTGCTTCGCTGCCCTCCCTCATCCGTGAGCTCCTTAAAGGCTGCATCTTGAACCTTTTCTTTTTAAAACAGCTTTATTGAGATCAAATTCACATATCATATAATTCACCCACTTGAATAGCTTTTGGTGTATTCACAGATATGTGCAACTATCACCATGGCATTTTTTTTTTTTTGAGCATTTTGGTAACTTCAAAAATAGCCCGTACCCTTTGGCTATTACCAATCCCCAGGTCCCCACCGCACCCCTTGGCCCCTACCCTGAGCAAACACTGATCTCCTTTCCATCCCTGTGGATTTCTCTATTCTAGACATTTCCTATGCATGGAATCCTACAGTATGTGTCTTTTGTGACTGGCTGTCTCTCTCAGCATCAGGTTTTCAAGGTTCTAACATGTTGTGGTGCATATCAGGACTTCATTCCTATTTATGGCTGAATAATATTCCGTGGTATGGATAGACCACATTTTGTTTATCCCTGTGGATTGTTTCCACATTTTGGCTACTATGAACAATGTTGCTCTGAACATTCCTGTACAAGTCTTTGTGTGGACATATGTTTTCATTTCTCTTGGGTACTTAGGAGTGGAATTGCTGGGTCACAGGGAGCTCTATGTTTCATTGTCTGAGGAGCTGCCAGACTGTTTGCCAAAGCAGCTGCACCATCCGAATCCCCACCCACAGCTATGAGGGCTCTGATTTCTCCACATCGTGGCCATCACTTGCTATTATCTGACTTTGTGATTCTGGCCATTCTGGTAAAGGACACTGATATCCTTTTTTCCAGAGTTTTTTCAAAATTTACTTATGAACACCTCAAACAGATGTGCTTTTCATAAACAATCTGTTGGATGAATATGGATTTGAAAATCCATATTAAAACAGAAGAGATATTACAGTTAACAAGGAGGAAGGAATTGTATTTAACGGGATGATGGCAGCCGATTTATATTGATAAAATTCACCATGAACAGAGTGTGTGCGTGAGTGTGCATATGGATGCTTACATCTTGTATTTGCTGGACGGCAAGGCCCTGGAGCAGTGAAGCCCTGGAGGCAGACCCAGGGTTGGGAGCCCACCTCTTTCCTTCTTGCTGGAGGACCTGAGGCAGAGGCTTTTCACTTTGCTAAGACTCATCATTCTCTTCTGCAAAATGGAATAATAGTAGGTGGTCAAGAGATAGTGAACATAAAGCACTTAGCATAGTTGCTGGCGTACAACACAAGCTCAATCGGCGTGAACTACAATAACAGCTATGATGATCTCTCCAAAGCCTTGCAGTTCCTGGTGGGTGGTGGGCCCTCTTGGATGTGGGTAGAGTGACCAGTGCCAAACGTGTCCCATGGAAGGTGTCAGGTGAGGACCTGGGTTGGATGTGAGGGTGCCCAGCGAGGCTCTCACAGTCTTTTGTCCGGAGGCCTCTTGACCAAACCTGCTGCCCCGTCTGGCTCCTGTCTGGTGTGGGGAGCAGTTTTCTTTCTACAGGCGTTTTGAGACTCAGCACATGTAAGCCTCCCCGTCCTGATGGTTTGAATTAGAAGGCAGCTGGTGCCTTTTGGAAAACCCAGGGAAAAACATTATTGTTGGAGGCTGGTCTCCTCTCTGGCAGAGCTGACTGCCCTGGCCTGGCATTCCAGAGCACAAAAGCCTTTGCTGGCAAAAGTGGAACTTCTCCATCTGGGGCTCCCCTCTTCCTCTCCCTTCTTCCCTCTCAAACAACCTCAGCTGGGCCTGGCAAATGCTGGCTGCCAGATGGGAGTTGGGACAAGAATCCTCTGGCTGTCTGGGCCCATCCACCCCAGCAGCATGTTGGTGGACCGAGGTCTGACTCAACTCCCAGCCTGGCAAAGGCCTGGTGTCTGGTGCGGCGCAAAGGTGGCGCCCTCTGGGGAACAGGGGAGGCCACAGGGAAGAAAGAGGGCCAGGAGGAAGGCAGCAGCACGCGGGATGGACACCATGCTCGGGGAAAGGAGAAACAGTATTGCTGCTTTTATTGGACAGATGAGGAGACTGAGGCTCAGAGAGGCAATGTCACCTGCTCACGGTCACAGAGCTGGCCATCAGCCTTGCTGTGGCTTCTGCTTGGTCACAGACAGTTAGAGCCACATGACCAGAGTCTCCTTATCTCCTGGAAGGCAGCAGACCCGTGCTCTGAGAAGCCTGGTTTTAGATGGGCAGCGGCGATTGTCAAGAGCTGTGGGGCCCTGATAAAGCCACTGCAGCACGGAACCAGACTCATGGAAGGTCCCCGCATGTCCTCCCCCGTTCCCTACTGCCCCAGCCTCTTCAGCTCCTCCCCCTTCCTCACAATCATCGGTGCCGATTCCCGGCCACCCGTCTTGATGGTTCCCTGGGCTTGGGACTGACCTGGGTCTTGGGTCTGGCCCAGGACCATGTCTCAGCCAATGAGAGTGGGTGCTTCTGCTTCTTTAGCTTAACATGAGGGTCCTCTTGTCTCCATACTGTAGGCTTTGGGAAAGATCAAATGAGGGAACACAGATACACATGAGAACAGAGGCTGGCACGTGAGCAGGTGCCCAAACAGTCATGGTTTGTATCCATTTCCCTGGCTCTGTGTCTTGGCCATGCTGTTCCCTTGCCTGGAATTTCTCGCCTTTTCTGTGGTCTTTCCAAACCCTGCCTCTCCTTTAAGGCTGAGTCCAAATCCTACCTTCCCCTCTAACACCATCCCAGACTTCCCTGGGGTGGTTATGGTTATGGGGAGCCCCATAACTTTCCTGTGCTTCCCCTCACGGCACTTGGAACCTGCCAGAAGACTGGAGAATGCACTCTGTTTAACCAGGTTAACCAGGGATATCTGGGGTGGTAAGCGACAAACGATTTTGACATTTTCCCCTGGTGTGTGTGTGTGTGTGTGTGTGTGTGTGTGTGTTTGCATCCTTTCCTGCATTGTGCATAATTTACCCATATAATTAGGAAAGAATTGCAAACACTTTGTGGAGAAGGATCTGCTCTGCTTGGTTGAATGCTTCATTGAACGAGGCAGGTTTGCATTTGTCATTGCTGTGTTGACAGTCGCCCTCCAGGCAGAGGGTCTTTCACCTGCTCCCACCCCTCCCTCGGGCATGCTGCTCACCATGAGATAGGCATGGAGCAGCAATTCGAGGCCCTTCTGTGTGGCCTGAGCTAACGTGCCAGCCTCAGCTCAGTTTGCTCTAGCGCCAGGGACACCCACCACTGACCTGAGGTGTCTCCGGAGTCCTCGCCCACTCTCCCACTTCCGAGGGCCAAGCTACTGTGAAGGCACAGCTCAGATTTCATCTCCTCTGGGCTTCCCCTGCCACGCCTGCCCCGTGCCCGGCTCCTCCTTGGGTGCTTCGCTGGCTGCCTCAGGTTGCTAATTAACTGCCTCCCTCACTAGACCGTAAGTTCCTCAGGAGCAGGGGATGCATCCTACGCCGCCCGCCTCTCAGCCCTGGCACAGTGCCTGGCACACAGCGGAGCAGGTGCTCAGGGAGAAGCCAAGTGCCGGAATCAGAGAGTAATGATTATGGCTGTAATGATAATGATGGCAGCCACCGTTTCCGGAACACTGACCTTGAGCCTTTACCTGCTCAGTCCTTTACCTGGCTTATGTCACACAACTGCCCCACCCCCACCCCCGGCAACCCAGAAAATCAGGGGCTGTTAAGTGCCTCTTACAGAGGAGAAAAGGCCACCGTGAAAGGAAGGAGTGCTGGCGGTGGGGCACTGGGAAGGCACACTGCCTCTTCCTGCCTCAGTTTCCTCTGCTGCACAGGGACCGACACCTGCTCGCCTTTCCTCCCTCCAGGTGGTTGAGAGGGTCAAACAGGACAGCAAGCACATTGTCAAGTGCAAACAGCTGCACACACTTACCATGTGATGGAGTAAATGTTTATCGGAGGATCCATTCAAGCCCAGTGAGCTGGGGGGAACGGGAATTTCTAAAGTCCCCTTTCCCACGTGTTCCCTAAGGTTAATAGTGAAAGTAGAGATGATTACAGTAGCCCTAGTTCCGTATGGGAGGCCTCGGGCACCGGGCAGTTGGCGCAGCCCTCGTTCCCGGGCTCTCCGCACCCCCAGCTCCTGTCCTCCCGACCCGCTCTGGCTACCCTGCTGTCTGCAACTCTGGTCAGAGCCCAGCTGCTGCCCCGGCCGTGCCCTCTGCTCAGAATGCTCTTCCTCTCTGCTTGCCTGGCCCCAACCCACCCTTTACACTCGGCTGAGGGGTCAACCCCACGGGGCAGCCCTCCCTAAGTCCCAGCCCTGGTCTGTGCCCATAACAGACTGGCAGACCTTAACCCTCCTCGGTGGCACTCATCTGGGTTCTAATGAAACAATTTACCACGTAATTATGACATTAACCTCTCCTGCCAGGCAGCCTAGAGGCTCGGTCGGAATGGGGGAGGCCCTCATCCGATTCAGTCCATGTCCTAGGGCCGCTCAGGGGGTCACGCAGGTGGAGTTGAGCGAGGGCTGGATGACGGGCCGAATGAACGAGGGAGGGAATGGTGGACATTTCATGCAGCGCCACCCCTCACCAAAGCTGAGCCTTGTGGGGTCCAGCCGAGGATGCCAACGGGTCCTAAAATGTCATCGGCGTGTGGCGTATGGGCTCCGGAGCCAGATGGAGTCTGAATGCCAGCTCCACCACTTCTTAGCTGTGTAATGTTGAGGAAGTTGCTGGAGTTCTCTGGGCCTAACTGTAGAATTGACATAATAGTGCCTTGTTGGTGCCATTGATAAGAGGCTTACATGAGTTAAAGATTACAGTGACTATGACTGCAATTATTATTATTATTGCTGGTAATGACTCAAAGGATTCCTCCTCCCAATTAATATCTTTGTCCTGTAACGGCAGGAGCCCAGGTCTTGACAACAGAGTTGGAAAGGCCTGGGAAGGGTGCCAGGAGCCCGGGGCCCCAGCTCAGCAGCCGAGCCTGGCCGTGTGACCAGGAGGAAATCACTCCATCTCGCCCACTAGCCAGATGACTAACACCAGCAGCAATCCTGTTTCCTAACTTGTTACCTCACAGGGGTGTGGGGGGGAAGATCAAACGGAGACATGAATGGGAACTATTCTCTCTGCAAATATTTGTTGAACACCTACTGTGTTCCAGGGCTCAAGGAGGTCCAAACAGTGGACAAAACTCCAGGAGTCCTGTCCCTTTGGGGAATACTGCAGAGTGAGCAAGTGCCCTATAAACGATCATTCTGCTCAAGGAGGGGGGCACGAGGCAGCCAGGGCACCTCTGAGTCCAGCAGGACAAGCACTCTTCCGGCCTCCTTCTAGCAATGGGACCTGGTACTCCCTCATTCCCAAAGCCTCTGAGTCTTTTTTTTTTTTTTTTTTTGCCTCTGAGTCTTCATGTATGGAACAGGCTTTGGGGTGGGCATAAAGTGGGCCTTCCTCATGGCACTGGTATAAGGATGAAGTGGGTTCATGCGCATGAGGCTTAGCTCCAAGCTAGACAAGGCTAACCTCTCCCTGGATGACGGTGTTGTCAATGCTGTGATCTTGCCGTGGCCTTGCTGCCTGGCCCTGAGGGGCTACTAGGGTTTGTGAGACGGAGATGTGACATTATTCTTCAAAGAGAGAGAGACCAGGAACGTAGTTGGCCCCTGGGGACTGTGTTCCCCTCCTACCTCGGGGAACTTCTTCCCACACATACACATGATTGTGCAGGAATATAAAAAGGTTTGAAATATTCCAAACTGTTAAAAACAGTGCAGACATCTAGTTATCTCTTACTCTTATGTATTGTTTGAACAACAGATTACTTTTTAAATTGTGTTTCTTTTATTTTAATTTAAAATTTTTTAAGGTTTTATTTGTTAATGAGAGGCACACACACACACAAACAGAGGCAGAGACATAGGCAGAGGGAGAGGCAAGTTCCCTGCAGGGAGCCTGATGAGGGCCTTGATCCCAGGACCCCGGGATCACGCCTTGGGCCAAAGGCAGACGCTCAACCACTGAGCCACCCAGGTGTTCCTGGTTGTATTTCTTGTGATAAAATAAGCTAAATATGGAATTTCCCATTTTAGTCATTTTTAACTGTACCGTTCAGTGGCATTAAGTACCTTCACATTGCTGTGCAACCATCACCACCGTCCATCTCCGGAACTTTTTCGTCTTCCCAAACTCGAACTGCACCATCAAACGCTAACTCCCCATGCCTCCTCTCTGCCATCCGCCAGCCCCTGGCAACTCCTATTCTATTTTCTGTCCCTATTGATTTTGACTATCCTAGGTGCTTCGTGGAAGTGGGCTCATACAAGCATATGCCTATTTCAGTGGGCATGGTGTCTTCAGGGTTCGTCCCTTTGTAGCACAGGTGAGGATTTACTTTGTTTTTAAGGCTGAATAACATTCAATATATGACTTTCACAAATGGAAAAAATAAAAATTAGGGAAAAGAAAACCCCCAACCACAAAAAGAGCGTGTGAATGATTGAAGAAGAAATGGGTGGGTGAACAAGGGGGTCTGCCCGGGAGTGAGTGGTCTGCTCCAACTCTGAATTTCTGATGGGGGGCAGCAGGTTGGCAGAGTGATAACCGAGGGCAGGCACCCCTGGTGAATCAGCCCTGGCTTCCTCTAACATAAGAGGAGGGAGTCAGGCCCCCCGTCAGGGCTCTGGGCCCACTGTCCCACGGCCGGGTGGACAATGAAGACACTCAGCCTGCCAGCCGAGGGCTGTGACTCACAGGCCCCCACGCTCCGCCCCTGATGCCCTGGCCATTCAACCTGGGCAGTGAGCGGCGCCGAGTTCCCAGTCCCCTCTGATACCAGCTCTGCTCCCGGGCTCTGGGGACGACCCAATCGGCCCGGTGAGTAAGGAGGCTCAGGACAATCCCTCCTTTCATAAACCACCACTGCTGAGTAATGCCTCCTAGTCACGCTGGGCCCTTCCACCCCAAAACCAGTCCCTGCCCCGGAGCGGCCCTGTGGGGTTTTGAGGGGGGCTCTCCCTCCTCTGGCTGGTGCTGCTCTTACACCCTGCTCCACCAGCCTCTGGGCCCCCCTGGCAGTTTCCCTTCCCTCCTCCCAACCCTGAGTCCCTAGGCCTTGCTGTCACACTTAGGTCGGTCCTGCCGTAGTCAAACCTTTGCTGAGGGATTTCTTGTATACCTTCCTTCTACCCATCTCTGACCTTGCCTGGCCATCCATGACTGGAGTCACTGGGCAATGACTCCAATGAGGTGCACTTCAGGCACTCAGGAAGGCTGGGGACACTATTTCTGAGCACATGTGCAGGGGTATCTTGAGATGCATCCAGCTCCTTTGAGGCACATAGGGACTGTCTTGGGAAGAGATGAGTTTTGGGGTTAGACCTGAGCTCAAATTCTGACTCTGCCACTCACTAGCTGGGTGACCATGGGCAGGTAACTTAGCCTCTCTGAACCTTAATTTCTCCATCAGTTTTAAAAAATGGAGTGGGTATGGGCAATCCTCCAATCCAGAAAGGATATGAAGCACCTTCCAGAGAGAACGCTCTACCTAGCTTGGGCGAGAGGAGACAGCCGCAAGAGAGGGACTCAGGAGATGGGGTTGTGATGCCTTGGGGGCATCTGCTCTCCAAAGGGAGTCCTTGGATGAGGGGCACACGGCATCCCTCCTTCTCCTCGGCACTCACAGTGGCTTGATTGCCCAGCCAAGAAATGGCCTCTTGTTCTCAGGGATGAGAGGAAGGTGGATGACATTCTTTTATGGCATCATGTGAAGGCAGGGAGCTGCACCCCTGGAGGAGAGCCTGGAATGGATAGTACAACACAGCAGATGATGAGAAAAAAAAAAAAAAAAAAAAAGATCCATGTTTGGTTCTGGAACGGAATCTCTTTCCTTTTTGGTGAAGTGGTGGGGAGGGAATGAGAAAGGACCATGGCCAGCTTCTCTTACTAATGACTCGCCGGCCAGCCGAGGGAGGAGAATGTGGAAATGACTTGGCGAGGTCTAAGAGGCAGCTTGGAAAACCGGGAAAAGCTCCGGCCTGGGAGGGGAGAGCCATGGGATGGTCCCAGCTGGGTCTCCCACCAGCTGTGTGGCCGTGGGTGAGTCACAGCCTCTCCTAGTGACATGGCCCTTATCTACAAAGGGAGGGGGTCAGATGTGAGGTCTTTTTAGGCCTTTGCTGCTCTGAGATTCTCGAACTCTGCAACCATCTCTTTAAAGATGGAAAGCAGAGATGCTGAGCTAGACCAGATGTGGCGGATAAAGCCAAGATAATCAGCCCAGCGGTTTCTCTCTCTCCAGTGCCCTGCGTCAGCAAGGCCTTGGGTGAATTCTGGCATTTGCTCATTTTGATAGGTAATCAGGGCAACATCTGTGGGGGCCGAACTTGTGGAAGAGGGGCTGATGAAACAGTTGTTCCCCTCAACCCTTCCTCCTTCCTAAGCAGCATGCGGCTGCTGTGACTTTCTGAATCCATGAGGCTCCAGGCTGGCTCCCAGGCAGCGAGTGTTCCTGAATCAGTTTCTTTGCTCAGACCCCCACCTCCTCCCAACCTTCCACAGGCAGCCAGAGTCTGGGGATGCCTGTTCCCTAAAGGAATATTTATTATGCATCTCCCCAGTACCTGGCACCAAAATAAAATGTTCTGGGGCACGTGTGTCAGAGGGAATTCCCACACAGTGCTGGTGTGTGAAACAACTATGCTTCCTGCCCTGAAGGGGCTCATGAGCGAGGGAGAGAGAGAAAGTGATCCAATATATCCACAGGGCAAAGTGGCAAGTGGGTGAGAAGGGCTCCGTGGGCCAGGGAAGCACCCCTCCCTGAAAAGGTGGGAGGAAAAAGGGAAGGATGGGTGGGGAAGGTGGTGGGGCTGGTGACACATTTGGCAGTACACAGCTCTGAGGGTTGCATTACATTATAAAGTGACCCCCTCCCCATTTCCATCCTTGCCCTGGTTGGTTTCCTTCATTGGCTTGACTGCTTTCTGCAGCTGCACACCTGTTTGATATCTGAATCCCCCCCATCTCAAGAGGGAAAGCTCCCAGAGGAGAAGGAGGGTCGCCACCTGATTCTGGGCTCTCTACCCAGGGCCTGGACAGACCCCCACGCAGAGAAAGTGCAGGAAAAAATCCCTGTGGCTCCCACAAAGGCATCTAAGCAGGCAAGTGACAAAATCAGGACGGTGGAGTCGCAAGGCCGGGTCAGAGTTGGGCAAAGAGGTCGAGCATCCCATCTTTCACGAGCCAGGACATTTTTTTCTTCTTGCTTCCTAATCAGTGGTTTCTTGCCCTTCACCAGAGCCTGGGGCACGGAGCATCCGGGCCCGGAACGCGGACGTGCGTGGGAGGGATGGGAAACTGTGCCGGCAGCCCCAGAAAAGAATCGGTCTTTGTCTTCGTCTTCCAATGCACCTGTCGTCCCAAACCCTTGACAAACACTATGTCATTCACCTTCCAAGCCTCTCTGTGGGTTCGGCCTGGGGAGCAGGGGTGGGGGGTGCAGGCGGAGCGCAGGGAGCCGCATTCCGTGCATTCCTGCCTCCTGACAGCTCCTGGTACGGCTGGTGAGCCTGGGATGTCCAGGAATTCCAGCTGACTCATCCGTGGGTGAGCAAGGCCAACACGAGGGGACGACGGGTGGAATCTCCTGGCACTCTGCCCCTGCCGATGTCCCCAACTCGGAGGAGAAAGTGGCGGGGTGGGGGTCGAGATGGCCGGGATCCTGGCCGTTCCCGCTGGAGTGATGTTCGGGCGTCACCTGAGGTGCCAGGAGGTGGAGCAGGTGCAGCGTGGTGGCCTGGCGGCAGCGGGGCTGGGGCCTTGGAGGCCGGGATTGGCGTTCTGGCTCCCGCTTCTCACCTCTGCAACCTCACCAACCCTCGCAGCCTGTGTGTCCCCGCGTGGGAACGTAGGGGCAGGGGTGGTCCCTGCCGATTCCGGAGCGCAGTGGGCACGACGGAGCAAGGGAACGCGGGCCAGAGCCTGAGCACGGCCCTGCACACGGAGTTGCGCAACCACGGTGAGGAGTCGTGCGCGCACGTCGCGCTTCTGCTGCGATGACGTGAGAGTCGCTTCCCTGCGGGCAGGCCGGGCGCAGCGGGGCGCCGCCCCACGGGACGAGGCTGCCCAGGGGCACGGGGAGTGTCCCCGCGTCCTCGGCTGAGTCCCGGGCCGCGGCCGCGCCCCCGTGCGCCGAGCCGCGGCGCGCTCAGGCTGACAGCGCACCGACCCGGCAGCCACTTCTTGGGTCCCCACGCCAGCCTCCAGATGGCTTAAACCAGGGCTCTGCCAGATTCCTCTCGCCTCCCCGCTCGACCCGGCTGAGCCAGAGCAGTTCTCAGAAGCGGGAAACAGTGGCACGGTCGTCACCTCGCGGCCGCGTCACTGGCGCCCGGCTCGCCCCACCTTCCTTCCCGGGAGTCCCCCAGCTCCGTCCTGGGGCCGCGGGGAGAATGGAGTCCGGGAAGGAGGACAGGACACGGGGCCCCTCGTGACCTTGGGCCAGTCCCTGGCTTCTTCGTTTCCCGCTGTCTGTGAACGGGGAGGCTGGCTGAGGTCATCCATTTCCGCAGCCGGGTCCCAGGGGGTCGGGCCCCTGAGTGTGGGGGAGAGCCGGGAAGATGAGCACTTACTCCTCTTCCGCAGGAGAGCGCGGGGGCAAGGCCCGGGCAAGGCCCGGGGCGGGGGTGGAGGGGTGGGGAAGCTGTTAGAAGACAAACGGGCTCTGGGTTCAAATCTCACCCTGTCTCCTGGATGGCTCTGTGACCTCGGCCCGGCCCCCACCCTCTCTGAGTGGTTATCCTATCTGTAAAAGAGACACCCCTTTCACACCAACGCCCCCTCCAGACTTAGTGTAAGGATTGGGCTGATGCATGTGCAGGACTCCGCACAGTGCCTGGCACTCACAAAATTATATTTTTAGTTTTTCCCCCAGAAGCACGGGGCCTGTTCATCTTCAATGAGCTGTTCACCTTAACGAGCGACAACCCAAGGCCCCGTGTTGTGGGTGGGAAGAGAAGGCAGGCCACGTTTCCATGTTGCAGCCACCGCACCACGCCAGCTTGAGGAGGAAGCTACAGGAACTCAGGAGAAAAGTCCCACAGTGTCTGCTCCAGCTCCCTCAGGCAGCTCTCAGAGCTCGTGCCAAGAGATGCCTTGGCGCTGCGTTTTGCTTTATGCCCATTAGCGTGTTTCCAGATGTTTCAGGCAGCAGCCCGTGGAGTTCTTTCAGGTTCTGTTTCTCTGGATCTCCTTTCCTGCAGCTTCTCTCCCCTCTGCTTTTCCCCAGCTGGCTACCACAGCTTTACAGATGAGAAACGGCGTCTTTCTCCTTGCTTTCTAAATTGCCTGCCCACAGTCCCTTTCTCAGAAGATCCTTGGCCATGTTTTGGCCAGACAGCTGGATATCTTATAAAATATTCCTTTTCCAGCAACAATGTGAACTGCCTTTTGTATTCTGCACTTGGATTTCATTAGTCCTGTCTTGCACGTGCCCAAAACCCTGAGAAATGGTGGCAATAACCCAGGGCAGCAAAAAGGCTGGAGCTTTCCCTGAACACCTACACTGAATGGCCACTTCATGTCCATCTTCCCAACCCCGTGAAGTAGGTGATACAGCTTCCTTTTTTTTTTTTTTTTTTTTAATGAGAATCTTAGACTCAGAGAAGCTATATAACTTGTCCAAGGTCACTGAGAGAACCACATGGCCCCTATTCTAAAGACCAACTCTTTCCATGGCAGACGGATGGTGGGAGCATGCCCACACGGCCTGGGCCTCTGTGACCAATCATCTGCTGACCTAGGGACCAGGCTGTGGGTTTCAGACTGCAATCTGGCCCAGTAAGGAAGTCATTGGCTTTGTCTTATCACAGAGGAGAGGGTTAAATCAATTCCTGGAGAAGCATCAGCAAAATAAGGGTTTGTGTGTGTGTATGTGTCTGTAAGGCTATATATCCATGTGTGAGGGAATGCGTCTGCGAAAGAATGAGTGTGTGAGGATGCACATATGTGCTTGATTCCATGGGTACATGTGTATGAGAACATGTGTGAAAATGTGTACTCACATGTGGTTTCACATATGAGGTGCACTTATGTGTAAGAGTGTGTATGTACGTGCATATATGCATACATGCCAAGGGATTGAGAGAGAGTGTGTATGTGTGTGTGTGTGTGTGTGTGTGTGTAAGGCTGTGTGAGATACACATATGTGTGAGAATATATGTGAGGGCATGTGTGCTTTGCATGAGGAAGTGTGTGCATGCACATTTGTATGTAAGGGTGCATGTGTGCATTCTCGTGTGTGAGGGTAAATGCAGGCACACTCATGTAAATACATATATATACATGTGTGTGGACATGTGTGGGGATGTGTGTGTGGAAGGGTAAAGCTTAGGGCGAATGTACGAATATGGGCGTGGATGTGCCCATGTGTGCATAAATGTAAAAGTCTGTGCCCACATGTGCATGCACATTCACATGTGAAGACGTGTGCATGCATGGGGAGACGGGGAGGGGATGGATGGTGGGGGTGGGAACACTGATCACGACCAGATGGATTCTTCGTCTTGTGAGACCTCTCTGGTGTTGAGTACCAGGCGTTTCCCAGCACTGATGACAGATCTTTAAAAAAAAAGTATTTATCTTGTCACGTGGTCAAAGGGCAGCAATCAGGCAAAGATGGGGTTTCTCTCTCCTGGGTATCACAGACCCGGGTTTACCTTGGCGAGGTAGGACTCACAGACTCAGCTTCCTGGGCCTGTGGTGCCCTGGGCCCTCTCTCTCTCCACCTCAGGGCGTGGCTCCCCCTATCTCAGGGTAAGATTAACTTCCCTGGCACTGGCTTTGTTTTGGCTCATTAAGGAGGAGCAGCCGCTGAGAGAGGAGGCCTCTCCCTTCCACCCCCGGGCCTGGTTCTGCTGAAAACACTTGATTTAGAGTTTCTTGCTTTGCTTTCCCTGGCTGGGTGTCCCCGGCAGAAGGGGAAACACCTAGGGCCCAGGCTGTTTTGTCTGCTGAGATTGGGGAAAGGGATTTGGTTTCCCCACTGAGGTGGCCCCAGCCAGAGCAGCCATGGTGGGTCTGGGCTGTTTGTTTGTTGAGCGTCTGCTCCTCAGGGTGGGCGATGTAAGGCTGAGGATGTTGTAATGGGAGGTAGAAGAGCCTAGATAAAGTTCTGTGGGTAGACATACATAATGGTGCAGGGGAGCCTGCTTTCCTGCAAGTGTCCTGCCCGGGAAAGCCCCTCTGGGTTCATCTAACCCTTTTTCCCTTTTGTTCATAAATTCATTTCACCCCCACACTCCCACCCCAAACCTCTGCTTTCCTTTACAGTTTGCCTCAGGGATCATAAAGACCACAGTGCCTTAGCTCTGAGGGGACATAGTGGTCATCGAGCCACACTCTCTCCAAAGAAAATCTCCTTCATAACACCTTGAATGGTGCACACACCTAGCTTGCCTAGGCCCTTCTGGGGCCACTAGACTGTGAGCGTCCTGAGGGCAACGCCTGTGTCTCTCTGGAACCTGTCACTGCCCTACTGTCTGGCCCAGTGCCTGCTGCCTGGCACATGCTAGGCCTCAGTACATATTTGTCAGATGGGTGAAGGATGATGTAAATTGTTACTGCTGCAGATAGCCCCTGGCAGACGGCCTTAATTCCATTGGATCCATTGGATCTTTGAGTCAAATGATATAGAGCCAAAATTTGCTTCCCTCTGAAACAACACAGATTATGTGTACCACAAAGGCCCTGGAACTGAGTGAAGGCAGACATTATGCCCCTCTCAGCGCCTCTTGGATTCAAGCTGAATGTAGTAATAACCATCCCTTACATCATACAGGTCATGAGCAGTATTTTCAATGGACATCTTGAAATATGGTTCATGAATTGGACCCAACACACTAGAAGTAACCTGGTCAGAGACAAGGACATTGGACGTTGCAGAATTGTGTCCCCTCAAAAAGATATGTTGAAGTCCTAACCTGGTACCTGTAAATGTAATTTTCTTTGGAGACAGAGTCTTTGCAGATGTTATCAAGTTGAGATGAGGCCATACTGGATTAGAGATTAAATCCAATGGCTAATATCCTTACAAAGAAAGACATTTGGAGATAAACAGACACACTCATGGGAGAGAAGGCCATATGAAAACACAAGTAGAGGATGAGTGATACAGGGATTGCCAAGGATCCCTGACAACTAGGGAAAGCTAAAGAGAGGCGGCGACAGATTCTCCCTCAGAGTCTCCAGGAGAAACCAATCCTACTGACACTTTTATTTCATACTTCTGGATTTCAGAACTGTGAGAATATACATTTCTGTTGTTTGAAGCCACCTGCTTTGTGGCACTTTGTTTCAGCAGCCCCAGGACACTGATATACTAGACTACTACCCCTTGATTCATATAACAATACAAAACATCATCCTTTGTAACTTTATGGTTGCACCCTTATAAAATTTAAAGGGACCAGATAAAAACTACTGGAATCAATAACAAAAATATTTAGAAAAATGACTGGACACAAGATAAATACACAAAAGTCAAGGCATCCGTATATACCAGTAAGCTACCAAGAACCCTTGTCACAGTATTACCTGAAGCCATAAACCACTTCTCAATATACCCGTATGGGATTCCAGTGAAGAATATGACACAATTTTGCTGGGAAATTTTAAAAGAGATGTAAATAAAGTCTTCTTGTGACTTTTTAGGTGTTGCTAAATGGGGAAATTCAATTTAGAAAAACTCGTTAGCCTCAAATTAATTTGCTGATTCACTGTAATTCCAATTAAAACCCCAGAGGAGTCATTGATTTCAAAAATAAACAAATCTACATTGAATGAATGAGAGAAAATGGCAAAGGCAATTCTGAAAAAAACAGATGAGGTGGGGTTGGGAGAGGCCTGTCCTAGCAGAAATTCAACATACTAGTAACTAAAAATATGACTATGATGCAAAATAGTACCACAAACTAAGAGATGCTGCCTCAATGTCTATTACCTCCTTCCGGAAATGGGTTCCAAGTGGGGTGTGATGGGCAAGATAGGACCCAAAGAAGACAAAATAGCAACTCTGGAGGATTTGAGACACCTGGGTGCTTACGCAAATTGAAGTACATTCCTGTGTCTACCATTGACAACCTACAACATGGAGCATCATCACCAGCCAGAAGAGTAGTTTATAACCCCATCAACTCAGTTGCTTTCTCAGTGGAAAGGATCCCCCCGAGTTCTGGGTTTGCAATGGCATGCAATGCTGTTCTAAGGTAGAGCTTTCAAGGCAGGGCAGGCAGGGAGCATAAGGTGCATACAGGGATATCTGCTGGTACCTGCTGTGTTTCCTTGGCATTTCCAAATGTCACTGTGTTCCCGGAGAGGGGGTTTTGTAATCACCCAGACATCTTCTCAGTTCAGTCATTTGAATTTCCAGAACCAGATTTGGTTGGGGAAGCACCCTGATTTTGCAGACTTAACATTCTTAGTTTCATCAGAAGTTTGCTGAGCATCCATGAGGTGCCAAGCTCTGGGCTGGGCTCTGAGCCGGGCTCTGGGCCCCAAGATTCTTGACACGTAGTTAATGGTGCCTTACACGGGATGGATTCGCCGTGGGCCCTTGAGGTCAGGTGTCACTAAACTACTGCTAGGTGTTCCTCAGCTCATTACATAAGGATGACCAGATGTGTTACAAATACAGTCATTTTTATTGAGTGTGAAGGAGTAACTAAGAACACTGATTTATACTTGAAGACATTTTGGGGAGAACAGTTTTGCCACGGTGATGGTCACAGAGGAGGCCAGATCCCAGATGCTGAAGCCTAGGGTGAAGCCAGAGTTAGCACCAGGGAGAAGAAACAAATGCCAGAGCAGAGGAATGTTGTCGTAGGAGCTGGTGACTGTGGGCCTTGGGAGCCAGTGTAGGGAGGCTGTGTTAGGGGCTGGACTAGTTCAGTGGATGGTGACCCTGGACTGTAATGGATGTAGGAATGTGTCCAGATCCCAGCCCAGCCCAATTAAATCAGAATCTCTGGGGGAGACACACAAGCTTTCCTGTATTGTAGACAAATCTCTGCAGGGTTTCTTATGTGAAAGCAGGTCTGAGAGCAGAGTCCCAGCCAGGAGTGATGTTGCTATTTCTTGCTTAATGGTACTTGACCTGGTGCAAATAAAAACACACACATGTGCACACACACAGAGACAGACACATACACACATGGGAAAGCCCTGGTCAATACTGCAGTTTTAAACAACAAAAAAATCTTCAGCATGTATGCTGTCCTGTATCATCATGATTCTGGGCGGTGGGGGGGTATGTGTTGATGATGAAGATGTGGAAGACAATTTCAATGATATTTTGATTTCAGACTGATCTCTAGGGCTTATGAACAATGCTTGACTTTTTTATTCTTTTTTTAAGTTTTTATTTTTTTTTTAATAGAAAAGCTGATTTCTTTTCAGATATATAGAAAAGAAAAGATTCTGGAGATAACAGAACCAACCAACCTCAGGCTTACTCATCCTACAAGGCCAATGTCCCTGTCATTTACTTCTTCATCATCCTTATGTGGTTTCCTCTGACTAAAAGTATGTATGTCTGTGAACCCCTTCTTTTGAGAGGGTCGCTCTTGACCAGTCTCTTGACTGGGGGCATCAGCAAAAGGTTGAGAAGGTTCTTCTTGTGACTTTTTAGGAATTTGTCCACATAATATGTCAGGAGATTGGGGAGCCTGCAATGCTTTTTCTAGAAGTTTCTATCCTTCTCAGGAATTTGCTCCACCGGAGGGTAGGGTCAGGATTCTGGATTAAGCATCTACTTGCTGATGCCAATTAGTTGATATCAGAGTCCTAGCTCGATGTTCCAAATGTGAGCTGGTCACCATGTGATGTATCCTAAAGAAGAAACTCCTCATAAGGTTTGGGGATGGGGCTTCCCTCTGTTGTATAAGAAATAAACCTAGGTCAAGATTAGAATTGAAGAAACTGGGAAAAGAAGCCCAACCCTTTTCCAAAGACCCAACTCTTCCCTGTTCCTAGGTGTCCCTTAGATCACCACCCCATGTCATCACCAGGGAAAAATCCTAAAACTCTGGTTCTAAGAAGACCCCCTCCTCAGAGAAGGAACCTGGACAGCACTGCCAGGCTGCAGCTGCTGTCATGGAAGGAGCTAGACTAAGGATGATGACAAGGCAGGCCTCTGTGAAAAAATCTTCCAAGGAGCAAGGAGAAAAAAAAAATAAAGATTCCTCATTTACATTGAGAGTAAACTTCCTGTCCTATTGAACAATGAGGCATTCAAAATCCGCCTGAGTAAAAGTCCCCTGATGCTATGAGAGGGTGAGCAATTTCATGTCAGGCTGTTGTTATGGGATTTATACATGTCCTAGCTAGGGCTTGAGGTGAAAATCAGAGCCAAAAACAATAGCCCTAAACCCCACATGCACTGAAACCTCATTCCAGTGGAGTTTCCTTAAGAGAGAGCACAGCAGACTTTTCACAAACAAAGTGACTTCAAAGGTAGGCTTGCATCACGAGCCTCCCCCACTTGACACTTCCCCTTAGCCCAGACCTGGCCCTTCTGTTTTCTTGGTTTACTTTATGAGGTTCTCTCACACACATCGCAAAGCAATTATCTGAGCTCGCAGGCCAACAGGAAGGTAATTGTAACTGAGTACTTCCTTTGTCAAGTGCTGACGCTGGCCACTGCCAGGGTGATAGGAGGCGTGCTGGGCAACTGGGCACCCAGTGACTCGGCAGCCCCTCCCCCCCAGTGCGCTCAGCCTGAATTCCCTGGGGAGGAGGAGGCCAGTGGGATGGGGGAGTGGGGGAATTTTCTTACATCACTTGACGTGCTTGCTTTCACTCCCAAAATCCTGAGTCATGACTGAAGTCGGATTGCCTCGGGTCTCTGGCTGAAACCAGGAGGTTATAGATTTGGAAACCTGACTCCATCGGCTGACTCTTGTCCAATTCATCAGAGGAAACATGTATTATTTTAGTTGCCCCGCTTCAAGCTGAAGTGCCTTCTAAGCGAGGGGATTACGTGAGGAAAGTGCCTCTGTAGTGGCTTAGTAAACTGATGCCATGCTAGTGAATAATATTTGACGTTCGGTGAGTTTACAAAAAGGGCTGTCTCTCTGTTTGTTTAAACCGAGATTAAGTGAAAGGAAAAGTTTTTCTTTCCCATCCCAAGACAAATGTGAAACACATGTTTTCCCTTTTGACTTTGTAGTTACAAGGCTCAAACAATTCTCCCCACCCCCCCTCAGCTGTGAGATTTCAAGGATTGCAGAATGTTTCCTCTCTTTGGTGGCCAAAGCCAATATAAGCCTTTACATTTCCAGACAGTGGAGCTAATGTTGATGGCCCCAATGTTTCCAGGTAATTGCATGTGGGGTGTTCCTGAGCCCACCATTGTCTGGGTAGGTGGGATGGTAAGATCTGGTGCCAGGAACCCAAGAACCAGGTTCAAGTCATAACTAGGCCTTTGCCTGGGTGGCCTTGTGGGGAGCCTCACCCTCCTCATTTGTCCTGCAAAGTGAAATCGATTGACACCGAAGCATGGTAATTTCCAACTCTGGAGAGACTGCTGGTTCGAATTGGTTTTACTGGTACGTGAAAGACATTCCTAGTTGAGGGTACCCCTTAGTATGGGCTCCAGGCAGTGTGGCAGACCTTGGTCAAGAAGTCTGCCCTGCCACTGACTCATTGCTGTGACCTTGAACAACACACTGGCCTTCTTTGTGAGGCCTTCTCCTTATCTGAGAAAGGAGATTTGACAGTCTTGCCCCTGACATAGCAGTTCAGATATGTGACAAGCCTGAATGAGACTAGGGTGTAAAGTACTTTGAGTTCCTTGAACTATAAAAGATCACTCATCTTGGAAGATAAGTTTAAAAAAAAAATGCTAGCCCCAAAATATTTTTTGGATTATCTCAAGGATAAAGTAAAGAAAATCAATATTCTTTACTCTTGGCTTTCCTTAAATCACTACTGCTTCAGGGAAGGCAAGCACCAAATGACCAACACAGGCTGTGATAATTAGGATTTCTCCCCCAATGTTGGCCAAAGCTATTTCTTGCTTTCATCGTGTTGATCTACTAAGAAAGCTTCAAGAATCCCCTTCCCTCCAGGATTCAATCCAAACTGATATTCAATCCCATTATGACCTGGGATTGTATTAGTTAATCCAGAAATCCAGAAATCCTAGAACTCACTAAAATGTCTACAACAATGCCAGAACTGCCTCTGTAAATATCTCCTTACAACTAGGCAGCCAGGCTCTGCTTGGAAACAGTTGGGAGAGAAGTTGTTGACACTCAAAGCAATCTGGAATTTTCTAATAATCCCTCATCATTAGAAGCTTCTCTTCAATGTTGACTTAAAATCTGCCGCATCATAAATCCCTACCGCCCATAGGTCCAAGAGAAGCCACCACAATTCAGCCTCATTCTTCTTCCTCAATGTTTAAAGATGGCCATCAATCATGTCACCCTGAGAAATCCCTTTTTCAGACTAAACAACCACAGCATTTTAACAGATTTTCATTGACTTGGTTTTCTGATTCCTAAATGTCATGGTTCTTACTTTCTCTGGATATGCTTCAAATGGCCAATGTCTTCTTTAAAAAGTGACCCCTTGAACTAAATGCAGTATCTAAAGGTGAACTGGATGGTGGGGCTAGTACATCCTTTGTTTCTGTAATAATTAGGTATAGGTAAGAGGTGTGGCAATAACTCAATGGCTTAAAGAGTATAGGACAGTTTTTCTCTCTCAAGAAACTGTCCGAGGTGTCCAGGTTTGCAAGCATCCTGCTTTCTGCAGTCATCCAGGGATTCAGACCCCTTCCAACCGGGGCTCTGCTATTTCATGGGGTGTTCCTGTCCAAGCTGGCTGCTGCTAGGTTCTGGATGCAGCCAGGAAGAGACAAAAAGAGCATGGGGCTGGGGCAGGGTTGTGTACACACCTCTTTTGGGCACCAGCTCCCAACACAGACCATTTGTTAGCATTCCACTAGCAAGAACTCAGTCCCATGGCCATGTGCAACTTCAAGGGACCCTGGGAAATGTAGTACAGCTGCATAGCTCATTGTGTGCACCCAATCACCGTGGAAGAATGTGACAATGGATGTCAGTGACCGCAAATATGGACAAGCCTCATTGATCTTTCAGTTCCCAGAACACATGGAATTCCTCCTGCACTCAGGGTCAGTGTACTCCTCATCCTGCCTGGCATGTTCTTCCTCCCTGCTTTTCCTTCCCTTGACATGGCCTCAGCTTGACTGCCACTTCTTCAAAGAAACCTGCCATGACCACCCTAGGAAAAGGGGGTCCCCCATCACCCTCTTTCTGACCTTTATTTGTGTCTCTCCAGGACTCTGTCACAAGTTGTGATCTTTTGTGTGTTTGTGTCCTTCTGCTAGTAAACTACAGGCCACTCGAGGGCAGGCACTCTGCTTGTCTTCTTCTCCAGTGTTCCCTGCCCAATGTGATCCTGACACACATGGGGGGAGGCAGAGTTAAACAAGCATTTGTTGAATTCAGGAACATATAGACACTATATGTCTACTAAGTTGTGTTTTTCAACAAATGCATCACCCTGTTAGTTCATATCATGGTAAACTAAAAGGTCTCTTTCATATTGACTGTTGCAGAGATATATTTCTCCATCTGCTCTGGAGTAGTTGATTTTTTGACCCTACTTATAGTATTTTGCATTTATATCTATTGTATTTTAGCTGCTTTTGTTCACTATTCTAGCTGAAAAAGATCTTTTTAGATATACCCATGGATACATTTATTTTTCCCTTCCAATTTTATATTATCAGAAACTTTAATAGATTCATCCTGTATGTTTGCTTACATCATTGGCAAACAATGATCAAGATGGAAAAAAGAAATGGGCCCAACATGGAGCTCTAGCCAGTACTGGAGTCTGCTCTCCCTCTCTTTGGGGATAAATGTTTAGTCATACAAACCACACTCTCACCAAGAATCTCATTGCACCTGGCTATGTCAGATACCCTACTGAAATGATATGCATGGTAGGATTCAGGGCCTTCTGTTCTACTCCTGAACAGGACCATAAAAACTTCCAACCAATCACAAGAATCCCCCTTGACTACATCCTCTAGTTTACCAGTCTAGTAACCTTATAAAAAACAGGAAATGACTAGTTCTTAATGAATCCATGCTCGGTGACTCCTGACAATTATTGTTCTCTCATAAATGTTTACAAACCTTTATTTCATAATTTTTTCTGAAACTTTTCCAGAATTTACCCTCCTCTCCTTTCTGGAAACCATGTCACATTGGTGAATCCTCCATCCCCAAATGCTCCTCCATCCCTCATGCCTCTGAGCAGTTTCTCCTTTGCTTCTCCTGGTAGGAAATGCTCTTCCTAACTTTTGAGTATCCAAACCCTGACCTCTCTCAAGATCTAGCTGGAAAGTCACCCTCTCATTGCAGGATTATCTATGTCCTGAGTTCCTGTGATATTTGGTAGACCCCATCTCTCCTCAGGGCTTGGTGCTACTGCTTGGGCTGACTTGAACAGTGTAGGCCTTCCTGTCCTGTTGTCCAGCCTGTGCCCTGCATGGAATCCTCTCCCAATAAGGCATGTGGATTGAGCTGACCACTGAAAATCACCATCCACTTATGCCCAGGAGCTAGCCCTTTATTAAAACTTCAACCCAAGCTGTGTTCAAGGGCCAGATGATGTGATCTCCTAGTGTGTTTGGAAAATTTTTAATGTTTGTTTTTTTTTTTTAAGAAAAATATGGTAAAATATTATAAAGTTCCAAGGAAGCTGTAGAATTACTAAATTTTTCACACTAAAGGAAATAAATCTGTTTGATAAAACATTCTGGGAAATCTAGATGGAGAGCGACAGATGATTAATCTGAACTACAGCATTTACAACATTCTGGATGTTCTATCAACAAAGGAGACAAATCAAAATTCAGAGCTACAAGCAAAAATTTTCAAAATTAAATAATTTTCTGAAGCATATTTATTAGATTTATAAAAGATTTCAAGTGGGGCTTCTTTAACTACCTTGGTAGATTTAAAATGACTTAATTTTCATATAACTTTGAAAGAATAAATCAATGCTACAAATGCAGTCCACCTGCATTTAACTTCCCTTGGGTAGCAACAGAATCTGGCAGAGATGCTGATGTCACATCATACCATATTTGAGAGGAAAAACTTAGCTCTATTAGATCATGGAGTCCAATTTCTCCCAACTGCAATTGAAAACTGTGTACGTTGGAGGGGCGGGGGCTCAGAAGGGAATGGTTCTGTAACCGATGGAGTCCCTTGGACCTGCCACAGCACTCAAAAAACAAATGAAGCCCCCTCCACTTCTCAGTCTCCTGGGACCTGCCACCTCCTTCAGACCAGAGGGAAAAACCTTTCTATCAAAATGCCGATGACTCTGGCTCTTCATGAAAACCCTCTCTGCTGCTTGCTTTCTGAGCTTTAATAAATCCTGGATTAGCATGAAAGCCACCCAGGCACTGACTCTCCACATTTCCCAACGAGCTGTCTGGAGTTGGCTTCTTCTTCATGAGTAACTTCCCCAAATGTTTGGACAATTGCCCAACACCATGAACTTACAACTACCAGATAAACTTCTTCGCTGAGCAGAGCAAGACAACTCTTCACAATGTCAGTCTCAAAGGCTAGCACTGACTCCTGATTTTTTGCTCTCTTCTTGCTCCCCTTTCTTGCTCATGGTAATTCATGCCCCTTCTTTCAGCTAAGAATTTGTGTTCCCGGCTATGACCAAGAACTTATGTGTACCTTCTTGCCTGCTCTAGCTCTTTCTTTCTTTCTTTCTTTCTTTCTTTCTTTTCTTTCTTTCTTTCTTTCTTTCTTTCTTTCTTTCTTTCTTTCTTTCTTTTTCTTAAGATTTTATTTATTTGAGAGAAAGAGAGCACAAGCTGGGGGAGTGATAACAGAAGAGGGAGAGAGAGAATCTCAATCAGACTCCCCACTGAGTGGGGACTCCCCCACGTGGGGCTCCATTTCATGACACCAAAATCATGACATGAGCTAAAATCAAGCATCAGATGCTCAACCAACTGAGCCACCCAAGCGCCCCAGCTTTCTTTCTTATAACTTAGTGATGGGACATTTCAGAAATTAGAAGGAAGCCTGGTTTCTAGGCTTCCATTCAGTGCTTCACTGTCTTCAAACGTGTCCATCCATATTTCTAGGAAATTCCAATGCTACAGCTCTTCTCAAAAAGGTGCCACATTAAAGTTTCCCACCTTAATACTTTCCCAGCTCTCACTCCATGTATTTTTAGGTCCGCATTCACTATTTCCAGAGTTTATTTCCAGCTTCACTTTTCCTTTTCTCATTTCCTTCTGCTCTTCTTTCCCTCTGGGGTGAGCACCTCAAGCTTTACTAGAGAATGCTGCCTCATTACTCTCTTAGCAGGTATTAGGCTGAGCCATGAACACGTAATGATGCAGAGACTCAAAAGGTGGTACCATGGGAATGACCACAAGAGAGAACCATTTTTTGGGGGGTGGGAATGGGCAAAGGCATACAGTTAGAAGAGTTGAGTGAACTCACTGCCTATAACCCATAACCAGGAGCCAGATGATTTCTAAATATGTCTTCTCATCTACAAAATAGTAAATAAAATCTACTTACATGCAAGGGAAAATTTGTGTGGTTTTTTTTAATTGTGGTAAAATATATATAACACAAGATTTACTATTTTAACTATTTTTAAGTGTACAGTTCTGTGGCAATAAGTACATTCACACTGTTGTGCAACCATGACCACCACCCTCCAAAACTTTTTCATTTTCCTGAACTAAAACTTTGTATCCATTAAACATCAACTCAGGGCATCAGTCAGTTAAGCATCTGACTCTTGATTTCGGCTCAGGTTGTGATCTCAGGGTCGTGAGAGCAAGCCCTATGTCAGTCTCTGTACTCAGCAGGGAGTCAGCTTGATTCTCTCTTCCTCTGCCCCTCCCCTCCTTTATAATAATACGTAAATAAATCTTTATAAAAAAAACACCATCAACTCCCCATTCCCCCCTTCCCTCAGCTCCTGGTAACCACCACCATTTCATTGTCTGCCTCTATGATTTGACTACAATAAGTACCTTATGTAAGTGTAATCATATACTATTTGTCCTTTTGTGACTAGCTTATTTCACTTAATGTCCTCAGGGTTCATCCATGTTATAGCATGTGTCAGAATTTCCCTCCTTTTTAAGGCTACATGATATTCCCTTGTGTGCACCAAATTTTGTTTATTCATTCATCATTGATTGATTATGGTTTTTTAAAGTAGTGAAGTTTGTATTTTAACAATTGGGAGCTTGAAGAGTCAGTGAAATACAGTAGGAAAAGCACTGAACTGGACATCAGGAACCCTGGGCCCTAGATCCAGCTTTGCCACTAATGACCTTGGACAGATGGCTCCTGCCAAAATGAGTTGGAGAAGCCCCTGTGTTATAACCAGCTGGGCTACCTAGAAAGGTCACAGACTCTTTGACTCTGTCTCTGAGGGCAGAGCCTGGGAATCTGCATCTTTAAAAAGCTCCCACGTATTTTCATATATTGAAGTTTGAGAACCAGTGCTCTGGGCCTCATTCTCTCATCTAGGCTAGATCACATATTTTTCAAACTGGGCTGCACCCTTGCTCAGAAGAATGCCACGGTTTTGTAGAGGGACAACGGGGACTGCCAAATAGATGGGTGTGAGCCCCAGAGTGAAGGGGAAATTCAAAGGCAGGACTCAGGGTCCCTGTCTCTACTTGCTTTATCTCTTTTGCCTCTAAGAGTCTACAGAATTCTTAAAAGCAAATTTAAAACCAGCAAGACCTATATTAAAAACCACTTCTACTGAAATTAAATGAATCTCAAAATTACTACATTTTTGAAATTATCATTGGGTTTTAAACATGACTGTTTTACAAACTAATTGGTTTTGGATTCTCTTTTTGGGGATTTAACATAAGCTTGCTTTAATTTAATTTTAAGATCTGGCAAAAGGTTTCCATAGAGATTTGGATGTTCTTCCTGCCAAGCTGCCATCAGGCCATTTCTGTAAATTTAGTACTACATGGGCACTATAGAATGCATATTTTGGTCAATATGTCATAACTGTACCTAATCCCAATATTTCTAATTCTTTTTTAAAAAAAGATTTTATTTATTTATTCATGAGAGACACAGAGAGAGGCAGAGACAGGGGAAGCAGGCACCACGCAACAAGCCTGATATGGGACTTGATCCCAGGACTCCGGGATCACGCCCTGAGTCAAAGGCAGACACCCAACCACTGAGCCATCCAGGTGTCCCAATATTTCTAATTCTTAATTGTAAAACATGATTGGAGATCTCTGGGCAAAGTTGGTGCTTGACTCCTACTCTCATCTTGGCTTCACCTGGGCTTCCTTTGCTCTCAGACAAGTCCCTTAATGTTCTTGTAGGGGACTCCTTTCTCTGGAAACTTCCCTCCTTTTCCAGATCGTTTCATCACCACAGGGTCAGAAGAATGGGCACCTGTGCAGTGCAACTGCCACCCTGCTCTGTCACTGTAGTTACTCCCTGACCTGACTCAGCTGGGCCACCAGAGCATCTCCCTTGAGGGCCTGTGCATGGGTTCAAGGACAGTCTATCAGCCCCCTCAGGTAGCTGGGCCTGTGACTGTTGATCTTGGAGCCATGGGCAACCATCTTGGCCAATGGACTAGGTATCAAAAAGGCATAATGAATAGAAAGAAGAATGAGTTTCAAGTGTGGAAAGAAGCAGAAACAAAAACCTCAAAGACTTTGTAATGACTGACTTGGGTTCTGTGAGATACCCTGCTGGGTTACAAATTCCTTTCTGCTTGGGGTAACTGGTTGGCTCAGTTGGTTAAGCATCCAACTCTTAGCTTCAGCTTAGGTCATGATCTCAGGGTTCTGAGATCAAGCCCTGCATCAGGCTCTGTGTTCCACATTAGGCTCCACCACCCCACATCAGGCTCTATGCTCACTGCAGAGTCCACCTGAGATTCTTTCCCCCTCCCTCTCTGCTCCCTGCCCGATGTGCATGCTCTCTCTTTCTCAAATAAATAAATAAATAAATAATAAATAAAATATTTTTTAAAGTTTCTTTCTGCTTTTTTGGTTTAAGCTAACAAAGGGTGGTTTCTGCCACTTGCAATTATATAATTAATATGTCCTATAAAATACGAATCCAATAAAATTAATAGTATTATAAGAATTAATTGGGATATTTGTATGAGTATGCCATAGAAGTATTAATTCTAATTTATCTTATGGTATTATTATTATCTGAGTCTCCCTTTCCCCAATTTGGATTAAAAAATACTGCACCTGTTGGTAAGACTTAATAGCCCAATTCATTTGGGGAATATAAATAATAGTGAAAGGGAATAAAGGGGAAAGGAGAAAAAAAAATAAGTGGGAAATATCAGAAAGGGAGACAGAACATGGAAGACTCCTAACTCTGGGAAATGAACTAGGGGTGGTGGAAGGGGAGGAGGGCAGGGGGTGGAGGTGACTGGGTGGCAGGCACTGAGGTGGGCACTTGACGGGATGAGCATTGGGTGTTATTCTGTATGTTGGCAAATTGAACACCAATAAAAAATAAATTTATTATTAAAAAAAAAGACTTAATAGCCCAAGGTTATGGGACGCCTGGGTGGCTCAGTGGTTGAGTGTCTGCCTTTGGCTCAGGTCATGATCCGGGGGTCCTGGGGTCAAGTCCTGCATTAGGCTCACTGCTGGGAGCCTGCTTCTCTCTCTGCCTATCTCTGCCCCTCTCTCTGTGTCTCTCATGAGTAAATAAATAAAATCTTTTTTGAAAATCCCGAAGTTATTATTTGGAATAAGGAATTGAAAGCAGGAGGAATGTTTAAATGCAAAGAAGAGGGTGGGGAGTTTGAAATGCAAATACTTTCAAGTAAGAGTCACATGCTTGAAAAAATAATTGAGCACTTTATGTGTTTCAGGAAAGGTGCCAGGAATATTCATTCACTGCTTTCTTGCCTGCCCTGAGTCAGGAGTGGGGCCAGGGACCTGTAATAGTTCAGGCTCCAAAGGAGCTTATGGGCAAGTGAGGAGTTATGCTGTGTTCTAGGTGCTAAGATGGGTGGAAGGACAGGAGAGGAGGGATCCCTGGGTGGCGCAGCGGTTTGGCGCCTGCCTTTGGCCCAGGGCGCGATCCTGGAGACCCGGGATCAAATCCCACATTGGGCTCCCGGTGTGTGGAGCCTGCTACTCCCTCTGCCTATGTCTCTGCCTCTCTCTCTTTTTCTCTCTGTGACTATCATAAATTAAAAAAAAAAAAAAAAAAAAAGGAATGGGCATGAGAGGCCGCTTTCTTTCCTAAGGAAAGAGGCTTGCCCATACTTAAAAAAAAAAAAAAAAAAAGGACAGGAGAGGAGGGCCACAGAGGAAGGCATCTCTGACTCACTCAGGAAGACTTCCTGGAGGAAATGAGACTTAAACTAAAGAATGAAGAGGATGGATAGAAATTAGAGAGGGAAGAGAGAGCTGTTGAAGAGAGAACAGCGTGCTCAATGGCCTCAAGGTAGATGAGAGCATGACACACACCTGGCACTGAGCATGGGTGGTGAGCACTGGTGAAGTGAACAGAGCCAGAGCATGCAGGATTCGCGGACCATGCCAGGGAGGCTGGACTTGACTCAGGCTCTGTGGAGCTGCTGGAGAGTTTAGGCAGGGGATAACTCTGGTCATTTTGGTACTCTGGAAAGATAATTTCAGCCAGGGTGGAGAATGTGTGGCTCGGATCACATCTAGGGGAAGGTGAGACCACTGCAGTAACCAGGACACCCTGAAATCTGCTTTAGCAGCTCACATACTTGTCCAAGCTCAGAGAGCCATCAAATGGTCTAGAAGAGTTGGGGGGAGGGTGTTGGTAATAGACTGTTAGGCCAGTGCCAGCTCTTAGTGTCTCAGCACAAACTGCCTCCTCATGAGACACAGAGTGAGGTTAATTGTGGGAGAAGAGGTCTAGGTTCCAGGCATGAGTGGTTATCCAGAACAGGCCTGGGCATAGTGTTATCTTGGGGAGTCCTGGGAGGTATGCGGACAATGGGGGTTTCAGGAGAGAAGCCTTCAGACAGGGTAGAGGGACACCAAAACCAAACACTATTTAACAAGGTATTTTTAACAGATCCATATGCCTTGGAGAGATAGCCTTTGAATGTGGCATATGGTGCTACAGGAGAGTTGGAGAAGGTGTGGATGAGGGACGCTAAAGGTAAGGGGAGAGTAAGGCCAAGTGCATATGTCACTGTACTCAGACCCAGATTTGGGGCAGTCAATACAACCTCTCTGGGCTGGGTAGAATGGTCCCTATCCACCCCATGACACAATTGTGAAACGTTAGAAGCATTTTGTAAATCCTAGGTAAAGGTGAGTTCTATACCATCCTGAGTCATAGTTATTATAGTCTGGTCTTTGCCACACACTTTTCCCCAGATCTTCAACCCCTCCCTTGAAGGAGTCTTTGTCAATCTGAGAGAAGTGGTGACAAGGTTGTTGGTTGGAAGAGCTGATCGGTTCCCTGTCCGGATATCTTGTCATTCCTCTGTGACTAGAAGACTCTGACAGAAAGAAGCAGAACTAGTTTTCAAAACACTCACAAGAGAAAGAAAGAGAATACAGATTTGACCTTAGTTTTAGGTCAAAGAAAAATTTCATTTTATCTATTTGTCTGCCTGGGATTGCATCTTAAATTTCAAACAGCTCCTATCTGCAGTAGCTCCCAGAGGACCTAGGACTGGTGACTGTGAGTAAAAGGTAATTTAAAGGGAAAAAAGGGGATGCAGTGGATTTAGGGGATCAAGTTAGAGAGTTCTGGTTTCAAAAATAAAAGCCAAGTTTTACTTAGCAATTGACATACACCTGATTTTCTGGTAGCACAACTCAAGTTAGAACATTGGACAGGAAGCTTGACAGAGCAACTCAGTTGCTTGCTAACTCCAGAAGGTACTTATTGTGGAAATTTATGTACATACATAAGTAATTCCCAGGGGTGCCTGGCTGGCTCAGTTGGTGGAGCATGGGACTCTTGATCTCAGGATCATGAGTTCAAGCCCCACATTGGATGTAGAGATTACTTAAAAATAAAAAAATCCTGGGGGATGACATGATACTGTACATAGAAAACCCAAAAGACTCCACCCCAAGATTGCTAGAACTCATACGGCAATTTGGTAGTGTGGCAGGATACAAAATCAATGCCCAGAAATCAGTGGTATTTCTATACACTAACAATGAGACTGAAGAAAGAGAAATTAAGGAGTCAATCCCATTTACAATTGCACCCAAAAGCATAAGATACCTAGGAATAAACCTAACCAAAGAGGTAAATGATCTATACCCTAAAAACTACAGAACACTTCTGAAATAAATTGAGGAAGACACAAAGAGATGGAAAAATATTCCATGTTCATGGATTGGAAGAATTAATATTGTGAAAAAGACTATGCTACCCAGGGGATTTACACATTCAATGCAATCCCTATCAAAATACCATGGACTAAAAAAAAAAAAAAAAAAAAAAAAAAAAAAAAAATACCATGGACTTTCTTCAGAGAGTTGGAACAAATAATCTTAAGATTTGTGTGGAATCAGAAAAGACCCCAAATAGCCAGAGAAATATTGAAAAAGAAAACCAGAGCCGGGGACATCACAATGCTGGATTTCAAGCTGTACTACAAAGCTGTGATCATCAAGACAGTGTGGTACTGGCATAAAAATAGACACATAGATCAGTGGAACAGAATAGGGAACCCACAAGTGGGCCTTCAACTCTGTGGTCAACGAATATTTGACAGAGCAGGAAAGACTATCCACTGGAAAAAGGACAGTCTCTTCAATAAATGGTGCTGGGAAAATTGGACAGCCACATGCAGAAGAAATGAAACTGGACCATTCTCTTACACCATACACAAAGATAAACTCAAAATGGATGAAAGATCTAAATGTGAGACAAGAATCCATCAGAATCCTAAAGGAGAACACAGGCAACACCCTTTTTGAACATGACCACAGCAACTTCTTGCAAGATACATCTATGAAGGCAAGGGAAACAAAAGCAAAAATGAACTATTGGGACTTAATCAAGATAAAAAGCTTCTGCACAGCAAAGGAAACAGTCAACAAAACTAAAAGACAACCTACAGAATGGGAGAAGATATTTGCAAATGACCTATCAGATAAAGGGCTAGTATCCAAGATCTATAAAGAACTTCTTAAACTCAACACCAAAGAAACAAACAGTCCAATCATGAAATGGGCAAAAGACATGAACAGAAATTTCACCAAAGAAGACATACACATGGCCCACAAACATACGAGAAAATGCTTCACATCACTGGCCATCAGGGAAATACAAATCAAAACCATAATGAGATACCACCTCACACCAGTGAGAATGGTGAAAATTAACAAGGCAGAAAACAACAAATGTTGGAGAGGATGTGGAGAAAGGGGAACCCTCTTACACTGTTGGTGGGAATGTGCACTGGTACAGCCACTCTGGAAAACTGTGTGGAGTTTCCTCAAAGAGTTAAAAATAGATCTGCCCTACAACCCAGCAATTACACTACTGGGGATTTACCCCAAAGATACAGATGCAGTGAAACACCAGGACACCTGCACCCCGATGTTTATAGCAGCAATGTCCACAACAGCCAAACTGTGGAAGGAGCCGTGGTGTCCATCGAAAGATGAATGGATAAAGAAGATGTGGTCTATGTATACAATGGAATATTATTCAGCCATTAGAAACAATGAATACTCATCATTTGCTGCAACATGGATAGAACTGGACGGTATTGTGCTGAGTGAAGTAAGTCAATCAGAAAAGGACAAACATTACATGGTTTCACTCACGCAGGGAATATAGAAAATAGTGAAAGGGATTATAGGGGAAAGGAGAGAAAATGAGTGGGAAAAATCAGAGAAGGTGACAGAACATGAGAGACTCCTAACTCTGGGAAACAAACAAGGGGTAGTGGAAGGGGAGGTGGGCGGGAGGATGGGGTGACTGGGTGACAGGCACTGAGGTGGGCACTTGATGGAATGAGTACTGGGTGTTACACGATATGTTGTTAAATCGAACTCCAATAAAAAATTATTAAAAAAAAATCCTGGAGGTGCCTGGGTGGCTCAGTCCGTTAAGCATCTGACTCTTGATTTCAGCTCAGATCGTAATCTCGAGGTTGTGAAATGGGGCTCCATGTTGGGCTCCATGCTGGGCATGGAGTCTGCTTTAGATTCTCTCTCTCCCTTCCTCTGCTCCCATTCTCTCTCTCTCACTCTCTAAAAAAAATAAAATAATAAATAAGTAAATGAAAGAATGATTCTCAGTTGAACTGAAAAAAAATAATAATAAATTTAAAATCTTAAAAAAGAAATTTAAAAATTCCCAGAAAAGGCCCTTTGAAAAGTTTGGCCCTTGGCCCCTCTCTCTACTTTCTCAGCTGCAAATGGGTAACACAGCTCAAGGAAAGAGTGAGGAGTGGTGCAACTATGTTTCTAATGTGATGGACTTGTTTTTTTTTTTCAGAGATGGGAGTTATTCTTTGACTTTCCCTTTTGAATACTGTTTTCTGTTTCTGCCTCTTTAATTAGAGCTAGAAACTCAATTAACGAGGAAAAGAGAGAAACAGTCTTTTCAAGCCAATTTCCTTGTGTTCCTGAGAGGTTTTGAGGTTAGGTCAGCACATATCTGTGATGTTTACCTCTCTGGCTATTAACAGGATGGCATGTGACTTGGCCAAAAGCTGTAGTTGACCATGGCAATGACCACTACTGTCTTGGCTTCAGAGACTGCTCTTTAATATCTTAGCATATAATAATAGTTTAGTTTACAAGGTAAATGGGGTTTTTAAAACATTTATTATTATTATTTTTGCAACACTTATCAAAGAAAGAGAAAGCAGCCATATCAGGGTATGATTAGAGGCCACTGTGCCGAATCAAGGACTTCAGGTTTCCTGTTGACTAGCCTACATTTTTCTTTGCACCAAGACTCACCAGCCCCCACCCCGCCCCTAAGAAAACTGAACAATACGAAATAGAGACAACATAAAGTGCTTTCATGGGAAAAGTCACGCTATGTTTCTAGGCTACAATACTTTTTTTCAGGTCTCTTAAAAGAAATCATGCTGAGTCCATTTTCAGCAAAGCTCTTTGAGCTTGGGGAAATAATACATCTACTAAATCAGCAGCCCCCACCCCACCAATCGTGGTAAATGCTTCTAGACTTGGCTGGGCTGGTTTTTACAAAGGAGACTATGAAAACTGAATGTTCAATCAAATTAATATCTTTCTGTGGAAGAATGTTCACAAGGTAGAGCTAACCAAAAAGAGAGATTCCACTAAATTCAATGCTTTTGTATATACAGACATACACACACACAAAGGAAACACACTATAAGGCTATAATGGCTAGTGGGACTATGGGTAATTTTTTCTTCTTCTTCATATTTGCCTTAATTTTTCAAATTTTCTACCATAAACATTTTTTATGGTAGAGCATGGTGTTTTGTTAAAAGCACAGACTTTGGAGCCAGACTGCCTGGTTCAAATGGTGGCTTTACCACTTCTTGTGGTGACATTAAGCAAATTACTTAATTTCTCTGTGCTTCATATTCCTCTCATAGGCTTGTTATGAGAATTAAAGAGTTAATATGTACAAAGTACTTAGAAAATGTCTAGCACTATTCAAGTATTTGTTAAATGAAGAAAACAGTAATTTTTAATTTAGTCAAATTGTGGTTAATTTTCTCTGGAATATTATTGGACATATTCCTATGGCAATCTTATTTTATAAGTGCTGCTGAATTGAGGATGCATGTATCTCTATGCTTATGTTTGTCCTCAACTAATATAGTGAGGATGGATACATGACATTTGATGGGTAGCTAAAATTCTTAAAGTTATTTGCCAGGTCATGACAAAGAGCAGGGATTTCCCAAGGGTATACCATGACCACCCCCCTCATTTGGTCATAACTGAATTATGGCAAGCCTACTTCTCTCCCAAACCACAAGTTATACTATCATAGTTTGATTCACGACATTCACAGAACTGGAAGGATCCTTGACCTTTGGTAAGTTCTGCTCCCTTGCTCAGGACGAAATGTTGTGGGTAAACCTGTGTTCAGTGATACGTGCTACACTTCCTCACGTAGGCCTGGGAGGAGCAGAGGGAAATGAGAACCGGCTTTGTGGTAGATAGCCAAATAATTGTGAAATTGTTAATGACTGATAGGAGAAAATTTTTGAAGGATATAATGACAAGGTGGAATGAGTTCCACCTTGTTCCAAGGTGGGAAGGATTTTTTTCCAACATCAAGAGTATCTACACAAAAACAAATCAATAAACTTATACATGTTGTCTTACAGACTAAAGAACTGAGTGATTGGGCAGCCCCGGTAGCACAGCGGTTTAGCGCCGCCTGCAGCCTGGGGCGTGATCTGGAGACCCTGGATCGAGTCCCATGTCAGGCTCTCTGCATGGAGCCTGCTTCTCCCTCTGCCTGTGTCTCTGCCTCTCTCTCTCTCTGCATCTCTATGAATAAATAAATAAAATCTTAAAAAAAAAAAAAAAGAACTGAGTGATTGAGCTCATTTTTACTTTGTAATAAAAAATGTGCTGGTGAGGTATAACTCATGAACTGATAGAAATAAACTGGAAAGAAAGAAGCACAAAACAGAGGGTGCCTCCTGCCAAGGGGCAGGAGGACAAGATGGTACCAAAAATCCTATAAAACCACACTGATGCTGTTTCCTTTCAGCCAAGGGAAAAATAGTCTAGAAAAAGGAAACTCCAAATCTCTTGTTTACCCAGCTGTCTGTACAAAGTGAATTATTCATGATTAAATGTGAATAATAAACCTATGCAAATATTTGTTGTATTCTCAATTTTGAGGAGGTTAGGGGAGCAGCAGGAAATGAAGTCACTTTTAAGTAACTTAGTCAACTATCTTCTTTAGAAATTTATCAAGAATACAGATTTTGATTGTTATTTATATATTATTCTGCCACACACACACCAGAAGAAAAGAGGTTGTTTTTTTCTTTAGGAGGTGATGTCCTATTGGAAATGACAATCTAAAGCTTTTCTCTTAGTATCATGACATTTATATAATTTCCTTAGAAACTAATTGTGAAAGTTATTTTTTTTTTTAATTTCTGACTTTGGAGGGTTAAAAGGCTTACAACAGAAATTCTTATATAATGGGAAACCTTAACTGACAAGTTTCCAAGTGTCTGCTGTTTACTGTAAATTCTTACCTATAAATTTCAGTTATAGGTTTTTGATAAAGGGAATATTACAATAATACTGATACCTGGCAGTTTTAAGCTGTTTATCTTTTTGGTTACAGAGCTGGTTTAACAGTTTCCATCAGAACTGTTAGCCTTTTAGCTAGAACTAGGTTAGATTTGATGTAGCTTATCCATTCTAAGAAACACTTAAAACCCAAGCAATAGCAAGGTAGTGAACGGTGTTTTATCATCCTACAACCTCTAAGTTTTCAAAGTTACTTTACACAGTGTGTCATCATCATACTTTCTTAAAGAGTTCATAGCATGCAAAGGGCTATTCAATGTATTCTATAACTGTGAGTTACCTTAATTAAACAAAACAAAACAAAAACAAAAACAAAAACACAACTTTCCCCTGAGCCCCATCCTTAATTAAGGCTGAATTCATTCTGATGGAATACCATGTTTCAGCTAACCACAGATTATGTTCAGAGGAATCTTGTTTTTGCTCCATAATAATCTCAGTGTCGGGAGGAGGGGCCAGAGAACTGGTCCGGTCTCCCTTGGCTCTTGAGGATTAGGTTCTCTCTAGAACCACTGATGAATGAGCTGGCCCTCCAAGGAAGCTCTCCATTCCTCTTCCAAGCTAGCCCAAAGCCCAAGCAGAGGGATTCCAGGCACCATACCAGATTTAGAATAGACTGTCCCCACCCACTGCTTCTGCCTCATGCTTGTTAAAAACCCTAGGTGGGTCACCCTCCACATTTTGCAGCTAATGAAATGGAGGAAGAAAGAAGATAAACACCTTGTCTAGAAATAAAGAAAGAACCAAGATTAAAATTAAGAATTTGACTAACAAATCTCTAGTAAATTCCCCACATTATCCTACCTTGCAACACCTTCCCCAATTAACCTAGAAACCAATGACTTGGTGATTTAGCAATAACAAGCACAATCCCTATCACTATAGTTTATTTGCCATTATCTTTTTCTTCTGGTATTATTTCTGGAGATTTGGACAGTGGGAGATGGACCATACAGAGGAATAAAAGACCAGAGAGTCATCTAATCTACTCCCCAGACTTTAGGCACACTACACTGAAACCAATCCAGACTTCCAAGAAAGATAATTCTACCAACTTCTCTCAAATTCAAATCACACTGATTTCATCCTAAGCCCATTCTCTTTTATTCTATGTTGACTGAAGATAACTATTTTCTTATTAAACACATTAAAATTGCATGGTAGGGTTAGTTGGCAATGTTAATAAGTGGCAAACATAGGCTTCAAACAAGAAGTAGAAGCAGTAATAAAAATTTTGAAATGTTTGGAAAAATATGATCTGTATTTAATAAAACCCCATCAGTGAGTGAAAATTGGCTTCATTATTAATATTTCCACCACCCTATTTCTCTGAGGGTATACAGTTATCTTAGCAAACTTGCCTCTCACTTTATAGGAACTTGTCTCCATTATGATTTAGTTCAGTGGTTTCTTTCTCATACTGTTACAGCTGGGGAGCCATTTCATTATGCTGGCGAGTTTCTGAACCTGCAGTGCAATTAATTTCTTTAATAGGCTCCTCCTTAGGGAAGGCCCATTAGTAGGCATCGCTAGGAATTAACATCTTAGTCCAGGAGAAAAGCTCTTTGGAGGCAACAGTGAAACAGATAAATCTTTGTTGAGAGATGTGGCCAAGGGACTTAACCACATTCCTTGCGGTTTCAGAATGACAAGCATATTCTGGGACCCATAGATAGGCAGAGATAGTTGTCATTCTCAGTAATGCCCTGACCACACCAGTTCTTTAACATAAAGAAGTAGTTCTAAATGTTATAATTTCTTAGAAGAAAGCAGCATTGCTGGTGAGCACTGAAAGCAGGAGAATGAAAGTCTGTCCACTGCCTGCCTATGCCTATGAGAAAAGGCTGCTAGTCATTTAAAGCACACTTGAAGGCTGCTAGACAAATCCGTTTTATATTAACCTACAAAGGATTTTTTTCCTCTCCTTTGATCTTGTGAAATAGGAATGAAGTCCTTCTTTTGGAGTTTGAATATTTTCTTGATTATTTTCACATACAGTCTCTGGAAGCAGATTGCTTTGGGTTCAAAATTCTGTCTCTGCTATTTACTAGTTGTGTGACCTTGCGCAAGTGGTTTAAGTTCTGTGTGTCTTAGGTATCTCCTCTGAAATTAAGATAACAGCAGTACCTACCACATTTGGTTTTGGAGAGGATTAAATGAATGAGCCTATGTAGGTGCTTAGTAGAGTGTCTGGCCCAGAGTAAGCACCCCCAATGTTGACTAATATGGTGATTAGTTCTGCTGAGTGGAGGTCCCACCATGCCATGTAGGCCGAAACACAGAAGCTAAAAAACTCTGACAAAGCAGAGGAGTGGGTGTGTGGGCCCAGGGAGGGGCACTAGCCAAAAAGGACAGGAGGGAACTTCTGGGAGTGACAAAAAATGCTCTATATCTTGATTGTGGTGGCGGTTACCCTGAGGTAAGGTTAAAAAAAAAAAACCCAGACAATTCTTTCCCTGACAAACCCTTTTTAATGTGCTAGTCCAAGCCCTAATCACTCTGCATCTGGGTTAATGCAAAAGTCTCCTGGTTGCTTTTCCTTCTCTGAGCTCTTTTCTCTAATCCCTCCTTGACGTGCCCATGCTCACCCCCTCTTTGGGGCCTCTTCAGTATACAGGCCTAGAACGGTGTATGTAGCCATTTGTTTTAGAATGAGAGGAAAGAAATGAATGTGCATATGCTACTATGTTTACTTATTTATGCCTAAAATAGGTCTGGAAAGATATATGAGAACGTGGTTATGTTAGTTACCCTTCCAGGAGGGGGAAGTGGGTGGCTGGGGACAGGGTGGGAGAGATGTTTTTCATTATATAGCCCTTTGTTCCTTTTGAATTTTAAATCATGTGGATGTATTACCTAATCAAAAATAAATAAATAAAACGTAGGAAATAATAAGAACCCTGCCAAGTTCATCTATTCATTCAACAAATATTTACTGGGCACCTACCACTTGCCAGGCATATAGCAGAGTTAACGTGTCCATGGCCATCATTGGTGTTTCATCGGCAGGATCCTTCATAAACAGTGCGTCACAGGCCCTGTCTGCTTGGTTAGCTTTATAGCTTGCTTATAGGAGATAGAAAGTGCACTGGTTAATTACAGTGGTCATGGCTGGCATATGATTTAGGAAAAAACCAGGTCAGGGTCAATTATGTTACAAAGGATCTTCTTCCACATACTGAAAAGACATAAAACGCTGGAGAGATGGGATCCCTGAGTGGCTCAGCAGTTTAGTGCCTGCCTTTGGCCTAGGGCATGATCCTGGAGTCCTGGGATCGTGTCCCTCATTGGGCTCCCTGCATGGAGCCTGCTTTTCCCTCTGCCTGTGTTGTCTCTGCATCTCTGTGTGTGTGTGTCTCTCATGAACCAATAAGTGAAATCTTTAAATAAAAAGATAAAAAGCTGGAGAGTAGCAAGGGTATCAGGTAATACCTCATAACTAACAACTAGTGGGCATTAATTTTCTATGTGCCAGGCATTCTTCTAAGCCCTTTACCTGTATTAATTCAATTATATCTCATAATAACTTTGTGATGAAGACACTCTTATTGCCCCCATTTCCCAAATGAGTAAACTGAAGTACAGAGGGAACAAATAACTTGCCCAGAGTCTCACAACTAGTAACCAGGTTGATCAGGGTTTGAACCTAGGCAATGTCTAACTCCAGAACCCTCAGTTTTAACCACTTTATGCTTTTTGGGGAAAGGATTTCTAAAATGTCCCTTTGCTCCAAAGTTGAAATTCTACCATTAAGAGAAAATGTAATGGGGCTACTGAGTGGCTCAGTAATTTGAGCAGCTGACTCTTGGTTTCAGCTCAGGTCAGGATTTCAGGATCTGTACTCAATGGGGAGTCTGTTGGGGATTCTCTCAGTCCCTCTCACTTTGCCCTTCTCCCTGATCTCTCTGTCTCCCTCTCCCAAATAAATAAATATTTTTTAAAAATTAAAAATAAAAGCATCATAGAATTTTACAGCTGGAAGAGATCTCGGTGTTCATTGAAATTCAATTCTTATCCAAAGGGACAACATCCTAGTCTACTTGGCTTGAACACCTCTAGTGATGAGGAACTCATCACAGCCAGAGGCAGTTACCAGCTGACATCTTTAATTGTTAACAAAAACATTAAAATGTTGATTGCCTTCCATGTGTCAGGCACTTTGTTAAAGCATAGGGTAGAAATTCTTCAATATGACGAGCCCAAATCTGCCTCCCTGCACTTCTTCCCACCGGGTCTGTGTAGTGTCTGTGGTTCCCTGCATGTCACGACACCTCCATATATATTTGAAAACAGCTACAAAGTTCTCCTTAGACTTTCTTCTCTGTTTATTCAATCTGTTCTCAGATCACATTCCCTAGGTGAGATTCATTTTTCTTGTTAACAAGCTTCTGTTTTAAAATGCAAATGTGAGAGGGCAGCACATTAAACCTAATCTGATGCTTCCCTGCCATCAAACTGTCTTGAGAAAAAGGTAGTTTCAGGGTGCCTGGTGGCCCAGTTGGTTAAGCATCTGCCTTTGGCTCAGGGTCCTGGGATTGAGCCCCACATCGGACTCCCTGCTCAGTGGGGAGTCTGCTTTTATCTCTGCCTCTCCCCTCTGCTTATGCTCTCTCTCTCTAATGGGGAAAAAAATCAAGAAAAAGGTAGTTTGAATCTGGAGAAAGGACCAGGGAAGGTGTTGAGAACAGAGGCAATTGGGAGCATGGTTCAATTGCTAGCACAGGTTTGGAAGGAGTGTTGATGCAGATTCTCCAGGTGGGCAAAAAGCAGTACCGTGATCACGAGCTTCTGAGACTAAGGAAGGGGACATGCCAAGAGTTAAAAAATAGCAAAAATGGTGAACACCTGTTAAGCACTGTCTGTATGCATGCTGGGCAGTTAGCTTTCATTACTTTGCTTAATCCTCACAACAGGGTCACTAGGTAGGTCCCATCATTACCTACATGTTACAGATTGAGTAATCTGAAGGCGAGAAGGTGAAATAATTTGTCTAGAAAAAGGCAGTCTGGTTTTGAAGCCAGCAGTCCGGGCTTTTCCTATATAACTTTGAGAAAAGGAAGATGAAGACTTAACTTTGCCTGCTTACCCCAGTGCTAATCAGTAATCATCCAAATGGAACCCAGAGGTCTGAGACTTCTGCAGCTTTAAGGAGTTCTGCAATACCCAAATAGTGATTCCCCCAAAGTCCACTCTTTCACTGGGTTTCTGTCCCTAAGTATTTCAGACCCTAAGGAATGTTCCATGTTCCATCAGTCTGTCTGAGATGTTTCTGACTACCTCAGTCAGCCTGCTCTCCGACCCCCTGACATGAGGAAACCCCCATACTGCTGAACTGCCTGGCATAATTAAGACCAGACTGAAATGTTTTTTTGTTTTGTTTTGTTTTTTGTTTTTTGTTTTTTTCCAGACTGAAATGTTTAATGAGACTTTTCTCCAGGAACTCCTACCGAGCAAGTCTCACATGCAATTTCCAGCTAGGTTATAGGGTCCGTTACCTACCACCTCCCACAGGGCCAGCTAATAGTTCTTGAGAGCCCACCACCTCTCACAAAAATCAGTTTCAACAGCTGTGACACTCCCAGAAGATAACACCTTATTTGCAGAGGCACCCAAGGGGAATTTACACGAGCAGAGTATCTCAAGCCTCTCCATTTCTGGATAGGATCTTGGCTTTTCCATTGCATGACCCAAGAGTCTATTAATTAAGGCCATCAAGGATGCTCTCATCCTCTACAGAAACTGCAAACTGCATAGCAAGTCTCAGCCAGGGCCTCATTACACAACAGACAGTAATAGTTAAAATACTGCCTTTAAAAAAATGCAAACTAATAATTTCTAAAGAGGATACATTTCCGGGGTGCCTGGGTGGTGCAGTCAGTGAAGCATCTGGCTCTTGGTTTCAGCTTAGGTTGTGATCTTCAGGTTGTGAGATCTGGTGCTATGTCTGGCTCGACACTCAACATGGAGTCTGCTTGGGTTTCTCCCTCCCTTTCCCTCTGCCCCTCCCACTCATGCTGTCTCTCTCAAATAAATAAATATTAAAAAAAGAAAAAGAGAGGATATGTTTGGGATAACCAAAGGCATTTTCCCACTTGTATAGAATCTAGATTCCTACAGTATAGAGGACCTTGCCTTAACTTTTAGAAGCAGTATGTTAAGCCTTGTTTTATCATCTAGATTGTCCTTCTGAATGTGATGATTATAACAGAGAATTATTTGTACTCTAAGAATCTGTGGAAATCTCTAAACATCCAATACTATTGGATTTGCAACCACAAATTGACAATTCTAAGATACACTGAAACTGGCTCTAATAGTTATTTTTAAAACACATACACAACTTTGAACTTGTATAAATGCAGCGTTGACACTGATGAACATTTCCAGCCTCTTCCTGGCAGAAGTGAGCTGGAGAATGAAAGAACCAGACACCAGAGGGACCTGCAAGAGGGGAAATGAAGGTGCGGTTTCAGTGCCTGGCTTCAAAGGCTAGCAGCAATCGTGAGCTTAACCCCATCTCTTTCCAGCTAAACCAATTTTCTGTAAAGACAGAAAAACCCCAAACAGCAGAAATCAAATTTCCCCTGCATCACTTTTAATTTAACAATGTCCCAGTTTCCAAGCTGTCATCATCTAGTCTTTGTAAGCATGCTGATGAACCAAGCACAGTCAGGGTAAGGGGATGGCTAGTGTGATACAGTCCCGACTCCCCAGCTCGGGGTCTAGGTTTTCATTCTTTTCACTGAAGTTCCAGCTCCTTGATGAACTTGTTTACTCATTCCATTACTATCTAAAGCCAGAAATGAATAGACTAAAGATTTTTCCTCCCAATAAATCATTCAATAAATAGAATTGAATATCCTCCAATCTTGATAGGTGGTTGCATATATGAGTTCTGCTGTGTAAAACTGGCTACTTCATATTTACATGGTTCTCAGATCCTCTTTTTTTTTTTTTTTTTAAGATTTTATTTTTAAGTAATCTCTATACTCAACATGAGGCTTGAACTCACGACCCCAAGATCAAGAGTTACATGTTCTTCCAACTGAGCCAGCCAGGTGCCCTCAAGTCCTCTTATAATAAATCTCCTTCTGTGTGCCCATGCCCAGCCAAGGGCACAGGCCTGGCAACACACACACACAAACACACAGGACATACACATTCCACCTACTGGCATTGATAAAAGACTGCTCCTCTGGGGGAGGAAGGGTGTTAATAGAGACAATAAAATCACTATAGACATTTTCTAGACAAATTCAGATTCCAGACTTTGACCTAAAAGGTCTTAGGCTAAGTTATGAAAATTATAAATATAAATTGAGAGCCAAATTCCCCTTTTAAACAAAATCGTTTCTCCTGAAATCCAGATTGACTAATTGCTAATTTGTTTTGAGTCAAGGACTCCTAGAGTCTTTGTGAAGCTCCTTTGCATTTAAACACTTATAGTGGAGGTATGCTCACTACCTGAGAAGCAGCCCATTTCAAAATTCTGGCAACTTGTGGAGTTAAAAAGCTCCTCCTTATACCAAGCCAGATTGACCTCCTGTAGCTTTCACCAATTTGGTCTTAGATCTACTCTCTGGAGAGACACAAAATAAACTTAATCCCTCTACTAGACAGCTAATCTCTTTATATGATTCTCTTAAAAGAAATTGCAGTGACTCAGGCTACAATTCTATCAAGGATATAATAAACCCAATACCTTTCCCTCCTCCTTGCAATGGCAGAGTAAGCCTATATGAGTATATTTATCATGCTGGGAGAGGGGAAAATGCTCCTCCCTGGCAGGCCCTGGATGAGAGTCTGGAAAAGGGTAGTGTGGACAGGCAGGCTTTCTCAGATTTTCCTCTCTGTTATGATAACCCGCAGCCTTCTCCTGGCTAAAGTACATGTCTGGCCCCAGAGGTTCTCCTCTTAGTCTGTGTCAGAGGTTCAGGGTTCTTTTGCGTGCATTAGAATCCTGGGAATTCTCCACAGGACCCCACTCCCTGAAATTTTGATTTAGGAGAAATGAAACAGGCCCAGTAATCTGTATTGTAATAAGCATTCCAGGTGCAATTATCCTTACTACATTTGTAGAAACACCAAACTAAGTGAAGAAAAAAAAATATGAGTAAAAAAATACTTTGTGTCTTGGTTTTAATTCAACTGGAAAGCACATACATTCAACATTTAACCTATTGGTCCTATCCATTTACATTAAATTATTAAATTCCATGTTATTAAATAATAAAAACACTTTTAAGTCATTTATTGTTCATCTAATAAAAATCATCAAGTCTTTCAAAATTCTCCCAGAATATGAAGGGAACTAATAACATCATCTGCAGGTAACAGAATGATAAACTGAAGTGTTTGTTGGGAAGCATTCAATGTGGGCCTTAAGAAGGGAGCCAGGCTCCTGCACTGCAGCCTATTGCTTGTCTCAGGTGGCCAACAGAGCAGGACGTAGGGCCAGATTTGAGAAACTTTACAGGGAGAGTACATTTTGGTTCAACACTTAGCTGATCAATCTCGTGATTGAAGCTAACATAAAAAAATCACACCTGCATAAGCACCACCACATACATCCTATGTAATTCTGTGGGAATTCTAATAAAGCTATAGAGGGATTCCAGTATACGGGTTACAACAAGTTACAACATTTCACAGTAGACTAAATACCTGGGGAGTTTAGTTATGCAAAGAAAATCCTCCTTCCTTTGAGAACAACAGCTTATTTCTTTTCAAAATAGCTGCTGTGGTTCTTTTACAAATATAAAGGGTGTCTCGTCTCTAACTCAGCCTTGAAGTAATGCTATCCCAAGGCAGCCCTGGTGACCTTGTTTCCTTGTGGCAATGTGAACCCATGTCCTACCCAGTAATTTAGCACTTAGTAAACTGACTAAAAAAGTTGAGCAACAAATTTAGTAAAACGTTTTGGTGATAGGAACTTACTTTCCTTCTTTTTTTTTTTTTTTTGGAACTTACTTTCCTAATTAAGATACTTCATGCATGTTTGTTGCAAAATAAAATTATTTTAGAATAAATGCAGCGAAGGCATCTTTCATTTTCTGTCAGGGATGAAGGCTTTCACTGGTTCGCTGACCTTCCTCTTCTTCCTGGAGCTCTCAGAACTTTGCTGACTGTACGCAAAATTCATTCTTTGAATCTGTGAGAATCACCAAAGAGGCACAATTCAGGAGAGGTTTTGACGTCTGCACAAGGCATATACAAGACAGGTAGACCAAGCATTAATCCCTCTAGCTGCATAACGGATCCAAACCTGCTTTCCTGTGGGCTGGTTTGGCCCTACATAGAGGCCCTGCTGCCAGTATCAGAGTCTCATATTCCAAGTTTCAGGAGCTGAGGTCCCCTGGAGGCAGCCAGTTTCAGGGACAGTTTCTTGGCTCTCTTCATTCAGGACATTCAACTCTTAAGAGAAGAGTTGTCAAGGTATGGGACCAATAAGGAGCAATTAAGGGTCAGGAGAGATCTAGGGCTCTGATTGCTTTAGAAACAAATATAATTGAGGTCCCAATTTCAGTTATCAGAAATATACGGCCTTATCCTTTCTATCATATGTTCAGATTAATGAATTAGGAAGGACCATGGCTCTTCTTTCTGCTTGAAGAGAAGTTTATGTTATTGATTAAAGGAGAGTTAGTGAATCATCATAGATATATATATTTTCCCATTGGGCTCTGCTTTGGTAAAGATTTTTAAATTTATTTTTGCTTAACTAAGTAAACAAATGGTTGTATTATAATCTGTCAGACAATCCCTAATGCCTAAAATTCCAAGAAACACATAGAGTTTTTATATTTTCCAGCCACTAGATGGGAGGAAAGGGTTTTCAATATCCTCTGTTCTTTCTTTGGTAGGAAAATGGAATAAAATAGGTATTTTTAAGCAAGGCTGGTCAGGATATCTAGTAAAGTTTTGAACATTACCCTTTTTTTCTGTTATAGATACAGGTTATTGTTACTATTGATATGTTACTACTACAAAATAGTGGAAATGTCAATAAAGCACTTAAGTACCAAAGACTGGATCTACAGACAGCTAATTTAATCACTATTTTTCTTTTATTTTAAAATGCATTTGAATTTCAGATCTCAGAAACCACAAATTCTCTTTGGCTTAAACTAAGACATCGATTATATAGAGAGAAGACTGAAACTCTGAGAAAATAAATAGAACTGTTCATCAAATAACTGTTTGGCTTAGATATGTAAAAGTTTGAAATGGTCTGTTCTAAAGGAAAAGAAATAGCACCATAAAACCAAGCACAAAAACCAATTTCTTTATCTAGGAGATGAATTTGTTACAGTGTGACTGTAAGAAAAGTACTTGGTAAAATTCAGTTTTTCTAGAAATGTTGCTTGGGCACGCTTTCTGTTCAAATGAAATTTCCCTCACTTCGATCAAGTCTGGGTATACTGAGAAGGGAGATGAAAGGGATCCCTGGGTGGCCGGGGATCCCTGGGTGGCTCAGTGGTTTAGCGCCTGCCTTTGGCCCAGGGCGCGATCCTGGAGTCCCGGGATCAAGTCCCGCATCGGGCTCCCGGCATGGAGCCTGCTTCTCCCTCTGTCTGTGTCTCTGCCTCTCTCCCTCTAATAAATAAAGAAATCTTTAAAAAAAAAAAAAAAAAAAAGGGAGATGAAAAAAAAAAGAAGAAAGGAAGATGGATGTACAAATCCTCAAACGACAAGTTGGTCTGATGGTTTAGTAGCTTTGTTTTCTCTGTCTTCTTGACTCAAAAGTAAACCAGAGTTTTATTACAAGTTTAAGAACTGTAAGTTTATTGCAATGAGTTCATCAAAACATCTTTAATAATGTATACAATCTCAAGGTAACCGGTGAGGCCTGGGAACTCTCAAAGGTTTATGGGAAACTAGTGGGTTCAAAAGCAAGTATGTGATCAGTCAAGGGACACTTTCTAACATAGATGAATAATCTATATGAACTATATAAACAAACAAATTTATCCATACAAACATTTTGGGGTGTATTCCAAATGGCTGAGTTTGCATATTTGATGCCAAAGCCAACCAGGCAAGCAAAGGGCCCGTGATCAGGCAGTCTAGACAGATTACCTGCATGATGTGAGCAACAATGGATGATCAAGTGATTTCTAATGCACGTCATATTATATTTTAAACAGCTAGCCTTTAGAGTGTTCCTTTATATAGATTAACAAGAGGCTACTATGATCCACTTACCAATAGAGCCTCAGGAGTACATCTGGAAAAAGCCCTGAAGTTTGCAGATCTCCAAAAGGGCCCTGCACACTTCCCTCTGGACTTTGCTCTTAATGCCCACTCATATGCTCTGCTTCTCCCTTCCTCACCAGGCCCAGGGTCAGCCCTGTAGTTTCCTCTGCCTAATGGCCTTCATGACATCTCTAGGGCTGTGTTCTGTTCTTACCCTTTTTGTGGCATTTACTACATGGTATTATAAGGCCTACTTACTAGTCTCCTCATCCAGAGATAAACCCCTTTCAGTTAGCCACAATATCTTAGTTATCTTTGTAGTCCCAGTTCCTGGCACCTGGTTGGTGCTCTTAAATTACTGGCTGAATGAATGAGTGCATTTTGAAGCTGAATTTAAGCCAGGCACTGTGCTAGGCACTCGGACCATATCTCTAGTGATATAAAGATGAATAAAACACAGTCATTTTCAGGGATCAAGTATTATAGGAAGAGGCATTAAACACATTAGTATAACATAATGCAATACAACATAATAGAAAAGAGCCACAACAGACATTCATTCATCCAGTAATTATTTCTTGGTGTTTGGGACACATCAGTAAACAAAGGAAATAAAAATCCCTGCTGTGTGGATTTTACAATTCAGCCATGTTACTTTTTTGGCCTAATAATTTCCAAAGACATTTCACTGTTTTTAGGACAAAGTCCAAAGTCGATACTTTGGCTTTTCCATATACCATTAGTGATTCCTTACATTTCTAGGGAGGGAGAGGTGTCACACGTTGGCTATAAGACCCTGATGAAGGCTATGTCCTCTTTCCTCAGAATGCTCACACCTGCAACTCACGCACTCATCCACTGTGGCAGGCTGTTTGAGGGGGCTACCAAGCCCATGAATACCTCTGTTAGAAACCCCCCCCAAAGCCTGGCTCTGCCCAGCAATACCACCCTCACCTCCTCACTTGACCTGTCACTCTCTCTCAGTTTTCTCATAGCTGATTTCTTCCTGATTCTAGACCTTTGTGCATGATGTTCCTTCTACCTAAAATGCTCTTTCTCCTCAATCTCTTTGCCTAGTAAATTCATACTCATTCTTTAGATTCAGGTGAAAAATTATTTCCTCAAAGAAATGTTCCCTACCTTTAGGTAAGGGTCCCCCAATCATAAGTTCTTAATAGAGCTCCAGGAGATCAGGGACATGCCTGTCTTGGTCATGACTTACACATAGTGGGTGGTCAACAAATATTTCTCAATGAATAAATGGATGAATTACTCTTCAAAGAGTACTCTGCCTGCAGTGTAGAAAGGTACTGGAAGCAACAAGTGGACACAGGGTGATGAGTCACACTGTTGTAGTAGTCAGGTGATAGCTTGGGTGACAGTGCAGGTAAAGAGAAGTCAATACTGAGAAAAAAATTTAGAAGGTAAAGTCAGAAGGATGGCCAACTGGATATGACAGTAAAGAACAGGTAGGCAGGTCAATAGTGACTCCCAGCTTCTAGTTATCTAACTTCAAGGATGAAGGTATTGTTCTCTTAGGTAAAGAACAATGGAAGTTTTGAACTTGCTAAATTTGAAGCACATGTGAAACCCCAAGTGGACATATTGAATAGGCAGCTATATATGGAAGTCTGGAGCCCAGGAAAGAGGTCTGGGATGAGGATGTAAAATTGAGAGTCATCAGCATATGGCAGCTAATTAATGCCAGGGGTGGGGAAGAGTTTGCTTATTGGGAGATCAGAACATGAGAAGGAAAAGGGCCAGGACATAGCCTTAAGGAACTCTAACATTTAGATTAGGTGGAACATAAACCAACAAAGGAGATTAAGGAAGAGAGATAAAAGAAGAGTAAAAGCCAAGGGAAGAGAGTTCTAAGAAGGAGTGGAGAAACTAAAAGAGATAATGGTGGTGGTCAGTAGTGTCAGTTGCTGAGAGGTCAAGAAAGATGAAGACAGAAATATATCCACTTGATTTAACCGCATGGAGGTTATTAAGTGCATTGAATTTGTGGGGGCAGAAGTCACCTTGAAGTCACTTGAAGAGTACATAAAAGATAAAAGAAATCAAGACAGCAAGTATACAACATTTTATAAAGGTCAAGAAGGAGGGGCAGCCCTGGTGGCGCAGTGGTTTAGTACCACCTGCATCCTGGGGTGTGATCCTGGAGACCCAGGATGGAGTCCCATGTCGGGCTCCCTGCATGGAGCCTGCTTCCCCCTCTGCCTGTGTCTCTGCCTCTCTCTCAAATAAATAAATAAAACATTAAAAAAAAAAAGTCAAGAAGGAGTGCACCCGGATGGCTCAGTTGGTTAAGCATCTGATTCTTGATTTCAGCTCAGGTCAAGATCTCAGGGTTTTAATATCAAGCCCCATGTTGCACTCTGTGCCAGGTATGGAGCCTGCTTATGATTCTCTTCTTCTTCCTCTACCCATCCCTATCTCTTAAAAAAATAATAGTAAGAGGGAGTAACCAATTCAGCCTGGGAAATGTAGAAAAGCCTTCTTAGCAAAAGAGGGAGACTGAGCTGGGTCTTAAATAATGAGTAGGAGTTCACCAGTCTGGAGATGGTGAGGGAGTGGGGTAAGAAAGGTCATTCTAGGCAGAAGGTTCAGCATGTTTAAAGACACTGAATCATGAAAAGACATGGAAGATATATGAGACAGTGAGAAATATCCCTTTATTAGATTGGCTCTTAGGGTTAAGTTTTATTTATCCAATATACTCCTGTTAAAATATAAATTCCCCTGGAATTATTACTCAATATGATGTTAGTGTAAATTAACTCATCAGTCTCCGAGTGGCACCCTGCTGAAAGCAGGTCTTGATAGGCTTTGGAAAGCAGACAGATAAGTTTCAATATAGAAAGAGCAGTTCAGGGTACAGTACTTTGCATTAGGAGGTAGATCTGTGTGGGGAGCCAAGGGGGAGGAGGCAGCCCCAGGCAAGCAGGAAATACTGTAAGTACTTTATGTGCCTGGGGTGAGATGAGAGTGCAGTGAATTTTGCTTACTTTAAAATTATTTGTCAGGTCATATCTGACAAAATGTTTTCCCTTTAGAAAACTAGTCCTTACCAGTATAGATTTATAATCAAGTGTTAAGCATGGAATCTTTGGATTTGGAAGTTCCCAGATCAAGAAATTTTATGGTTCAGAGAGGGTGTGTGCCCCTATAAATAAGTTATAGCTGTGATGTTAGTTTTGGTTCCTCTTCCTTAATATTTATCTTTTTTTTTTTTTTGGCACAATGAAAGGCAAATCAACAGTGATTACAAAATAAATACTATTAGCATAAATGTAGCTCAAGTTAACATTGAGATGAATGAGCAGTAAGAAATTCTTCCTTCCAACTCCAGCAGATCTGGGAGCTCTCTTTTATGTTGGGAAATGTCTCATGTTTTACTGGGGCTTATGAAGGGTTTGCCCATTCATTTGCTTTCTTGACTTCCTGAAATTTATCACCAGGGTTCTGGACCATGGCTATTTAGGAGGTAAATATGTATTCTCCTTAGAGTCATAACCATGTGTTTCCATTAATCTCCAAAAGTTATTATTACATCAATTCTTCTTTTCTCCATATGTTCTAAAGCATCATATAGCTTTAAGAGCTCTAGAATTAATTCAGTTATTCAACAAAACTCTGTGCCAGATATTGTGCTAAGCACTAAAAATACAAAGCTGCTCAAGGCACACTCCAAGTATGTGGGTCTGGTAGGGAGAAACAAACTGATTACAGATAAAATGATAGTCATGTATAAGGTACAGCAGAGGTTCCAAGAAGATCTTATTAGCTCGTCCTGGGGAAGCCTGATGAGGCTTCAAAGGGGATGTAAAGTTTGCACTAAATAGTGCAAGATGAGCAGACATTCACCAGGCAAATGGCATTAGAAATTGAAGTTGCAATGGAATAGTACTCAGCTATTAGAAATGACAAATACCCACCATTTGCTTCGACGTGGATGGAACTGGAGGGTATTATGCTGAGTGAAATAAGTCAATCGGAGAAGGACAATTATATGGTCTCATTCATTTGGGGAATATAAAAAATAATGAAAGGGAATAAAGGGGAAAGGAGACAAAATGAGTGGGAAATATCAGAAAGGGAGACAGAACATGAGAGAATCCTAACTTTGGGAAACGAACAAGGGGTGGTGGAAAGGGAGGTGGGTGGGGGGTGGGGGTGACTGGGTGACGGGCACTGAGGGGGGCACTTGATGGGATGAGCACTGGGTATTATGCTCTATGTTGGCAAATTGAACTCCAATAAAAAAAAAGATTTCAGAATGCCCCCCAAAAAAAGTAAAATAAAAATTAAAAAAAAAAAAAGAAATTGAAGTTGCCAGAACATTCTAGACAAAAGGAGCACAGGCACAGGATTAGAAAGCAGAATACCTATGGAGAATTGGGAATAGTTCAGTGGGACTAATAGAAAGGGGATAGTGTGGTGGGCTGGATCAGACAATGTTCTTCTCTGAACTTTGGACTTTCTATGGTCAGACTTCCCTGAATGCGCCCAATCTCGTCTGATCTCAGAAACTAAGCAGAGTTGTGCCTGGTACTTGGATAGGAGAATGAGTGACAAAGGATGAGTGCATGAAGTTTGGACTTTGTACTGTATTGGAATGTCATGGAAAGATTCTAAAAGCAGATTTGTTTTAAACAGATCCCTATGACAGTAAAGGGTACACTGGACAGGAATGAGACAAGACAAAAAGCAATGAGGCTACTTCAGAAGAGAATTGATCTGAGCAATAATGAGAGCAACAATGAAGTCAGAGAGGAGAGGACTAATAAGACAGAGGGCTGAGGACAGAGAGAATGAACGCCTGAATCCAAACCCTAACATGACTTAGCCATTCACTGAAATGAATACAGGGATAGCAAATAAATGAGTAAAAAATGACAAAAATTATCCAAGTTTCTGGTAATGGCATTGACAAGATAAGAAATAGAGGAAGGTCCAGGGGTGAGTGGTGGGAACATTGTGGGGAGGATGGATGGAGAAATAATTGACTGTTTTCGAGATTCTGAATTGGGAGTGAGATATCCAAATGAAGATGTCCACCAGGGTACTTATTACGCGACTTGGAGCTCAGGGTGGAGGAAACGGCATCAAGAGGGCATACAGAAAGATATATTCACTTTGGACAAAAGATGGGATATTACTTGAGGTCTGGGAGGAAGTAAAAGTGGATATAGATATAGTACATTTTTAAATATAGGAACAGGAAGTTGAATGATTCATATTTGATGGCCATAATTATTTCTACAAAGTAGAATTTAGGTCATCCACTTAGGGAGGGAATTGGTCTTGGGTGGTGCTTAAGATACTTAAGTGGTGAAAGTTTGAACAATGAGAAAGGCAGCCAATAAAGAGACACTTAAAGCTAATATAAACTGTTGCTAAGATCTGGATAGCTATAAGATATATAACCTCAAAATTAAAATATTTGTTTGACATATTAATAATTTTGCTTTTTACAAACATTTGGATGCTTACAATAGACCATATATTATTGCACTAAGAGCATCACAAATATGATCTCATTTATTCCTTACAAATAACTGTGTGAGTGCAGGGAGGGGTTTTTATTCCTCTTTTACAGATGTGGAAACTGAAGCTCAGAGAAGTGAAATGACTTATTCAGTTCGCACAGTTATTAAGTGGAAGTCTTGAACCCAGGTCTCCTGATTTTGAATTTAGTGCTCCTTACAATTTATTTCTTCATCCTAAAGAGGAAAACAAAAGTCAGAAATTGCAGGAGATCTCTATTCAGAGTTCTTAGTCTTCTCCTGAGGTTGACTCTTTTGGGGCATAACCTAACAGGACCTTAAAGTAAAGACAGCCAAAGCCGAGTTCATTTTTTTCCTTTGTAACCAATTTTTCCTCATAACTTTTCAATTTCTATTAATCACCATTTCCCAGTCATCAAAGGTGGAAAACATAATCACCTTAGATTCTTCTCTCATCTAATGCCTACACAGAATTCTTGTAATGAGTAAATGGAATAGCACAGATGCAGCACCACACATATACAAGTCATTCAGTGACTGACAGCTGTTGCCATTCCTACTGCCACAGGCATCCTCTACTCTAGCAAAACTGGATTGTTGGTGGGCTGGATTAGGAGGCTGAAAAATGAGCTGCCAATATATGTCCATGTCCTAATCCTTAGAACCTATGAACATTATTTTATATGGCCAAAAGGGGGGGCAGATCTTTGCAGATATGATTAATGATTTTGAGATAGAGAGGTTATCCTGGATTACCCAGGTAGACTCTACATATAATCACATGTATCCTTATAAGAGAGAAGCAGAGAGAAACTTGAACACAAAGACAACAACACGACCTCCTAAGCAGAGACTGGAGTGATATGGGCATAAGCCAAGGAATGCCAGCAGCCACCACAAACTGAAAAGAGGCAAAGAACAGAATTTCCCCTAGAGTCTCCAGAAGGAATTTGAATGTGCCTACACCTTGATGTCAGCCCACTGACACTGATTTTGGACTTCTGGCTTCTAGTGAAAGAATAGATTTGTAATGTTTTAGGCCATAAAATTTGTGGTAATTTGTTATAGCAGTCCTATGAAACTAATAGTTACATTCTCCAAACACACCTCATTCTTTTCCCTCTTCACTATTTCCTGCACTTCAGAAAACAGAAATCTTCTATGACTTATTCTCTTTTAAAGTTTGAATAATTCCTTCAAGGTCAATCTCTAAAAGTATTTCATCCACAGACTTTCCTAACTCCTTTAATATGCTATGACCTTTCTTTCTTGAGCAAATCTCCACATCATGTTTTTGTAATTGTGTTTTTCTGACCGCGTAAATGTTTGTAAACAATTTTTCCTTTACATGGATTTGGGTTTAAGTTCTTTAGGAATTCATTTGTATTAATATTACAGTTTTTAGGCTCTCTCACTGCAATGCCTTTGTCAGTGTCTTTCACAATAGGTGTCAATAGCTCTTTTGCTACCTACCTCTACTATCTATGAAAGTGTTCAATTACATAGTTGTTCATATAGCCTAAAGCTGCACTATTACAGTAGCCATTAGCCGCATGTGACCATCTAAATTTAAATTAATCAAAATTAAATAAAACTTAAAATTCAGCTTCTTAATTGTATTAGCCACATTTCAAGTGTTCGGTACCCACATTACACATCATTGATATAGAACATTTTCATCATCACAGAAAGTTCTATAGGACACAATTGCTTTATAGTGGCAATCTGGATATAATCTAAGCAAACAGGAAGTTTCCTTGGGACCATGGTGACAATAGGAATACAGAAGCAAAATGTAAAAATGTCAATTTTCCCAAGATTATTTTATCAAGTCAGTGTAATCCCAATCAAAATTCCAGTAGTATGTTTGTTGGAACTTAGTAAACTGATTCTAATAGTCACCTAGAGGAGAAAATGTATAGGAAATCTTAAAAAATAAAAAAATAAAAGAACTCCGAGGGGAAAGGAGTTGCCCTTCCAGATAACAAAACATAGTACAAAGTTAGAGTAATTAACACATGACAGCAGTAATATAGGAGTAGACACATGGAAAAGTGAAATAGAATAGCAAGTCAGAAAACAAACCTATGTACGTATGAGGCTTTACTTTTAGATAAAAGGGCATTCAAATTAGCAGGAAAGGGCAGAAAATTTAAGTAGTATTAATACAATGGGAAAACATTCTCACACCAGAAAAAAAATCCCAGCTAGTTTAAGAAGGAAAAAGTAAAAAGCAAAGCTATAAACTTATTAGAAGAAAATATAGAAAATTTTGCTTATAACTTCAGCATTGGAAAGACCTTTTCAAGCAAGATATAAAATAATAAAACCATGGAAAGACATCCCATGTGTCTAAATTGGAAATTTCAATATTGTTAAGATGTCAATACTACACAAAGATATTTACAGATTGGGAACAATCACTGTGAAAATCCTAGTGACTTTTTTTGGGCAGAAATAGAAAATCCATTCATAAATTCAATGGAATTTCAAAGCTTTGCAAAATACCAAAACTATCTTGAAAAGAAAAACAAATTTGGGAGGCCTTTGGATACTCACACTTTGAATTTCAAAACTTATTACAAAGCTACAGCAATCAAAACATGTTGTACTGGTGTAAAGACAGATAGGCCAAGGAATAGAATGGAGAGACCAGAAATACACTTGACCAAATGATTTTCAACAAGGGTGTCCAGAGCATTCATGGGGAAAAGAAAGTCTTTCAACAAATGGTGTTGAGAAAATTGAATATCTGCATGTAAACTAATGAAGTTGGATCCTTACACCACATACAAAAATTACTCAAAATGGATTGAAAAGGGGCATCTGGATGGCTCAATCAGTAGAACATGTAGCCCTTGATCTCGGGGTTGTGAGTTCAAATCCTATGATGGGCATAGAGTTTACTTTAAAAATAAATAAATAAATAAGGTGCCTGGGTGGCTCAGTTTGTTAAGCATCTGCCTTCAGCTCAAGTCGTGATCCTGGAGTCCTGGGATCAAGCCCTGAGTGAAGTTGGGCTTCCTGCTCAGCAGGGAGTCTGCTTCTTCTTCTCCCTCTGCCGTTCCCCACTCTTTGTGCACTCTCTCATAAATAAATAAAATATCTTAAAACACACACACACACCAAAAATCTTTTTTCAAAAAAGAAAAGCTAAAAAAAAAAAAAAAGTATTGAACATCTAAACATAAGAGCTAAACCCACAAAACTCACAGAAAAAAACATGAGGGGAAGCTCATGACATTGGATTTGGCAAGAATTTCTTAGATATGACACCAAAACAGAAGCAACAGAAGAAAAAATAGATAAATTGGACTTTATCAAAATTAAAATTGTCCATCAAATAATACTATCAAAAGTGGATATATAACCCATGAAATAAGAGAAAGTATTTGCAAATAATTATATCTGATAAGAGATTAATATCCAGAATATATAAAGAACTTCTACAACAACAAAACAACAACCTGATTAAAAACTGGGCAAAGGACTTGAATAAGCATTTCTCCAAAGAAGATACACAAATGGCCAAGAAGCAAATGAAAAGATTCTCAACATCACTAATTATTAGGGTCAAATCCACAATGAGAGCACCTGGGATCGAGTCCCACATCAGGCTCCCCTTCAGGGAACCTGTTTCTATGTCTCTGCCTCTCTCTCTACGTGTCTCTCATGAATTAAAAAAAAACACCCACAATGAGATACTACTTCATACCCATTAGGATGGCTATTATTTATTTTTAAGGACCAAACAGAAAATTAAAGTTTTGGATGGGTGCCTGGGTGGCTCAGTTGGTTAAGTGTTTGCCTTCGGCTCAGGTCATGATCACAGGGTCCTGGGATCAAGCCCTGAGTCAGGCTCTCTCCTCAGCAGGGAGTGTGCTTTTCCCTCTCATCCAACCCTCACCAAACCTCCCTCTCCACCCCTGCTCATGCTTTCTCTCTCTCTCTCTCAAATAAATAAATAAAATCTTAAAGAAAAAAAAGCAAAGTATTGGGGATGACATGGAGAAACTGGGAACTCTTAGCGTTGCTGGCGAAAATGTAGAATGGTATAGCTACTATGGAAAATGGTATGGGGGTGCCTGGGTGGCTCAGTTGGTTGAACATCTGACTTTGGCTCAGGTCATGATCTCAGGGTCCTGGGATAAAGCCTCCACCTACCAGACTCTGCATTCAGTGGGAAGTCTGCTTGTCTCTCTCCCTGTGCCCCTCCCCCTGCTCCTTCTCTCTCTCTTACATATAAATAAATAAAATCTTAAAAAAAAAAAAAAAGAAAAGGGGTGCCTCAGTGGCTCAATTGATTAAGCATCTGCCTTCAGCTCAAGTTATGATTTCAGGGCCCTGGGATCGAGTACCACATGGGGCTCCCTACTCAGCGGGGAGTCTGCTTCTTCCTTCCTCCTTCTTGTGTTCTTTCTCTCACTTTCTCTCTCTCTCTCAAATAAATAAAAAAATTAAAAAGAGAGAAAATAGTATGGCAATTCCTGATAAAATTAAAGACAGAATTACCATATGATCCAGCAATTCCACTTCTAGGTATATATCTAAAAGAACCAAAAGCAGAAACTTAAATAGCTATTTGTACACCCATGTCAATAGCAGCATAAGTCACAATAGGCAAAAGGTAGAAGCAACCCAAATGTCCATCAGTGGATGAATTGGTAAACAAAATGCAGCATACACAGATAATGTAATATTATTTAGTCATAAAATTGAAGGAAATTCTGACTCATGCTACATGTATGAACCTTGAGGATACTAAGCTAAGTGAAATAAGCCCAGATACAAGAGAATAACTATTGTATGACTTCACTTATATGAGGTACCTAGTCGAATTTATAAAGGCAGAAAGTAGAATGGTGGTTACCAGGGGCTAGGGAGACATAGGGAGCTATTTAATAGATATGAAGCTTCAGTTTGGGAAGATGAAGAAGTTCTGGAGACTGATGGTAGTGATGGTTCTAAAACAATGGGAATGGACTTAATGCTATTGAACTGTACATTAAAAATAGTGAAAATGGGGACTCCTGAGTGGTTCAGTCAGTTAAGCATCTGCCTTCAGTTTGGGTCATGGTCCCAGAGTCCTGGGATCGAGCCCCATGTTGGGCTCTCCGCTCAGAGGGCAGCCTGCTTCTCCCTCTCCCCCTGCCTGCTGCTCCCCATTTGTGCTCTATCTCTGTCAAATAAATGAATAAAATCTTTCAAAATAAAAATAGGTAAAATTATAAATTTTATGTTATATATATTTTACTACAATTTTAAAAAGTGGTATTTTTCTTTTCTTTTTAAGATGTTATTTATTTATTCATGAAAGACACAGAAAGGCAGAGATGCAGGCAGAGGGAGAAGCAGGCCCCAGGCAGGAAGCCTGATGTGGGACTTGATCCTGAGACCACGGATCACGCCCTGAGCCAGGGGCAGGTGCTCAACCGCTGAGCCACCCAGGCATCCGAAAAGGTGGCATTTTTTTCTTAAAGATAATTTTTAAAAAGATTATTTAGGTGGTTCACTCAGTTGAGTGTCTAGCTTTTAGTTTTGGTTCAGGTTCTGATCTCATGAGTCATGGAATAAAACCCCACATCAGGCTCCATGCTCAGTGGGGAGTCTGCTTGAAGATTCTCTCCCTCTGTCCCTTTCCCCTGCTCATCTGCACACATGCATGCACTCTCTTTCTCTTTCTCTCTCAAATAAATAAATGCGTATTTGGAAAAAAAAAAAAGATGAAACTGTAAAGGAAAAACTATTTCTTGTGGAGGTAGTATCTCTGAAAAGGACAATCTGAATGATCTACAAAAACTTCAAATGACATATCCTCTGAACCCCAGGCAACTACTCTGGAGAAATGTTTTCCATATGTCTTCACAGGGAGACATTCCCTAAAATAATGTTCCTAAGGAAAAGCAAAAACAATTTACGTGTTCCAGTAATAGCAGATAATTGAAATAAACCAGATCACTTTACTATTAAGGAATGCTATGCAGTAGTTAAAAAGAGTGAGGTTAATCTATGTACACTAAAATAGAAAAAATCTCCAAGACATATGTTAAGAGAAAAAAGCAAGTTTCAGAAAAAGACAGTATCCCATTGTTTTTTTAATGTCCAAAAATCAAATATATGCACACATATATGTGTATATATGTATATACACTATATATACATACATATATATATATTTATTTTTTTATATAGTACTGTTCAAAAGAAAAAGAATGGGGGCACCTTGCAGGCTCAGACAGAGAGGCATGAGACTCCTGATCTCAGGATCATGAGTTCGAGCCCCACATTGGGTGTAGAGATTACAATAAAAAATAAGTAAACTGGGGCACCTGGGTAGCTCAGTTAGTTAAGCATCAACTCTTGATGTTGGCTCAGGTCATGATCTCAAGGTCATGAGATCAAGCCCCACATCAGGCTCCATGCTCAGTGGGGAGTCTGCTTCAGATTCTCTCTCCCTCTCCCACTACCCCTACCCACTCTGTGCTCTCTCTCTGATAAAAATAAATCTTTAAAAATTAATAAATAAACTTAAAAACAAAAAAAGGAAAAGAATGTAAGACACAAATACAAGCCACATAACTTCAAATTTTCTAGTAAATATATTTTTAAAAGGAAAAAGGAAAAAATCAACACAAAGTGAAAAGAAATGCGAAATTAAGAATTGTAATCATTGGGACCCCTCGGTGGCTCAGCAGTTGAGTATCTGCCTTTGGCTGAGGTCATAATCCTGGGATTGGGGATCAAGTCCCACATTGGGCTCCTTGAGGGGAGCCTGCTTTTCCCTCTTCCTATGTCTCTGTCTCTCTCTCTCTGTGTCTCTCATGAATAAATAAAATCTTAAAAAAAAAAGAATTGCAATCATTGCTTTTATTTAATCCAACATACCAAAAATATTATTTCAATATGTAACCAATGTAAAAATTATTGAGATACGTTACATTCTTTCCATTTTACACTATGTCTTCACAATCCAGTATATATTTTACACTTACAGCACATCTCAACTCAAATTAGCCACATTTTAAGTACTTAATAGCCACATGTAGCTAGTGGCTATCATACTGGACAGCACATCTTATGGGTGTGTTGTGCATGTACATGCACGTGTGTGTGTGCATTTTAAATGCAAAGTTAAAGGTATGGGATATCTTTATGGGTAGTTTTTGAATTATCTGTGAGAACATATTCATGTGCAACTTATATAAAGTTATATTAAAAATACGAAGTTCCATATTAATTTGCTTATTAATTCTGTTAAAATTTTTTTACTTGATATGTTTATAATCAACATGCTTAATATTTCTTCTTTTTGCTTTCCTTAATTTCAATATGATAAAAGTTTCATTGTGAAACTATTTTTGTTTATAAACTAGAAAGGTAATAAAGGAGCATAAAACAGACTGCATAGAAAATAAAGAGTGTAAACATAATCTTCATAATTTTTCATATTTATTACATGGTAGAATTATAATATTTGGGGTATATTAATAAATAAAGTGCATTACTAAAAATTTAAAAAGAACATTAAAAAACTTCAAGTTTATCTGGCTTACCTTTATAAATTATAAAATATTCTAAAATATTATTAGATATTTTCAATAGAAGAATGTCAGTTACTTTCCTACTTTCAAATGCCTGAGTAATTAACTATTAATTCTGTGGTAGCCAAAGGCAGACATATAAAACACACATAAACAGGGGTGCCTCACTGGCTCAGTAGATAGAGCATGCAACTCTTAATTTCAGGGTCATGAGTTTGAACCCCACGCTGGGGGCAGAGTTTACTTAAACACATACATATAAACACACTCAAGCACATACTTTGAAGTAATTATAAAAATGAAAAAGCTGTTTCTTGGTTTTTGGCATGTAGAAGAAAACCTACAGGCAATGGCATGATGGTGTTATTAGATGTACTAAACTTGACATGGGTTTGCTGATTCTTCAAAAAAGAGATGAAGAGATAATAGAAACAGAATTGGAAATGTGATACCTTGCTTCTTATAGATTTGCTATATAGGTCAGCTGCTTGAATCTGAGTCTCTATAAAGTGTTTTAGCAGGTGTTGAAAGGAACGTAGTATAACTGTAAGTACAGAAATGATTGTAGAGATAGGTCCCATAAAATGAACAGAAAAGGACCACTCTGGTATGAAGAGTGTCTCAAATGGAAGATATCTGTAGGTGTGATATCCAAATCTCAGTTCATAACTGCCTAATCTCTCTGGCAGGAAGGAGAGGGTAAAGTAGATGGCATGTAGGGGCTCTGCTCCCAACCTCCAATAGCTCTTCCATACAAGCTGGAGGCAGAATGGCAAAGATACATTCACTCAGAAGTCATATTTTCACTTTAAATTGGCCCTGAGTTCACTCAAAGGGAAAAAGAAAAAAGAAAAAGAAAACCTCAAAAGAGAACTAGTTGGATGAGAGGAAAGATAAGTTTTACATGGAGGGCAAACACCTAAACTTAATTTGTTTTAAATTTTTAAGTAATCTCTACACCCAATGTGGGGTGCAAACTTCCAACACTGAGATCGAGTCACATGTTCCACTAACTGAACCAGCCAGACACCCCCAAACTTAATTTTTTATTTTACTTTTCTAGTAAATAGTGAAACATTTTCAGTTTCTAAACAAAATAAAAATAATCATATCTCTCTTTCTGATCTTTTATTTTTTTAACATATTGAATCTTCTCAGAATTTTCTAAGGTATCAGTTTAGTTTACATCTAGTTATAGAATTGCCTGCTTCCATGTATTTGGTTTTATATTTCTATAATAATAACTAATACAGTCATATAGTAAGAAGTTTAAAAGGTAAAATAAAGGCAGACAGTGAGACTGTCCTTGCCATACCTGAACCACTCAATTCTCCCCAGAAGGCAACCGTTGTTCTCAGTTTCTTATACACCCTCCCAGAAACTGTTTTCATATTGAAATCTACTGCACCACTAAACTCTTATAAAATTCCCAATATCACTCTCTTCTAATTGTTTTATTAAAACTGGACCAGGCCTGTCCACAGTATGAGTACATGAGGAAGTGGAGGGTTCTGACCATATAACAGACCTATCTGCAGGGTCACTCCTGGTCTCGTATCATATAAAGGTGGGTTTTTCTTCCTATTGCCTCCAGTTATCTTTCCCATGTAGACACCACATGATTTCCTCCTGACTAAAGGAAATGAAAGAGAACCAAAGACTGGAGGGGTAATGGAGGAGGGTCAGGAAAGCAGAGATTCAAGATACCATCATGCTAGGTGTTGCAGTGGTGATGGGAGCAACAGGAAGGCACAATAGGGATGGACAGCAGTGTTTCAAGGTAGTGAGGAACACAGATGTGTAAACAATGAACTCTAACCAACATCTAACACAGGTAGGATGAAGTAAGGTCTAAATAAAGGTACAAGCAGTATGCTATAGGAATGTAGAGGGAAAAGAAGAATAGGGGGAAGGACTTCATAAATTAGCCCACGGCTGGTTGAACACGTCTGACAAGCTTTCTCTCAAACTGCACACATTTTCCCTGACTCAGGAAAACCTAGGGCTGGGAGAATGCCAGACCAGTATGCTGCAGCTCAGTCAGCAGGGAAGTCTTTCGGAACCAATATGGAGAGGAAAAACTAAGTTTAAAACCTTGCACACATGCAAAAATGTAAGGAATATTAATAAAAGTTGCACTGAAGCTTACAACTGGTTTTTAGTTGTGAACCAGAGAAAAACACACGAACATTTTCAAAAGCTTTACTAATCAGGGGTGCCAGGAATTGCTCATCTACAGTGTGTCTATGTTTTAGGTATCCCTGGGATTGTGCAGTACACAATCAACATAACTATGCATGGCAACCCTGCTAGGACAAACATCAGTTTTTTGACTACCACTTTCTAAATTTCCCCATCACTAAATTTTTACTTGAGTTAGGGTATTCCTTTTAGCTAACATTTCCTATGACAAGAAAAAACAAACATTTAGAATGTTATGAATGTATTTCTTAAAAACCCAAGGTTGTTGAGTATAAACTGCAGTGTAGCTATGCTACAAAATATGGCTAAATTAAAATATGGCTAAATTATATACCAAAAGTATGACATACTGTACATATTTTCCAACCTATAAAGATTTTCCATGATAGGGTAAGGGCTGCTCAGTTTCAAATTAAACACCATTTATTTAGAATATTATTTAGAATGGAATAGTATTATTGTTGCGAGGCATCTGGCACATTTTTACTCTGAGGCTTTCAGAATTTAATGAGTAAAAGTTGAAAGTTTCTCCTTATTTTAGAAGAATTTTTCTGATTTTTTCCCCCATATCTTTCTTTTCAGTGCCATTATCTAATTCAGTAACGTACAGACAACCACCAATTTGGAAAACAACACGACAGTGGGTGATATAAAAAATAAGATGTAGGGCAGCCCAGGTGGCTCAGCGGTTTGGTGCCAACTTCAGCCCAGGGCATGATCCTGGAGACCTGGAATCGAGTCCCACGTCAGGCTCTCTGCATGGAGCCTGCTTCTCCCTCTGCCTGTGTCTCTGCCTCTCTCTCTGTGTCTCTCATGAATAAATAAATAAAATCTTAAAAAAAAAAAAAGAAAAAATGATAAGGTGTGAAATTGATTTTTGTGTTTAAAGTTATGCCACTGTTGTCCCTAATTCCTGATTCTAATATTCCTTTTTTTTTTTTTAAGATTTTATTTATTTATTCATGAGAGACACAGAGAGAGAGAGAGGCAGAGACACAGGCAGAGGGAGAAGCAGGCTCCATGCAGGGAGCCCAACATGGGACCTGATCCGGGGACTCCAGGATCACGCCCCCGGCTGAAGGCAGGCGCTAAACCGCTGAGCCACCCAGGGATCCCTGATTCTAATATTCCTGATTAGGAAGTGTCCAAGTGAAATCAAGAAATATTTATCATCAGTAGACATGGCTGTGTTTTGTTCTTTTTGTGCTTTGCATTAATTGTTGAGTATGCAGGAACCAATTTTCTAAGGTTTTTTTTTTTAAGTTCGTGGGTATTGAGCTAATTCCTGGTGGTTTTTAGAATTTAGCCACATGTTCCCTTTTTGCGGAAATATTTATGTTGGGGATTTCCACTAAGGGAATTAGAATTAATTGAGCTCTTTTTTGGGGGATAAAGCAGCTGAGGCCATATTTCTATTAGTGTCTTTTTTTCTTTCCCTACTCTAAGAAAGTGTTTCCATACCCATAAGACTTAATCTAACAAGTTCTCATGGAATATTACATATGTAAAATAAGATCAAGTATTTGAAAATGTTTGGCACCCTGTCTGGTACATGTTAATCACTCATTACAAACTGGCTGTATCTAGTTGAATATTACCTGATTTTGGTGAATATGTGGTTGCTATAAATGAAATGTGCCCTGAGCTGCCCAAGGGACTTTTTAAAATCTAACTTATCTTAGGGTATGAAAAGTATAAAGTATCTCTGAGATAAGCCAGATTACATATTTGATAACAAAGCCTTTCATTTCAAATTTCAGCTATAAACTTCTGGTATTCCTGTAAACGCCACATTGGAAGATGAACTACATATGCTTGAAAATGCTTAACTTAAAATGAAGAAGGAAAAGAGGAACACAGAACCTAGAGACACTGAAAATTGAAATGCATAGAAACAGACATCTTCTCAAATCCCACCCAAGAAGCAATGAATAAGCTTGAAAAATTATTCATCTGGTTTTCATGGTATATAGTGCAAAGACTCAGAACTAGGGTGCTGGGTTCCATCACTGACTTGCAAGTTTCCATCACAGTAAAAAAAGGGAGGGGGGTAATATTTGCCATGTATGAACAGTGATGCTTTGAGGATTAATGACATAATGTCTGTAAAGAGGTTGGAGCTCCTTGGAAAAAAGACACTACATAAATATAAGGTAGTATTAATATTTAGGCTTAGTCCACAATGTGAGACCTGCTTTCTTTGGCTCATGAGGTCATCAGCAATTTTGTAAGGTGTACTGAAACACCTACAGAGGAGCCTTGTTAGCTTCCTCGTAAGTGGACTGTAAAGCTAATCTGACCCACCTGGTCAGAGCACTCATGGAGGCTGTGTTCTCTTTTCACAGCCTCGGAGAAGTTACAGATGGAGAGTACTTGGCTCTCTAAAGGAATGAGACATGGCCATGAGAGCACTTCAACAGCATTTAGGGCTTCTCAGGAATGCAGTGGGAGTTTGGGAATGTTTTGACTTAGAATTAAACAAAAGTGCAGTCATATCATATCTTGATTTAGAAGAAAGGCTAAATTCGCCTTTCTCAGACAACGAAAATTTGGAATAAGAGTAGGAATGAGAAAGCTACTTCTTGGAATGGTTAGTTTATATCTTTAAAGGATTTGGAGGCGAACTTGGGTATTTTTGTCCTGGGAACATTTTAGTCTCCAGGGGTTGTAATCTCTTTGATGGCAATATCCTAACTCCTCATCACAGCTTCATCTCTGTGAAATGGTTATCAGGGACAATCTTGAAGAAGTTTCAGTAAAGTTTCAAAGGACAATCAATTCAATGTAGACATTGCCTTGCAAAGTCTTGTGATATAACTGAATGACAGCAATGTAATTGTGATGAAATATTTGCATTTTTCAGTTTTAAAAGATTAATTTTGATTCAAGGGCCTTTGGCATCAGAAACCACTATCTTCAAAACATGAGGTTCATGAATTTATTATAACCATTAGTGCTTAATAGTGATTCTGAGGCTGTGTCCATAAGCCAAAACATTTGAACAAAAGATGAAAAGAATAAAAAAATTTTTTTAATGGGGATGTTTTGTTTTACATTGATCTAGGTTGGGTGTTCTTTAAGAAATGAATTTGACTTCTGATTGCTATGGTATTTCAAACCATTAATATTGATAATATATGCCTTGTTAGGGGAAAGGGAACAAAAATGTTATAGCCTTCCCTTGATTTGTAGTCAAATCTACACCTAACTAGAAGGCATTTTCTAAATAAAATATTGACCTTAGTTCTTCTTCCCATCCCTTGATGAACAGTTCAGTGTTAACTCCAGTGTTAGGTATAACAGAGCAAGATAGGCACCCTGAGCAGGGTGAAGAGGACATTGCATCTACTTGGGAAAAAGACCCCAGGAAGGAGGGGCAGAGCCCTCAGGGGTAAGATTGTTATCTATATGTGTGCAGGGGAAACTGAGGAGGATGGGAGTTTGGTTACATTTGAGGGGACTAATAAAGTATGTTAAGCATAATGGAAGCCAGGTTTCTCACTCATGAAGAAGAAATTACAAATATGGAAAGTGAGAAAACTAGAATGATTTCTATAGCTTTGGATTGGAATTGGCAGTATATGTGTGAACTCATGGATTTCCATATAGAGACATAAATATAGATATATGTGTATGTGTGTGTGTGCATGTGTTCATATACATATTTTCTAGCTCATCCACTGAGAGAACCCATGTCTTGGCTACTAAAAGAAACCAATAAAAAACCAGGTGTCCTTGTAGAAATGGTTGATTCCAGGGATGGAACAGGGAAAAATAGAAGATGAGCCTGAAACAAGTTGATGTACCAGAATGTAAGGAAGAACTCAAAGAATTGAGGGGATATTTCAAAGAATACTGAAGCCAACTCGAAGGGGCTCCCACTGGCAAAATCTGAGACAACGAGAATATCAAAATAAATAACAATACTTAAGTAATGGATAAAATAGGCACGCATGAGTCTCTACTGATATAAATAAATAATGAATAAGAAGTTTGGTAAGAAACAGGATGATTTACACAGTTTCAAAGAACTTCCCTACAAACTACTTAAAATTACAAAGGGAGGAAGATAACTACAGAAGAGAGAAGCTTGGTAGAAACCACTTTAATCAAGTGACCAAAATAAACATCCATCAATAATGGACAGATCAAAATCGTGTGCCATTTGATAGGAAACAATAAGTACTCAGCACCACTTCTGCAGTATTCTTGAAAAAGATTCATACCCTGAATCTAATCATGAAGAAATATCAGACAAACCCAAACTGAAGGACATTCTACAAAATAACTGGTCCATTCTATAAAAACATGTCAAGTAGCACAGTGTATAGACTTGTTGAATTGTATGTTATACACCTGAAATTAATATAACATTGTGTGTCAACTATCCTTCAATAAAAACAAAACAAATACACACACACAAAGACATGTCAAGGTCATGAAAATCAAGAAAAGACTGAGGAACAGCTCTAAGCTAAAGGAAGCTAAAGAAATTTAACAACTAATACAACATGTGATATAACTTGGATCCTTTTGCTATCATTGACATTATTAGGACAATTGGCAAAACTTGAATGGACTTTGAGGGTTAGATAATAGTAATGTATCAGAATTAATTTCCTGATTTTCATGGTTGTATTATAATTATGTAGGAGAACGTCCATGTTTCTAGGAATTGCATACTATAGTATTTCAGAAGTGATAAAGCAACTGGTTTAGGAAATCGTTTGTTTTGTACTTACAGCTTTTGTGTAAGTTAGAGGTTGCTTCAAAATAAACAAATTTATACAAAAGACTATTTTAGAGAAAAGACTGCATGTTTTCTTGTTTTTTTCCTGTTGATAAACGTTTTACATATAAAATATATTTATATAAATTATATACATATAAATGTGGAAACTAAAGACATTTATTCTGCTCAAACTTATCTAGTGATTATTTTGAAATGTGTCCACATGTTAGTGAGGTGTTAGTGAGCTTGGCTTGTTCTCAAAATAGAAAGAAATCCAAAGAAGCTAGAGACAAAGGAGTGAGGGGAAACTGGCAGGAGCTAAAGATGGTGCCTTGGGGCAGAGCAGATCAGGTATCACCTTGAAGACCATAGAAAGTGAAGTGACATAAACAGATTCATATCTTTAAGAGAAGATTCTGGATGCTTTGTGTCAAACTGCGCAAGGGCAAAAATGAAAACAGGTAGACACTGCATGGATACTATTTACTTGAGCTAGAGTGGTAGCAATGAGATAAGTGAGAAGTGGTACAATTTGAAATATATTCTGAAAGGAGAGCTCACTGGACTTGCTGATGGACTAGATGTGAGTTATAAGGGAGAAGGGCCAAGGATGGCTGCTATGGTCTTAGTTACACCAACTAGGTAAATAATGATGATGTCGTTTACTAAGGAAGTGACTAATAATAGGAAAATAATATGAATTGAGGGATAGTGGGGAAGAATGCCTGGTTAAAATGCATTAAAGAGAACAGAAACCAGGGAAGTGAACAGAGCAAACATGGACAGTTCTCTCGCAAGACGGATATGATTTGGGTCAATGGAAAGAATAAGGCACTCCAGGCAACAGAAAAGTATATTTGTTAAGATATGGAGGCAAAAATGAACTTGGCTTGTTCTTCACAGTGAGAAAACTGACCTAACTCAAGGAAGGGAAACATGTTGGGTAACATGGAGCCAGATCATTTGTAACCGGAAAGCCAGGTAGAGGTGTTTAAACTTGACGTAGAAAATAGAAGTTATGAGATATTTTAATTAGGGAAATGATATGATAAAGGTTATATTTAAAGAAGATCAGGCTGGTAGTGGTATGAGGGATAGTGCAGGAGGCTGTGGGAGAGCCTGGAGGCCGTGGCAGTAATTCAAATGCAGGAGGCAGTAATTCAAATGTAGGAGGCAGTAATTCAAATGCAGAAGGCCTGGACTCAAGTTTGGGCAGTAAAATCAGACTGAAAAGGGAAGGCTTGGGGAGCTTTTGATAACTGACTGAATAAAGAGAATGATTTCAAGATTCTGAACTTAAGACATTGAGAGAATAAAGCTGATGCTGAAAGGCAGGGAAACTGGGTAGAAAAACTCGTTCTGGGTGTGAAAAGGGGAGAGCAGTAGTGAATAAAAAGATGAGCACACTAGATTTGACATGCTGGTGGAACATCAAAGTGGAAATTCCCAAAAGCAAGTTAAATATATAGAACCAGAGCTCTGGGGCAAGAGGACTCAAGATAAGCCATTTGGGAGTTAACAACGTGCATGTGATGCTTGAAGCCGAGATGGGATGAATCCTCCAAAGGAAAGTATGTAGAGCTTGAAAAGTATATGGTCAAAGACATTGGAGTTGTTGGAGCTTGCCCACAATCAGAGGTGGAGGGAGGAACAAAAGTGACAGAGAAGTGGATGACAGGTCACACAGCTGGAAAGAGAATGAGAACAGAATAATATCATAGAAATAAGAAGGAACATTTAAAAATAGTATAGCTAACATCATAAAATAGGTCAAGAAGAATAAAAAAAGGAGTAAAGATTGTGAGATCTATTCATTAAAAAGTTGCTGTTTATTCTGAAGAGAGTAGTTATTAGGAAACTGAAGATGAGTGAAGTGACCAGCTTTCTGAGCCAAAGAGCAAGTGAGGAGGGTGCAGTAAATGGAAAGCATCTTGTGAGGTGTGCCTGGGTGACTCAGACGGTTAAGTGTCCAACTCTTGATTTCAGCTCAGCTTATGATATCAGGGTTGTGAGATTAGGCTCTGCACTCAGTACAGAGTCTGATATTCTCTCTTTTTCTCTCCCTTTGCACCATCCCCCACTCATGCTCATGTGCTCTCTCTCTCTCTCTCTCTAAAATAAGTAAAATCTTTAAAGGAAAGAAAAGAGAAGAAAGAAAGAAAGAAAGAAAGAAAGAAAGAAAGAAAGAAAGAAAGAAAGAAAGAAAGGGAGGGAGGGAGGGAGGAAGGGAGGGAGAAAGAAAGAATCTTGTGAGAAATCTGGCAAGGAAAGGAAGGAAACAGCATATTAACTAGGAGGGTAATTAGGATCATGTAAAGGCTTTTTTAATGTAATGTTTAGAACAACTTCACTTAAATTTTCCTCCTCCCCTGAGAACTTAGTCTTCCTTTTGAACAAAATCAGGGATTATGACACAAAGCATCCAAAACCAAGGGGAAGAATTTGATCTTTTTGTGTGTGCTTGTAAATTAATAGGAAGTATCTTTATGGGCTTTTAGACTACCTTCTACCAATACTTTTCTTTTTCCTAAATTGAGACTACAATATTCTGACAAGCTCTGAGAAGATATAGCAAGAGTGAGAAGTTTTAAAACATGCAAATATTTTCAGATATCATTATTATATCCAGTGGCCTTCTACCCAGCTGAGGTACTTATTTCCAAGTGGAAGACTAGGAGTTATATTCTTTTCCTGAGATGGTTTAGACTTAAATTCTTTAAATATGATTTTGTAGTATTTTTATAGTATTATGAAGTGTTTTTTATGTTTAAACTGTTAAGCAATACTTCACCAATTCTCAGAATTACTTTATAAAGCAAGTAATATTATCTTTAGTCTTCAGAATACTTAAAGAAAATACTTAAAGAAAATGCACTGCATGTCCTTTAAACTAATTCTTGACATATTTATTTTTTAGAAATGTATTTACTGGTAGATGTGGTAGACTGACATACACATTTATTTAGTTTCCTAAACCCCAAAAGAGCAAAAACCACAAATGACAGAAAGAAGAAGAGGGAAGAAAGAAGCATTGAAATTTTGGAAGCTGGAAAGCAGATATATGAGAAGTAACTAACATATCTAGTAACTTAAATCAGCAGTGAAGCAAATCAAGGACCACTCAAATGAACATTAGTCTAAGGACTTTCCAGCATCACATACTTTTGGAAGAGAAGAGTAAGAGGATGGGTAGAGGAGCTAAAATAAGCTCAACTTAAAGACATTTATGAAGCAGTTGAAATCAGATACCTTCCTCAACTTTGCAGAACCAAACAGTTGCCACTTGGCCACTAGGGTATAAAATCCTAAGTTTATTCTCTGGAGATGGTGATAGTCTTTGGATAGTGAGATAAAAGCACCCAAGGAAAGATTCTAGGGAATTAAGTATGCAGAGACTCTGTCTCTATTTGGCTCCCAAAATACTGGTGGCTAACATTGATTCTGAGGAAACTGACCAAGAGGAAAAATTATTATTTTTATTTCTTTTAATGATTCTATTTATTTAAGAGAGAGAATGAGCAAGAGAGAGAGAGAGAGAGAGAAAGAGAGAGCACAAGAGGAAGGGCAGAGGGAGAGAGAGAAGCAGACTTCCCACTGAGCAGGGCCCTGGGATCATGACCCAACCCAAAGGCAGACACTTAACTAACTGAAACACCCAGGAGCCTCAGGAAGAAAAATTTTTATTTATTTTATTTATTTTTTTTTAAGAAAAAATTTTAAATATAGATATTGAGAATTCCCTCAAAGTCCTGACCAGATCATTCTATAGTGAAGGCCACAGTCACAATCATCTATAATAAGCTCAGGGCTTTCTAGTCCTTCCACTCTTAAATATGAGCAGACAACCAAGGAACTAGAACTACCAGCCATCTTCAGACTTCTGAGGAGAGAGAGGTAGAGGAGATGGATTGGAGTAGAGGAGGAAATGGCAAGCAAACAGAGGAAACAAACAGAAATACAGAGAGAAGAAATCTATTTAGAGATAATAAATATCCTCTGAGAAAAGAGACAATTCTTTGAGCACAAACACGAACAGAATGGTATAAAAAGGAACATTCAGAAAACAACAACAAAAGGCTCTTGGAAACAAATAGTAGTATAAATGAAAACTCAATAAAAGAGTAGGATTATATTGAGTTATTCATAAGAGTAGAACAAAAGCAAAAGATACAAACAATTGGAGAGAAAACATTTTTTAAAAATAGAGTAACTGTACAGGAGGTCCACTATCTAAATATTAAGGGATCCAGAAAGAAAGAATAGAGAAATTTGAGGAGACGTAATTTTCATCATGGAAATAATTCAAGAAAATTTCCCAAACTGAAGAAGTATCCAAATTATCAGATTCAAATGGACTACTGAGTGACAAGCACAAATAATGAAAATAGTCCTACATCAGGGTACATTATAAAATTTCAGAAACCTGAGGAAAAATCTTCCAGACAGGGAGAAAACAAATATAATACCAAAAAGTCGGAATCAGAATGGCTTGGAAATTCTTAACAGCAACACCAGAAACTAAGAGACAAAGGAATAATGCCCGAAAATTCTTATTAAAAATAAATGTCTTCCTAGATTTTTATTGCCAGCCAAACCCTCAATCAAACATAAGGGTAGAATAATGATATTTTTAGGGTATGTATGATCTCAAAAACTTATTTCCCATCACCCCTCTCTAAGAAAGTTACCACAGGATACACTACACAAAAATGAGGGAGCAAACCAAGAATAAGAAACAGGAGTTCTGGGATATCTGGCTGGTTCAATAGGTAGAGAATGCATGCAACTCTTGATCTCAGGGTGGTGAGTTTGAGACTCATTTTGGGAATATAGATTACTTAAAGAAATAGGAGCTCTAATACAGGAAAGGCAAAGAATTCTCCAGAAACTGGTGAAGGGAGATTCCAGGAGAATGAGAAGAATAGAGAAAACTAAGTAAATGAAAAACAATTATCAACTGCAGGGTAAACAAAAACTTATGCAAGAAAGGAAATGCAATCATGGCTTACTAATAATACATAACTCAGCTCTGTATAGATTATATAGTTATAATAATATAAGCACAAATTATTGACATAACTCAAACTATTTAAGTCTCCCAAAAGGTGTTTTATTTTACATTCATTTACAAAAATACAGATATTTTCTCCAGATCAATAATTCCATTTCTCTCATATATTCTAAATGGCTACATAGTGCTTCATTTTATTGGTTTACCAAAATTTATTGAACCAATCCTTCATGAAGGGACATTTAGGTTGTTTCCAATTTGGGACAATTATCAATAGGACTTTAATGATTAACACTATGATCACTGCTTTTCAAAATTTAACTGTAATGAAGCAAAATTTACATACTATTTTATACACTATTGCATCTGTTTCACGTGTACATTTTTGTGAGCTTTGATAAATGTATATACCTTTGCAACCACAACCATGATCAAGATGGAAACTGTTTCATTACCCTAAAGTTTCCTTATGCCTTTTTGCATTAAATCCCCACCCAACTTTGATCCCTGGGCAAAAACCAATTTGTTTCCTATCATTTTAGATTACTTTTGCTTCTAAAATTTCATGTAATTGAAATTATACAGCATTTAATCTGAATTTTCTGATTTTTAAAAATTCACTCACAGTTTTGCAAGTACCCATTGTTTGTTCCTTCTTGTTGCTAATAATAATTCGTTGTACAAAGGTACACACAATTTGCTAATCCCTTGATCTGAAAATGAGCATTTGGGTTGTTTCTAGTTTGTAGCTATTATGAATAGCTGCTACGAACATTTGTGTATAAGTCCTTTTGCGATTACATGTTTTCATTTCTCTTGGGTAAATAACTAGGAGTGAAATTGCTGCTCCATATAGTTAAGTATAGGCTTAACTTCATAAGAAAGTGAGTAAAACATTCTCCAAAGTGGTTGTACCATTTTACACCCATCAGCAATATATGAAAATTCCAAAATCTTTACATGTTTGACAATACTTGGTATTGTCGATTTTTAGTTATTTTAGTGAATGTGTGCTGATATCTCATTCTGGTTTTAATTTGCATTTCCTTGATGACTAATGATATTGAGCACCCTTTCATGCATTTATTTGGCCATTGGCACATTTTCTTGTGAAGTGTTCAAATTCTTGGAATATTTTTTTAAATGGGGTTGTCTTCTTATTACAGAGTTGAAAATAATCTGTATACATATAATCTGTATTTATAAAAATTACATATTCTGAATACAAGTTCTTTGTCAGAGGTAGTACTCAGAATTTTTTTCCCAGTTTTAGTTTGCATTATCATTTTGTTAACAACATTTCTGGAAGAAAAGTTTTTAATTTTGATAAAGTCCAATTTGTCAACTTTTTTTTTCCTTTTATGATTAGTGCTTTTAGGGAACTGAGAAATATTTGCTGAAAATTTTGTTTTCTTCTAGAATTTTTATAGTTTCAGTTCTTACATTTAGGTCTATTTTGAGTTAATCTTGTATGTGGTAACAGGTAAGGATTAAGGTTCATTTTTCCTATATGGATATCGAGTGTTCTAGTATCATTTGTTGAAAAGACTTTTACCTTAGTGCCTTTGTAAAAATATCAAATATGTTTTTGATATTTTTTTATATTTATCTTACAAAGGTAAGATTTCTGTGGGTATATTCTGAACTCTGCATTCTAGTCCATTGATTTATATGTTTATCTTCACCACAATGTCATCTTATTTGTTGTTTTTTTTTTAATTTTTTATTTATTTATGATAGTCACAGAGAGAGAGAGAGAGAGAGAGGCAGAGACACAGGCAGAGGGAGAAGCAGGCTCCATGCACCGGGAGCCTGACGTGGGATTCGATCCCGGGTCTCCAGGATCACGCCCTGGGCCAAAAGCAGGCGCTAAACCACTGCGCCACCCAGGGATCCCATCTTATTTGTTTAGTATAGTTTTACAGTCTTATTGTCTGATAGAGTAACTTCTCTAATTTTATTCTGTTTTATAAGTTTTATAGCCTTTCTGGGTCCTTTGCATTTCCATTTAAATTTTAGAAGTAACTTGTCAATTTCTACAAAAGTGACCCGTGGAATTTTGACTGGGATTTCATTGAATGTATAGATCAGTTTGGGGAAAAGTGACTTCTTAATCAAGACTTCCAATCTTTCTGCATTTATTTAGCTCTTCTTCATGTCTTATAGTTTTTATTATACAGGTCTTGGCATATGTTTTATTAACTTAGCTCTGAGTATTTTGAATTTTTATGCTACTGTAAGTGGTATTTTAAATTTTCACTTTCCAATTTATCACTGATAGTATAGAGAAATAAAATGGATTTCTATGTATTGACCCTATATCCTGTGACCTTGCTAAATTCATATTATTAATACTGGCAGTGTTTTTCTTGTATATTTCTTAGGATTTTCTATGTATGCAATCATGTCATTTTCAAAGAAATTCAGTTTTATTTCTTCCATTCCAATATGTATGCCTTTTATTTTTTATTTTTTTAAATTTATTTATGATAGTCATACAGAGAGAGAGAGAGGCAGAGACACAGGCAGAGGGAGAAGAAGCAGGCGCCTTGCACCGGGAGCCTAACGTGGGATTCGATCCCGGGTCTCCAGGATCGCGCCCTGGGCCAAAGGCAGGCACCAAACCGCTGCGCCACCCAGGGATCCCTATTCCTTTTATTTCTTATTCTTACCTTAATTCACTGACTAGGACCTCTAGTATAAGTACAATGGAAGTGGTAAGAGGGACGCTTGGGTGGCTCAGTGGTGGAGTGTCTGCCTTCCTCTCAGGGCGTGATCCTGGAGTCCGGGTATCAAGTCCCACTTTGGGCTCCCTGCATGGAGCTTGGTTCTCCCTCTGTCTATGTCTCTGCTTCTCTCTCTCTCTCTCTCTCTGTGTGTGTGTGTGTGTCTCTCATGACTATATAAATAAAATCTTAAAAAAAAGTGGTAAGAGTTGATATTGTTTTATTCTCTATTTTAGGTGAAAAGTGTTTAGTCTTTCACTATTAAGTATGATGTTACCAAAAAAAAAAAAAAAAAGTATGATGTTACCTTTAGGTTCTTTGTAAATGTCTTTTGTAAAGTCAAGGAAGTTCTTTTCTATTCCTTATTTTCTAGAAGTTTCTTTTTTAAAAATTACAAATGAGTATTCACTTTTGTTAAACACTTTTTCTGCATCTATAGGTGACCATGTAATTTTTCTCCTCTATTATGTTAATATGGTAAGTTACATTGATTCTTTTTTTATATAAATTTATTTTTTATTGGTGTTCAATTTGCCAACATATAGAATAACACCCAGTGCTCATCCTGTCAAGTGCCCACCTCAGTGCCTGTCACCCAGTCACCCCCACCCCCCCGCCCACCTCCCCTTCCACCACCCCTAGTTCGTTTCCCAGGGTTAGGAGTCTTTCATGTTCTGTCTCCCTTTCTGATATTTCCCACTCATTTTTTTTCCTTTCCCCTTTATTCCCTTTCACTATTTTTTATATTGCCCAAATGAATGAGACCATGTAAGCTACATTGATTCTTAAATCTTAAACCAACCTTGCATTTCTGGGATAAACCTCATTTAGTTATGATACATTATCTTTTCCACATATTGTTTGATTTGCTAATATTTTGCTACGGAATTTGCATTAACAGTCATGAGGGATATTGGTTAATCCACAGTTTTCTATTCTTGTAATGTCTTTGTCTGGTTTTAGTATTAGGATAATGCTGGCCTCATAAGAGGAGTTTGAAGACTTCTCCTTTATGTTATCATAGAATTTAAGATTAGCATTATTTCTTCCTTAGTTGTTTAATAGAATTCACCAATAAAACCCTCTAGCCTGAAGTTTCCTTTATATGAAGGGTTTTAGTAGTGACTTCAATTTCTTTAAGCAATAAGTACATTAAGTTTATCTATTTCTACATATGTCAAGGTAATTTGGTAATTTGTGTCTTTCAATGAATGTGTTTATTTTATTTAAGTTTTAAAACTTATCAAAATACAGGTTTCATAGTATTCCTTTATTAATTTTTTAAATGTCTGTGGAATTGGTAGCAGTATCAATCCCTCATGCTTGATATTGGTAATCTGTGTCTTCTCTCTTTACTTCTTAGTCAGTTAATTAGAGGTTTGTCAAATTTATTAATAGTTTCCAAATGTTTGTATATTTTCTAGATGTGTTGTTATTGATTTTTAATATAGTTCCACTGTAGTCAGAGAAATACTTTATACTACAGTCCTTTCAAAGTTAGTGAAACATATTTTATGACAGAATATGGTCTAATTTGATTCTACAAACACTTGAAAAGAATATATATTCTATAGTTATTTGTTGGAGTGTTTTTATAAGGTTAATGAGGTCAAATTGATGGTGTATTGATTCTTCTATATCATTACTGATTTTCTGTTTGCACTATTATTGAGGAGTGCTGAAATCATCAACTATAATTGTTGATTTCTCCTTTAGTTCTGTCAGGTTTTGATTCATGTATTTTCAAATTCTGTTATTAACTGTATATACATTTAAGATACACTCATTATTTTGTGATTATCTCTGATAATATTCCTTATCCTAAAATCTGCCTTGTCTGATAATATTGTCATTGCAGTTTTCTTACAAGTAGTCTTTCTTTGTATAGCAGCACCTGGGTGGCTCAGTTGGCAAGTGTCTGCCTTTGGCTCAGCTCATGATCCCAGGGTCCTAGGATGGAGACCCTCATTGGGGCTCCCTGCTATGCAGGGAGTCTGCTTTTCCCTGTCGTTCTGCCCCTCCTCCCACTCATGCTCTCTCATGCTTTCTCTCTTTCTCTCTCTCTCAAATAAATAGGTAAAATCTTTTAAAAACCAAAACCAAAAACAAGTAGTCGTTGTGTGGTATATCTTTTTTCATCATTTTACTTTTAAGTTATCTGGTTCTTTATATATAAAATATGTTTCTTGTAAATAGCATATGTGTATTCATTTGACAGTCTCTGCCTTTAATTGAAGTGCTCAGATCTCTTACTTTTAGTTAAACTATCTATGTGATTGGTTTTAAGTCTACCGCTTTTCTATTTGTTTCTATTTGTCTCATCTCTTTTTAGTTCCTTTTCTCTTGCTATGCCTTGGATTCAGCATTTAAAGGAATATTTCATTTAAAAATTTTCATTTTATCTACTGACTGAGTTTTACTACTTTTTAATGATTTAAGAGTTTATAAAATGCATTTCTGACTTAACAGAATTACTTTACTATTTCTTGTAGTACTGGTCTATTGACAAGAAATTCTGTTAGCTTTCTTTCCTTCTTTTCTTCCCTTTTTTTGCTTAAAAATGTCTTTATTTTGCTTTAATTTTTAAAAAAGATTCTATTTTATTCATGAGAGACACACAGAGAGAGGCAGGGACATAGGCAGAGGGAGAAGCAGGCTCCCTGCAGATAGCCTGATGCAGGACTCCATCCCAGGACCCCCAGATCACGATCATGAGCCAAAGGCAGAGGCTCAACCACTGAGCCACCCAGGTGCCCCATTTCACTTTAATTTTCAAAGGATATTTTGCTGGTTATAGATTCAAGGTGGAGAGCTTTTTGCCTTTTATGAACTTAAAAGATGTTATTTCATTGACTGATGGCTTGCATTCTTTCTGCTAAAAGTGTGTTTATAACTCATCAAATTTGTAAAATTTATGGTCACTATATTTTCAAACCTCCACTTGACTTTTGGGGATTCCAATTACATATAGATTAGACTGTTTGATATTGTCCCATAAGTCACTGAGGCACTATTTTGTTTTAATTGGGGTTTTGCCTTTACGTTTCAGTTTAGATATTTTTTATCTTTAAGTTCACTGCTCTATTCTTTCATAGATTCTAATCTGCTGTTAAACCCACTAACGATATTTAACATTTTCAAGCATAGTATTCTAAACTCTATAGTCTATTTATCCCCACTTTTATTTTATTTTAAAATTTATTTATTTATTTGACATAGAGAGAGTGCACAAGCACAAGCAGGGGGAGCAGCCGACAGAGAGAGAGAAAGAAGCAGTCTTCCAGCTGAGCAGGGAGCCCAACATGAGACTTGATCCCAGGACCCTGGGATCATGACTTGAGCTGAAGGCAGATGCTTAACTGATTGAGCCACCCAGGTGCCCCTGACCCCACTTTTAAAACACTTTTCATTTTTCTCATTATATTCATGTTTTTCTTTAAATCACTGACATATCTATTATTTATCATAGCTTTTCCTCATTTGTTTTATTGAGATATAACTTATATACGGTAAAAACTATCCATTTTAGTATATAGTTCTGTGAATTTTAACAAACATATGCACAATAAAATTATAAAATAGCTCCATTACCACCAAAACCCCACTATGCCCCTTTGTAGCCAAACCTCACACCTAGCTCTGGAACCTACTAACCTGTTTTCTTTGTCTAGAGCAACCAATTATATATATTATAAAGCTAATTTTTTTATATATATTATAAAGCTAATTTTTAAAAAGATTTTATTTATTTATTCATGAGAGACACAGAGAGAGAGGCATAGAACATAGGCAGAGGGAGAAGCAGGCTTCCTGTGGGTAGTCTGATGCAGGACTCAATTCCAGAATACTGGGATCATGTCCTGAGCCGAAAGCAGATGCTCAACTGCTGAGCCACCCAGGCATCCCAAAATAATTTTTTGCCTTTGTAAGAACATTTTAAGAGAGATCAACTTCTAGCATATCGGTATGAGGAGCTCCATAAACCTGTTTTCCAGAAAAATTGATGAAACTATTTTTTAAAAATTAAGGTCTCAAAAAAAAAATAAAAAAATAAAAAATTAAGGTCTCTGAAGGTGCCTGGGTGGCTATGTTGAGTGTCCAACTTTTGGTTTTGGCTCAGGGTTTTGATCTTAGGGTCCTGGAATCAAGCCCCACATCGGCTGAACACGGAGTGTGCTTGAGATCCTCTCTCCCTCACCCTCTGCCCCTCCCACTTATGCTCTTGTGCTCTCTCTCTCTAAAATAAATAAATAAATCTTAAAAAAAAAAAAAAAGTCTATGGAATGGTCCCAAAGACATACAGCAAATGAAGAAACTTCTATTCAAGAAAATTCACTAAAATTTGGTAAGAACAAGTCTGTGGTATTTGAACCAAAACTACTCCCTCCACCCTCTCAGCTCAGTAAGACTCCACTCTGCTCCACTATACTCCAGGCTGGTATAGCCAAGTACACTTGGCTCCGTCTCCCTCACATCTCACTCTGAGGACTATCTTCATGAGAGGGTCTAAACATCCACATTTCTCATCCTGGCCCTGTCTATATATTGCTGAGACTAAATTCTATGTCAGTATGATCAAAAGTTGAGGGCTCCTTTCTTCTACTTGGCCTCAATTGTGAGACAGAGGCTCTAATTTGGGTGCAGTACTGCTAAGACTGTGAAGGACCCAATCACTCTTGCCCTGACTCATAAGACAGTGGTCCCAAACTGGGAAAGACAAAATGACACGATCTGAGTCTAATGCCTCACCTCCACCTAGCACTTAGCTCCTAAAGCAGCACTGTCACTCAGAGAGATGTAAGCCATTGTCCCCACTCCCAGCTCCAGAACTGTAACTTACAGATTTTACTAGGGGGCAGAAGCAGGACATAAAACAAATAGGTCCTAAGCTTTTCCCAAGGAAAGTGACTTTGCAACAGAATGTAGAGAAATGGAAGGCAAAGGGCACTCTTAAATACATTGGAGGTTGTGTTGAAAGGAAATTGAGAGGATATTGGTAGATTCCTTGGAGATATAGGCTAAACTATAGGCTGACTGGTTTGCAGGAGAGAATATAAAAAAGAGATAGGTGGAAGGAAGCCTCCTAAAACCAAACACTAAGTTCAGGAACTCCTTTCAAAGGAGCCTAAATTTGATTGGACTAGTCTCTAGAGCAGTTTATGCCCAGAACACTATTGAAAACAATCAGCAGCAAATGACTGAGTTTAACAGCTGGTTGAGGTCAGGGAAAGAGACAAAGAAAACCCTGACAAAACCATCAAGGTGATTATGGGTATACACAGGGCTGAATAGCAACATCAGAAGCTTAATACTACAGGGGAGAAGTAGATTTCACTAAAATAAACCAGCCAGTCACCAAATGAAAAAATAACAATAACAAGAACCAGAAGGCAAGGAAAGAGCCAGAACCAGAGTTGCTACATTATCTAAATTGTCGGTTTAAAAAAAAAAAATTATGGGACATTCAAAGAAATAGAAAGATATAACCCGTACGCTGGGGGAAAAAAAGCAGGTATCAGATAATACCTGTGAAAGCAATCGTATCAAATTTAACAGACAAGGACTTCAAAATATCCTTTATATATATATTATTAAAGAAGTAAAGGAAGGCAGCCCCGGTGGCGCAGCGGTTTGGCGCTGCCTGCAGCCCGGGGTGTGATCCTGGAGACCCAGGATCGAGTCCCACGTCGGGCTCCCTGCATGGAGCCGGCTTCTCCCTCTGCCTGTGTCTCTACCTCTCTCTCTCTCTCTCTCTGTGTCTTTCATGAATAAATAAATAAAATCTTTTAAAAAAAAAGAAGTAAAGGAAATCATCATTAAAGAAATAAAGGAAAATGTGATGACAATGTCACATCCAATAAAGCATATCAATAAAAAGATAGAAATTATAAATAGTGCTGAATGGAAATTCTGGAGTTCAACAGAACTGAAATGGAAAATTCACTAGAGAGGTTCAGCAATAGATCTGAATTGACAGAAGAAAGATTTATCAAACCTGAAGACAGATAGATAAAAATTATCCAATCCAAAAACCAGGAGAAAAAAGAATAAAGAAAAATGAGAAGAGGGGCACCTGGGTGGCTTAGTAGGTTAAGCATCTGCCTTTGGCTCAAGTCCTGATCTCAGGTTCCTGGGATCAAGCCTCGCGTCCAGCTCCATGCTCAGTGAGGAGTCTACTTCTCTTCTCTCTCTCCCTCTTCCCCATCTCCCACTCATGCTTGCTCTCTCTCAAATAAATAAATCAAGTCTTTTTAAAAAAAAATAGGAAAATTCCCTCTGGGAATCTACCCCTATAAAAAAAGGAAGGAAGGAAGGAATAAAGAAATAAAGAGAGAATGCAATAGCCTCAGAGAAATGTGGGACACCATTAAGTGTACCAATATACACATAATGGAATACAATGAGAGAAGAGCAAGAAAGAAATAGCTAAAGAAATAATGATTGAAAACTAGCCCAAATTTATTGAAAAACACTAATGTATACATTTAGGAAGTTCAACAAACTACAAGTAAGATAGGTGCAAAGAAAACCACAAATAGAAACATCAAAATAAAAATGCTAAAAGCCAAAAACAAGGCAAAAATCTTAATAGCAACAAAAGAAAACAATTTATCACTTGCAAGGGAACCCCAATAAGCCTAACAGCTAACTTCTCAGCAGAAATAATGGAGGCCAGTTAGGCAATAGGATAACATAATCAAATTGTTCAAAGAAAAACTGTCAACGAAGAATCCTATATCAAGAAAAACCTTATATATGTATATATGAAACATTCCCAGATCAACAAAAAATGAGAGAATTTGTTGTTAACAGATCCATCTTATAAGAAATACTAAGAAAATGCTTCAGGTTGAAAGCAAGTGACTCTAGATGGTAATTTAAATTGCCATGAAAAAACAAAGGACAATGAGATGGTATTGGTAATTATATAATTATAAAAGGTAGTATAGGGGTGCATTGCTGGCTTAGTCAGTGGAGTGTGCAGCTCTTGATTCTGGGGTTGTGAGTTCAAACCCCTTGTTGGGTTGAGAGATTACATAAATAAATAAATAAATAAATAAATAAATAAATAAATAAATAAAAATAATAAATAAAAAGCAGCATAAAGGCATATTTTTCTCCTAACTGATTTAAAAACTCATTGCATAAAGTATGTATGTAATGTATTCTTCCAACCTATAACATAAAGAAATGTAGTATTATTTGCCAATATTAACATAAAGCAGGTGAGTGAGAGCAAAGCTGCACTGGGCTAAGGAAATGACTACAGATGACAAAGTAGTAATTATAGCAATATATTATTGGGTTTGTAACATTAATAGATGTAATATGCATAATAGTAATACCACAAAAAACAGGGCGTTGGGGGTCGGGAACAGAACTATATAGAAATAACATTGCTACATCTCCCTGGAATTAAACTAGCATAAACCTAAAAATTATTTCGATGAGTTAAGATGTATATGATAAGCCCCAAAGCAACCCATAAAATATATATATTTATAGTAAAAGAAAAACAACACTAAAGAAATGTATATGCTTCATTAAAAATATCCACTCAATGCAAAAGAAAGTAAAGGAGGAACAGAGGAAAAAATAAATAAAATAAAAAGAGGAACAGAGGAATAAAAACACTAAAATACATGGAAAACAAAAAGTAAAATGGCAGTCATAAATCCAACTCTAGGGATCCCTGGGTGGCGCAGCGGTTTGGCGCCTGCCTTTGGCCCAGGGCGCGATCCTGGAGACCCGGGATCGAATCCCACATCGGGCTCCCGGTGCATGGAGCCTGCTTCTCCCTCTGCCTGTGTCTCTGCCTCTCTCTCTCTCACTGTGTGCCTATCATAAATACATTAAAAAAAAAATAAAAAAAAAATAAATAAATCCAACTCTATCAATAACAACTTTAATATGAATGGATTAAACTTGTTAATGGAGATAATGAGGGACATTCTACAGTGATAAAAGGGCCAATTCAACAAGAAGATAAAATGCTTATAAGCATATATACCTAATAATAGAACACAAAATTACATGAAGCAAAAATTGATAGAAATGAAGGGAGAAATAGGCAATTCAACAACAACAGTTGGAGACCTCAACACTCCAATTACAATAATGAAGAGGACAACTAGGCAGAACATTAACAAGGAAATAAAAGATCTGAACAACAGTATAAACCAACTAGGCCTAATATATCTATAGAACACTATACCCAATAACAGCAGAATATACATTCTTCTCAAGTGCACATGGAACATTCTCCAGCACAGACCATATGTTAAAGCATAAAACAAACCTCAATACATTTAAAATAATAAAAAATAAAAGAAAGTATGTTCTCTGCCCACAATGGAATAAAATTTGAAATCAGTAACAAAATAGAATTGAGGAAATTCACAAATATGTAGAAATTAAACAACGTGTTCCTAAATAACCAATGCATCAAAGAAGAAATCAAAAGTGAAATCAGAAAATGCTTCAAGATGAATAAAAGTGTAAACAGGAACACAACAAAACGTAACACCACTAGAACAGTGCTTAGAGGGAATTGTAGAGGTATAAATGCCTGTATTAAGAAAGAAGAAAGATTTCAAATAACCTCAATTTCCACCTTAGGACACTAGAAAAAGTATAAATTTAATCTAAAACAGAAGAAAAGAAATAATATAAATTATATTGCAAACTTATGAAATGGAGAATACAAAAATAATAGAGAAAGTTGGTGAAGTAAAAAGCTGGTTCTTTGAAAGATCAACAGATTTGACAAATCATTATCCGAGAAAACAAAACAGAAGATGCAAATTATTAGACCTGAAATAAAAGAGTTAACATTACTATAAACTTTACCAAAATATAAAAAGTATAAAGGAATACTAGGAACAGTTATATATCAATAAATCAGATAATTTAGATTAAAGGGAAATTCCTAGACACAAACTACCAAAACTGACTCATGAAGAGATAGAAAATCTGAGTAAGTCTATAACATGTGAAGAGATTGAATTAACAGCGGAGAGAAGAAAAAAAAAGAAGAGAAGAGAAAAGAAAAGAAAAGAAAAGAAAATCTATCCACAAAGAAAAGCCCAGCCCCAGATAGCCTCACCACTGAATTCTACCAAACATTTAAAGAAGAATTAATACCAGCTCTTCACAAACTCCTCCAAAAAAACAGGAGTGAATACTTCCAAATTCATTCTATGAGGCCAATGTTACTGTGATACCAAAACAGAAAAAGACATCACAAGAAAAGAAAACTACAGACTAATATCTCTTATACATATGAACATAAAAGTCTTCAACAAAATAACAGCACACCAAATCCAGGAACATAAAATATGTCCTGTAACCAAGTGGTATCTTTCCTAGAAATGCAAGCTTAGTTTAATATCTGAAAATCAATTAATAACCACTTCTTGGCCTTTTGGCTAAGATCAACCATAATATCTGAAAATCAGTTAATGCAATATATCATATCAAAAGAATAAAAAACAAAAATCACATAATTCACATCAATAGATGCATAAAAAGCACTTAACAAAATCCAACAGTTTTTTTATGATTGAAAATAACACTCAGGAAACTAAGAATAGAAGGGAACTAATGCAATACAGGACATCTACAAAAATATCATAGTCAATAAACATACCTAATGGTGAAAGACTGGATGCCTCACCTTTAAGATCAGGAATAAAACAAGAATGTCCACTCTGATCTCATCTATTCAACACTGTAATAGAAATTCTAGCCAGGGCAATTAGATAAAGAAAATATATTAAAGATATTCAAGTTAGAAAGGAAGAAGTAGGGGTTCCTGGGTGGCTCAGTCAGTTAGGTATCTAACTCTTGATTTCACCTTAGGTCATGATCTCAGGGTCGTAGAATCAAGCCCCACATTGGGCTCTGTGCTCAGTGCAGAGTCTGTTTGAGATATTCTCTCCCTCTCTCTCCTTCTGGCCCTCCCCCCTCTCAAATAAATAAATGAAATCCTAAAGAAAAGAAGTAAAAGTGTATCTATTTGCATACCATGGTCTTATATATAGGAAACCCTAAGGAATCCATTACTATTAGAACTAACAAATTCACTGAATATATTACTCAGGAGTTCTCCAGAGAAACAGAATAGGATGTATATATGTATATAGATTTATTTTTTTTTGTATATAGATTTATTATAAGGAGTTGGCTCAGATGATTATGGACTCCATCTGGCAAATCTAGAATCTGCCCTGTAGGCTGGCAGTCTTCACATCCAGAAGAACTAATGAAATAGTTCTAGTCAGAAGGCCAGCAATCTGCAGACCCAGGAGAGCCTTTGGTACAGATGAAGTCTAAAGGCAGTCTGTGGGAGAATTCCCTCTTGCTTGGGGAGGATGGTCTTTTTGTTCTATTCAGGACTTCACCTGATTGGATGAGGCAGACTCACATTATGAAGGCCAATCTGCTTTACTCAAAGTTCATCTGTCTAAATGTTAATCTTATCAAAACACCCTCCAAATACCCTTGATATAAAATTAACCACCATAGCAAGATTGCAGGATACAAAACCAATATACAAAATTCATTGCATTTCTATACACCTGTAATGAACAATCCAAAAATGAAATTTAAAAAATCAATTACATGCACAATAGCATCAAAAGAATAAAATACTTAGAAATAAATTTAGCAAAATACAACTTATGCTCTGAAGACTATAACATATGGCTGAAGAAATTAAAGGAAATCTAAATAAATGGGAAAATATCCCATGTTCATGGATCAAGAATAGCTTAGTATTATTAAGATGTCAATAATCCCTAAATTGATCTAGAGATTCAATGCATTCTCTCTATGAATTCCAGCTGACTTCTTTGTAGAAACTGACAGATTTCTGATTTGAAAATTTAAACAATTCTAAAATTCATAGGCAATTGCAAAGAACTCAATACCCAAAACAATCTTGAAAAAGAATGAAGTAGGACTCATACCTAATTGATAACTTACTACAAAACAATGGTAATCAAGACATTATGGTAATGGCACAAAGACAGCCATATAGACTAATGAAATATAATTGGGAGTTCAAAAGTAAACCCTTGTGTCTATGGTCAAAATGATCTTTGACAAGAGCACTAGAGCCATTTCAGAAGGAAAGAATCATCTTTCGAATAAATGTTGTTGGAACAAGTGGATATCTACATACAAAAGAATGTCAGATCATTACTTCATACTATACCTAAAAATTAACTTGAATCAAAGATCTAATTGTAAGAACTAAAATAAAAAACTCTAACATGAAAATAGAGGCATATAAATCTTCATGACCTTAGAGTTGGCAATTAATTCTTAGACAGAATACACAAACACACAAAGTGTAAGCAACAAAAGAAAAATGGCTAATGGATCCAAATTAAATGGATCCATGAAACGGATCAAAATTGAAAGCCATTTGTGCTTTAAATAACACCATCAAGGGATCCCTGGGTGGTGCAGCGGTTTGGCGCCTGCCTTTGGCCTGGCGCGATCCTGGAGACCCGGGATCGAGTCCCACGTCGGGCTCCCGGTGCATGGAGCCTGCTTCTCCCTCTGCCTGTGTCTCTGCCTCTCTCTCTCTCTGTGACTATCATAAGTAAATAAAAAAAAATTAAAAATAACACCATCAAGAAGGTGAAAATACAACCCATAGAATGGGAGAAAATATTTGCAAATCATATACCTGATAAGAAATCAGACTCAGAAAAAATAAAGAATTCTTAACCTCAACAATAAAAAACCAAACAACCTAAGTTTAAGGTGGGCAAAAGATCTGAATAAACATTTTTCCATGGAAGGTATATAAATGGACAATAAGCACATGAAAGCACGCTTGACATCTGTCATCAGAAAAATGCAAATCAAAACTAACATAATATACCACTTACTTCATACCCACTAGAATGGTTAGAATAAAAAAGTAAGATGATAAATGTTGGTAACAATACGGGAAAAACTGGAATTCATACACTACTTGTGGGAATGTAAAATGATGCAGCCACTTTATTAGACAGTTTTGGAATTTTTCACATAATTAAACATGGAGTTACCATATAACCTAGCAATGGCATGCTTAGTTATATACCCAAGAGAATTGAAAACAGGTGTTCAAAAAGAACTTGTATATGGGGATGCCTGGGTTGCTCAGCAGTTGAGCAACTGCCTTTAGCTCAGGGTGTGATCCCGGGATCTGGGATCAAGTCCCACATCAGGATTCCTGCATGGAGCCTGCTTCTCCTTCTGCCTGTGTCTCTGCCTCTCTCTGTATATGTCTTTCATGAATGAATGGATGGATAAAATCTTAAAAAAAAAAAAAACAAGAATTTGTATATGAATGTTTATAGTAGCATTATTCATAACAGTCAAAAGGTAGAAACAACTCAAATATCCATCACTGATGAATGGACACAATATGTGGTATATCCATACAATGGAATATTATTCAGCCGCAAAAAGGAATGAAGTATTTATATAGGCTAAAACATAGATGAACCATAATGCTAAGTGAAAGAAGCTAGTCGCAAAAAAACTACACATTGTATGACTCCATTTATATGAAATATCCAGGAAAGGCAAATCTATAGAGTCAGAAAATAGATTAATGATTGCTTAGGACTGAGAGGAGAGGAGAAATGGGGAAATATGGAGGTTATAATTAAAGCATGTGGGGTTTCTTTTTGAGGTGATGAAAATGTTCTAAGACTGACCATGGCAATGGCTGCACAACCCTGTGTATATACTAAAGACCATTCAATTATACACTTGAAATGGGCAAACTGCATAGTATATTAATTATATCTCAATAAAGCCATTAAAGAAAGAAAAATGTATTTTTAGAATCATATGTATCATTCTATATGTAGTATAGATTGTAGTCTTCTGATTCTGGCTTCTTTCACTTAGCAAAATGTATTTGCAATTGACCCACATTGTCACATGTTTTAACAACTTGTTTCTTTTTAAGTTCATCCATCCTTCCATTAAGGAACATTTGGATTGTCTAGTTTTTGGAGATTACAAATAAAGCCACTGTAAACATTTGTATACATGTTTTTGTGCAAACATAGGTTATCATTGCATTTGGTATAATAGCTATTTTAATACTAATTTTATCATTCCTGACATATCTGGGTCTTCTTCTACTAACTAATTTTCTTTGGTTATAGGTCAGTTTTCCGGGGCCCTGGCTGGCTCAGTCAGTAAAGCATGCAAGGCTTGATTTTAGCATCATTAGTTAAATAGTCCCACACTGGGCATAGATACTACTTTAAAAAGATGTGTTTCCTTCTGCTTTACAAGTCAATAAAGTTTTACTGGATTCTGAACAGTAAGAATTTTACACAGTTCAGTGTTTGGACTTAGTTGTCTTCCTCTAATAAGTTTTGAATTTTGGGGGCTCCTGGGTAGTACAGCCAGTTAAGTGTTCAACTCTTAGTTTCAGCTCAGGTTATGGCCTCAGGGGTTGTGAGATTAGGTTCCATACTCAGTGGGGTAGTCTGCTTCTAGATTCTCTCCTTCTGCCCCTGTCCCCACTCACTCTCTCTCTCTCTCACACACACACACTCACTCAAATAAATAAATCTTTTTAAAAAAAAGTGTTGAATTTTGTTTTGGCAGGCAAATAAGCTTGATTCTTTCAAGGTTTGTTTTCAAGCTCTTAAAATTAAATTTGGAGGCCTTCATTAAAGAATTGGTTTAGTTCCACTGCTAAGGTATAATTGTTCTGGAGTCCCTACTGAATGTTCCAGGTTTTCAACAGGGATGTTCCACGTAACTGGTAATTTTGTGAACATTTCCCACCACTGTGACAGCTCTACGAATTGTTGTTTACACCTGGGGAGAAAACTCCCCAACAGTTTTCTTTGTCCAACCTTACAGAATTTCTAACCACACTTGAGAAGCTAACTATTCAACCAAAGACTCAGGGGATCCCTATACCAGTTTCTGGAGTTCTTTCTCTTTATAGGTCCCATCCTTCTGACATTCTGTCCCCAACTTGCTTTAGCTTCCTCCAACTCCAATCTCTGTTTCTTCAACTCCACAAAACTGCCATTTCTGCTTAGGTTCTCCTCAATTGTGGCAGTGATCCTGAAAGTACCTTCTGACAGAAAGTCAGGCCAATTTTAAAGCTCACCCTGTTTTTCTTCTCTCAAGGATCATAGTTCTATACTTTCTGTTGTCTGATAACAGCTGCTTCTGTTTTGTCCCCAGTTTCCTAGTTGTTTAAGCCAAGACAAGTCTATTGACATTATTCCTTCAGGACTAAAAGTGGAATTGGATCATTTTATTGGATTTTTGCTGTCCTGTGGGATTTTTCACATTCTCCCTTTTATGAATGAATATAAGATTTAATGGGTTTAGAGACACCTGGGTGACTCTTGGTTTCGGCTCAGGTCATGATCTCAGAGTCATGAGATGGAGCCTCAGGTCAGGTTCCACCACCCTCAGTGGGAGTCTGTTTGAGATTCTCTCCCTTTCCTCTGTCCCTCCCCCTGTTCTCTTTCTCTAAAATAAATAAATCTTAAAAAAAAGAAATATTTAATGGATTGAGTATGAGCTTTGAAGCCAACTAGATTCAAATACTGATTCTGACAGTTTGTAGTCAGGCAACCTTGGACATGCTATTTAATGTCTATGTACTTCCATTTCTTCACCTATAAAATGTTATGCAAAGTTGTTGGGATTAACTGAAGTTATATATATATATATCCCTTTGTAGGCACTTAATAAATGGTGATATTCATATTTATATGACAGCTATTTATGTGTTATTTTTCCTAAGCAGTTTTGAATCAGGGATTTGGCCTGTTTATCTTTGTGTACACTATCTATGTACAATGATTGATGTGTGATAGGCTTCAATATAAATTTGTTCACTGAATAAATGTTGATAACTTACAATAAGAATATTTTAGAATATTTTAAGCTTTCTTCATAATGAGCTTAATGTAGACTTGTTTAAATATCAAAATAGTGCCATTAGCTACAAAGTTTCCTCTTATTTTAAATTTGGTTATCAAAGGAGGATCCCTCCATCATGCAGGAAGAAGCAAATTTGAGATCGTGGCTCCATAAAGTATATATATAACTTTTTTCTAGTTCTTCTTCTCCTTTTCTTAAGATTTACTTATTTGAGAGAGAGCACAAGCAGGAGGGGCAGATGGAGAGGAAAAGAGAATCCGAAGCAGACACTGCACCGAGCAGGGGACTCTAGGTTCTATCTCAACAATCCTGAGATCACTACCTGAGCCAAAACCAAGAGTTGGATGCTCCAACCAACTACACCACCCAGGTGCCCCTATTTCTAGTTCTTTTTTACCACTCTGAAGTACCAGTCTTCTGAAGTCTTAGATCTCAGTTTTGAGATCCTAATATAAATGCTAAAATAATTACTCTCCCTATGATGCCTGGATTTGTTTAAATCATAATCTCATCTGTTTATCAATAGACAATTTAGCCTCAAATGGAAAACTAGAAGCATATTTAGGAAGTATTAGAAAAACCCAACAGCTAAATATAATTCTAGATAATTAAGTAACATTATCATTGTATTTTTTCCAATATGCAATCGACTAAACCTCCACAAAGACTTCACTTAAAAATTCTAATTTTTTAAAACTTTTATTTGCATTTATTTTATGTGGAATTTACGACTGGCCATAGTTTTTGTTTCTTCAGTTTCTTCTAGGATATCTTTTTCATCTGTGCAACCTCTTCTGGTTTAGAAACAATCTGCTCTTTTTCAGTAAAGATCATATCAATGTGGCAGGGATAGCTCATGTATGGGTTAATCTGAACATAAGCCCTATAAATTCTTTACCAAATCTTGGGGGCTTTGTTCACCTGGATATGTTTAATGACCAGAGAATCTACATCTAAACCCTTTAAATTCAGTATTACTCTCTGCATTTTTAAGCATGTGTAGCAAAAATTCAGCACTCTTTTTGGGTCACCAACCCTGTGTCCAGCTCCACTGTTTGACCTGGGCACACCTACCAATTCTACCATTGTAGTGAAAGAATGGCACACACTGCTTCTGTAAAGTGACATCTTTCAGATACTTAGTGGCTTTTTGAATATGCATACCCTTGATGGCCTGGGCAGTTTCACTTGTGTTCTTAAAGTGAACACAAGGATTTGAACCTCTTGATTTGCATGATTTTGTAGGGTTTTCTGGGTCAAGTGAACAACAAACCATTTTCAGTGATCACCTGAGGCCACTTACGGGAAGAGAAAAGAAATTCTAATTTAAATAAAACCTAATATTAGTTTTAGTTTAATAGTTGTAGTATAATGATAACATTGTATTCTTTCAGACTATTACAAGTATCCTTTTAAGCAAACAGAACATTCTCAGTCTTACTCTTGTTTTTTTTTTAAACAAAACTTATTTATTTTAATGCTAAGACTTAATAATAGTACATCCAGAATGTTCCTACCTAAGGTTATTCACTATGCTCAACTTTTCTTCTGCTATAATAAATATCAATACACTCTATATCTTTATATAAGTGAAACATACACAGATCACCAGTGTGGCTTTTCCCACTAGAAATATCTCTCTAAGATGTTATAGAATGATTCATATAAAAAAAGAAACGACCTAAAAGACTGTGGGAAATCAACCAACTTTGAATTTCTTTGCATGGTTAACAGAGGATAGCAATTACATTCTATAAAGCAAAACAAAAATTAATTGAAAAAATTTTCCTATTCGACAAAAAGAAACTTGTGGAAAGGACTATAGCTCCATGATAGAGAATAATGTGTGGTTTTTAAGTCTGAATATTTTCTGTAGATAATGTGGCCTTTTCAACGTTTTCAATAATCAACTCCACTTCCAAGAATCTAAGATATCCTTGCCAACACTACATTGTATCAAACAAAGCATATATGTTTCATGAGATGTGATGCTATGAAAATCATCAGACTATACTTCAAAAATGCAAAACTTCAGAGTTTAGTAGGAGAAAATAGGTTCTAAATGAAAAGGCTCTTGTTTCAATCCATTAGCTGGAATACAAAGCAATTCTAAGGAATTCAGAAAATCTTTCTAGTCCACACTTAAATGGGACTACATACTTTGGTTCCTTAGAATGTATTTACATTATAATTTCTCAAAAACAAATCATTTGCACTAATCAAATGTGTTAGCACAAAAGGGTGAAAAACGGGTTTAATACAGGGAAGAAAAATGCATCCAAAAATGTTCATGTACCTAGACAAAATGATAAACTATTGAATTGGTTTTTTTTTTTTTTTTTAATTTATGATAGTCACACAGAGAGAGAGAGAGAGAGAGAGAGAGAGGCAGAGACACAGGCAGAGGGAGAAGCAGGCTCCATGCACCGGGAGCCCGATGTGGGATTCGATCCCGGGGCTCCAGGATCGCGCCCTGGGCCAAAGGCAGGCGTTAAATCGCTGCGCCACCCAGGGATCCCTTGAATTGGTTTTTAAGAAATACTGGTTGGCTGGGGGTGCCTAGGTGGCATGGTCGGTTAAGCATCAGACTCTTGGTTATAGCTCAGGTCATGGTCTCAGGGTCCTGGTATAGAGCCCTGAGTCAGGCTCCACACTCAGCAGGAAGTCTGCTTGAGGATTCTCTCCCTCTCCTTATGTCCCTCCCCCTGCTTGTGTGCATGCTCTCTCTCTTAAATGAATGAATAGATCTTTAAGAGAAAAAGAGAAATACTTATGGCTGTTACATTTAAAAAAATCCTGCCTTTAGCTTATCCTCAAAAAACATCATTTTGTGTGAATTATTCATGTATCAGTTAAATAAATGTGCCACAGATAAAAAAACATACCATGCTGGATCAAGATTACTAGGTACAAAGGAAGCACTAGAAAAGATGTGTAGAGTATCTAGCAACTTTTTCTAACATAGAGGTACAGACTCTTAAGGAGTTCAGAAAATTAGAAAATTATGGCATATGAACCCCTATCTAAAAACCTGATAAAAAATTGAATTCCAAAACAGCTATAATGGTTTAATAAGCTGGAACCATCAATTTCTAAATTAGATATGGGCAACATCAGTCCTTCATTCTTATAGTTGTCTGTATATGTCAATAATTACCAGTCTTTTAAGGAGCTTGAGTTAATTATTAGAAAGAAGTACTTTTCCCTTAGTATTTCAACTTAGCATCAAATTTAAATAAGATTTCGCATCCAATTCCAGAATATGTATTGATTGTCACTATATAGTGGCTTCTTTAAAGCAGCCTGTCCAGGGGTCTCTGGCATATAGGTCTATTGCTATCTGTCCAATGAACACAACAGACAACAGGCCCAACTTCCCAGACTATGAGGTGCCATTGTGTTTGTGTGGCCTTACTAGTTAAGTCTTAAGCCCAAACCATCCCTATTAGGAATGAAGACCTGTCCTGAAGGTGTTGCAGAAATTTGAAATTTTCAAATTTCAAATCTGTGTGCTTTTATTGTTTTTGAACTTATTTTCAAATTATGATCTCACTTTTACATCATTTCTTGGATCTTAAGGATCATACCAAAAAATGAATAGTACAAACACTGAATAATTTTAACTATGGGTGAAATGTTTTTATACTTCTCTTTCTATGACTGAGATAAGGAATAACCTGAAAAAGAAAATTGGATTAAAATATTTTTTTTAATCTTATAATAGTCTCACAGTAATATGATATGTTAAATTGTTTCTTTCCTACAGATCACTGGTAAAAAAGCAGTATAAGCTGTTTGATCAAGATTTTGTAGACTTTCTATTTTAATAGAAAATTTTATTTAGAAAAGTTTTTTTTTAACTTTGAGTTAGAGATTGTCAAGTGTAGAGATTGTAACAAAGACACAGAATATAAGGAAAGGTATGGAAAATTCAGTATTGGAATTACAAGTCATAGAGACAGAAGTTTTTTTTTTTTTTTTTTTTTTTTTTTGAGGCAGAAGTTCTGTACTATACTGTACTTTCCAACTTGCTTGGAACATCCTCTGCCTTAATCTCTGCCAGTCGAAATAGAATTCATCCATAAAATCACCAATTCAATGAAACCTTCCCACATAGTGCCAATCTATCCTTATTTCTGTATTATAGTAACACAGGCTTTGGAATCCAATCGCCTTAATCTGAATTCTGGCCCTGGTACTTATTCACTGTGTATGTAGCCTTGGGCTAATTCCTCTAAGTCTGTGTTCCTTATTTATAAAATCAGGATAATAATAGAATCTACTTCATAAAATAGCTGGGAAGATTAAAAGTGATAATACATGTGAAACCCTGAGAACAATGCTCTGTTGTTAGTTAATATTATTTCTATCATTCGTATACTCTCCACTATTATTTCTCATTATATTATATAAGTACTGTCTCTTCAGCCAGAGTTCCCAAATGCAGAAACTATATTTTGTATGTCTTTGTTTTTCTCACAGTGCTTAGCAAGGCATTATTCTTTATAGGAATTTTAAAAATATCCCAGAGAATCTCAGCATGGAAGGGATCTCAGAGGTCAAACTATTCCAAATTTTCCCCTAAATCATGATTTTCTCTTGCAACATCCTGGAGACAATCATCTATACTCTATCTTGAACACAGTATATATCTGTACTTAAACACAGCTAGTGACAAGGAATTCACTTTTCTCAAGACAGCCAGATTTATTAAACAGTTGTCATTGTCAGAAAATCCATCCTGAGGAGGTAGAGAAGCTAGCAAGCTTCTGGAAAATAATTCAGTAATACTCACTCAAGGGCTATAGAAATTTTTAGGCTCTGTACAATTCACTCCTGATATTATATCCTTAGAAAACAACAATTCTGTCATGCACACAAAAGTATTTATCTTAATAGCAAAATAAGGAATTAGCCTAAATGGGTTTTAATTTATTTATTACTTACTTACTTATTTTAGACAGAGAGAGCACAAATGTTTAAAAGTAGGGAAAGAGCAGAGTAAAACAAAAAACTAAATAAAGCAAAAGATCACTAAAATTAAAAATGTGAAGATTAAGGAGGAACATATTTATAAAGTTAACATTAATGTTAAGTATAAAAGTAAAACAAATGTACATATATGTATATAAATAAATATATATAGACCATGATTAAAGCCATATACAAATATGTATATCTGTAGAAAAAGACTGGAGGTGATAGAACATATCAAAATGAAAACATTGTCAATAGGATGGTAGGAAAGTTGGAAGATTTGCATTGCTTTTTAAATTATTTTAATGTCGTCATAATACTGCTTTCAAATTTTTTAAGAGAAAGTTCTTCCTTCTATTGAGCCAAAATCAACCTCCTCTAACTACTCCCTATGATTTTCATTCCCTACCTTTCCCTCTGTCCTTTGAAATTACATAAAATAAATGAATTTGAAATATTTGAAAATGGTTATCATAGTTTTAGTACTCTCATTCTCTGGTACTCCAGAGGACAGATTAAAGAGGCAATGATGGTATCAAGGAGACTCCGTAAAGAGACTAAGTTGTCATTCACAAAGAAACAACGATGACAGTCCAACGAAAGATGAATGGATAAAGAAGATGTGGTTTATGTATACAATGGAATATTACTCAGCTATTAGAAATGACAAATACCCACCATTTGCTTCAACGTGGATGGAACTGGAGGGTATTATGCTGAGTGAAGTAAGTCAGTCGGAGAAGGACAAACATTATATGTTCTCATTCATTTGGGGAATATAAATAATAGTGAAAGGGAAAATAAGGGAAGGGAGAAGAAATGTGTGGGAAATATCAGAAAGGGAGACAGAACGTAAAGACTGCTAACTCTGGGAAACGAACCAGGGGTGGTAGAAGGGGAGGAGGGCGGGGGGTGGGAGTGAATGGGTGACGGGCACTGGGTGTTATTCTCTATGTTAGTAAATTGAACACCAATAAAAATAAATAAATAAATAAATAAATAAATAAATAAATAAATAAATAAAAAAAGAAACAACGATGACAGACCAAATCAGTGCAATGGCAGTAAGGCCAAACTTAAGAAATACTTCAAAGGCAAAACAGATGGAAATGGTAACCAAAGGGTTGAGAAGTGAGAACAAAGAAGTTGAAAACATTCCTGGTCAAGCTGTTTGATAAAATTATGGTTACAACGCCAACATAATGTGGACACCTGGGTGGCTCAGTGGTTGAGCATCCACCTTCAGCTCAAGTCATGATCCTGGGGTCCTAGGATTGAGTCTCGCATCGGGTTCCCCAGAGGAAGCCTGCTTCTCCCTCTGCCTATGTCTCTGCCTCTCTCTGTGTGTCTCTCATGAATAAATAAATAAAATTTTGAAAAAAAAGTATATCCAATATGGCCAATAAACATAGGAAAAGATGCTCATCTTCATTAGTCATTAGGTAACTGCAAATTAAAACCATAGTGACATAAAATTACACATTCATTGGAATATCTAAAATTAAAAAGATAGAAAATGCCAAGGTTTGGTAAGGATGTAGAGCAACTATAACTCTCATACATTGCTAATGGGAGTATAATATAGCTCCAGTGGCTCCAAACCCCCCAGCCCTCTGGCTTTCTCCAGAGCTTGAAATTGTTTTGTAATACCTATTAAAACTAAATGTACACATATCCTTGTCCCAGCAAATCTACCCTTAGCAGTTCTATTCCCACCAGAAATGTGTACAGAATTCATTGAAAGAGATGTGCAGAATGTTCAGAGCAGTACTATTCATAATAGTCAAAACTAGAAAATTATCCAAATGCCCATCAACACTAGAGGAATGAATAGTGAAAGTGGACTACAACAACATGCAAGAATACGGATAAATCTCACAACGTAATGTTGAGTGAACAAATGGTTCATACTCCATGATTCTAAATCTATGAAATAAAAAATAAGGAGCACCTGAGTGGCTCAGTCAGTTAAGCATCTGCTTTTGGCTCAGGTCATGATGCCAGGGTCCTTATTTAATCTATCAAATGAATTATTCATTCTCAAGTTGTCCACTTTCATTTCCTTTTTTTAAAGATTTATTTATTTATTCATGAGAGATAGAGAGAGAGAGAGGTAGAGACACAGGCAGAGGGAGAAGCAGGCTCCCTGTAGGGAGCCCGATGTGGGACTCGATCCCAGATCCTGGGATCACGCCCTCAGCCAAAGGCAAATGCTCAACCATTGAGTACCCAGGTGTCCCATCATTTCCATTGGTAAAAGAATTTTAAAAAGATAAAAATCTTAATTTTAAAAAGATAAAAATCCAGTTGAAACAGGCCCATTCTTTTCTTAACCTTTAATTTTTTTAAACCAGCCTATGTTAGCTATAGCTTCCTAGAACAGAATCAGAAGAAAGTTGCATCAAATTCTAAAGCCATCAGCATGTGTGACATTGTGAAAATACATTGTGAAGAAGGAAAAAAAAATCCTGTTTGGTTATATTATTTATATTAAGACTTCTCTTCAATATATTAAATATAACACAGATTTAAAGACCCAGAAAGAATCTTCAGAAGTTATTTACTATAGTCATCTCTTTAAGTAGGACTCAAATGATCTCAAGCAAATAAATTAGCATCCTAATTTGAAAATAGCTCCTGTTAAGATTTTATAGCATCACTTCCCATTAAGCAGTCTGAAAAATTTTTATGTCTAACTCAGAACCCTTTTAATACAATGTTGACATACAGTAAACTTTGTTATACAGATGACAGGGTAGGATTTACTAGGGCACAGGAGGCCCTGGTAAGTACTCAACTCCAAGTCTCTACTGAAGGAAGTAGGAAAGTAAAGGGCTCAGGGCCCTAGCCATTTGGCTCGAGTGGCTCCAAACCCCCCAGCCCTCTGGCTTTCCCTGGAGCTTGTTTCTCTTTCCTCATAAAAACAACTGACTATCATTTTGTTTTCACTCTGACTTAAGTTTATCCATAACTTTTTTTCTCCCCCAACCTCCCCTCACTCAATTATCCCAGTAATCAAGAACTTATTTATACTTCCAGTGAGTAAGAATAAACACCTAGAATATCTTTTAAATCTTCAAAATGTTATCTATAAATGAGAAAAAGAAAATCCCAAATTTTCTAAATTCATAAAAGAAGTATATTGGAAAGTCTTTTTTTCTCTACTAGTTATTGGACAATTTCAACTGACAAAGTATATTCCCTTATTGAAGACAGTACTTTTTTTTACAATAAAGACTACCTGAGGGCAGAGGCTAGTTTTGTTTTAGTTTTTTATACCTGGCACTGGATATAACTGGATTGTCACTGTGATATAACCTGTATAGGAATTCAAAATGTTAGCTTAACTGAAGCAATCAATGGAGATTCGCTACAGCTTTGCCTTACGTGATTGTTGCATTCCTCTTCTTCCTCATCGAAGTCTAGACCCTGATGAGCAATCTCAGTAGTGCTGTTCTCCTGAAAGAGATTGTTCTCCAAATCAGACACTCTGGTGACCTCAGTTGTGACTTTTACTTTCATGCTATGAAAACCAGTGGAGACCAATCCCACTTGCAGGTTAACAGGCTCCCCCTCGAACAGCAGGAGGTGTGAGTTTACCCCTTCTTTAAAACCAGGGGGTTGGTAATCATGTGGAGTCACTGCAAAATGGAAAGGGCAGAAAACCAAGAAAATTGTGAGTTTCAATAGAAGAAATCAAATTAGTCTTTCATGTGTAGCAACAAATATCTCTTTCAGATGCTTACAAAATTTCTCTACAGGGATCCCTGGGTGGCGCAGCAGTTTGGCACCTGCCTTTGGCCCAGGGCGCGATCCTGGAGACCCGGGATCGAATCCCACATCGGGCTCCCGGTGCATGGAGCCTGCTTCTCCCTCTGCCTGTGTCTCTGCCTCTCTCTCTCTCACTGTGTGACTACCATAAATAAATAAATAAAATTAAAAAAAAAAAAAAAAAAACAAATAAAAAAAATAAATAAATAAAAAATAAATAAATAAAAAAAAAAACAAAAAAAAAACAAAATTTCTCTACATAAAATATTATTTTGATACTTAAGGAATTTTTTTTTTTTTTTTTTTTTTTTTTTTACTTAAGGAATTTAATTAGAGGTCTCCACCTACCTGCATTATAGTAGTGGAGTTTCATAGTAAGTATAACATCATTAGGAAGGGGTCCAAGGTTCTGCATCAGTATATATAATTTACGGATCAGTAGAATACTGGCTTTCTTAATATCTTCACTGTTTGTCCCACTTTCAAAGCTTGCACTACTGCTATAACCACATAGAAAAACAGCATACTTTTCAATCATATGTAATATTGAAAATCTATTTCAAAAAGAACAAAACTTTTTACCATATGATCAAATAAATATAAATATCACAACACTGGAGGCCATTTTTAGAATGTAAATGAGATCAGTGATTATACTTTTTGCAATGTATATACAATGGATTTCTTAAATAGCAAGTTCCCTTAAGTCATTTTAATTTTTTGTATTTTTTTATTGGAGTTCAATTTGCCAACATACAGCATAACACAGTGCTCATCCTCCCTTAAGTCATTTTAAATATGACCTGAATTTTTAGAAATTTAAGTTACAAATAACCACATGCCATAATAGTGGGAACAATGGATTTGGAATTAGGAGACTTGACATCTAATTTTGGGTCCTCTGCTAACTAACTGAATGACCTGTGTCGTTTAAATACTCTAGGTCAGTTACCTCATTTGTGAGATAAGCTTATACACACTTCTATATCTTCCCAGATTTTCTATTTGAAAATCAGTCATCAGCTCTGGGCCTTTCTACTGTCTAGTTATCTGTCAAAGATATCCCTTCCTCTTACTGGGATTGCAACAATGGCTATCTATTCTTACTTTTCTTCTTGTCCACACTGCAATAACATTCTCTACGCCACTGTTGCAGTAATATACCTCCCTCATAGGAAAATCTGTTCTGTTACTCTCTCGCTTTAAATTCTTTTAGTCCTGGGTCAAGTCCCACATCAGGCTCCCTGCATGGAGCTTGCTTCTCCCTCTGCCTGTGTCTCTGCCTGCCTCTCTCTCTCTCTCTCTCTCTCTCTCTCTCTCTCTGTCTCTCATGAATAAACAAATCCTTAAAAAAGAATTCTTCTTTTATACCAATTACCTTTCAATCAAATTAAATAATGGTATGCATACAATGCCCTTCCTGGCCAGTCACGCCCTCACCTCTAACCTCATCTGCATATACTACCCAGTTCTTCTCATCCACAGGTATTTGTATATGAGTTCATTTTGTTTGCTTGTATTGTGCTTTTCCCACTTCTTTTCCTGACTCTTGAATTCATCCTCACCTCTTCAAGGAAGTTTTCCCTGATAATTCCTATACATTATTCCTGTTTATAATGGTTTATATGGCCCCTCTAGATTACACATGGTTCTATATTTCATGTCCACAGTACTTTTTGGTGCTAGCTACAGTAAACACTCAATAAATACTTATGGGATTAATGAATGAATATACAAGTCGAACCAAATTACCTTCTAACTCTAAATATTTTTTATTTTTCTCCAAAATTTTATTCCCAAATTGGTCTTATATCTGAGTTGCTTCTAGGAAGGACTATCAGTGCAATATATTTGCACAATGCCTTTCACGTAGAAGGCACTCAATAGTGAAAAATAATCTTAAGTAACTGAGCTACTGTAAGAAATGTGAATTCATAAAATAGGCATTATTAGGTGAATATATTTGCTCCTTTTTTTATTTTGAACAACAAAGTCTTGTCTACTAAGAGTTAACCAATTTGAAATAGGTAACTAGAGTGAAGGACTATAGCATTTTAGCTTATGGGATCTCTCAGTATATATCAGATTCATAAAATCACATCCATGTAAAATCATACGCAAGACTCCCTTGCACTATTTTAAAAGGGAAATTATCTTCACTATGGAAGAAATGATATGGTAATTTTGTATGACTGATCATTTAAATAAATGTCTATCTTTGGTTTCTAGGAAATTGGTAATATGTATTACCTTCTCTCCTCCTCAGTAGCTGAAAGATTTAGCTATTTCTGTTTTACTGCTCTCCACTTGGCATATGTGCCTTCATAACAAAAGAGATTAATCTGATTGCCGGTAGTACTTATATTTAAATTTTGGAGAGTAAAAGGCAACTGTTTAATATGGGAGAATATCTATGGAAAGTGCTGTACAATCTATACAATGCTATATAAATGCTAGTTTATGATGATTAATATTTTAATTCTCATTCCTAGAACTTACTTCCTCTGCACATCTTAGTGCTGTCTGTAAGTTTTACAAATGAGAGGATGATTAAGGAAGTGAATCTCAAAGAGAAATCCTCAAACTTGCAGTAAATGATACAACAGAGCTAATAGCAGAAAACTGAGAATTAGGTCACATTTCTCTTCAGATTTGTTCCTTTCATGGGCACTCATTCTTTCGACTCGGAGCCTCTACTACCCAGGACTCTTCACCACCATCCATCCCCTCTACTTCTATTCCCTCTCGTCAGCAAAACTTACATCTATCTGAATTCAAAAGTTACTAGGATGGGAATAAATGTTGCTCTTCAATAAGACATCTCTACCTGTACTGGGGACCTTTTTAAGCAAATACCTTGTCTTTGCTCTTTAACCTGTTAGTACACCTAAAACTTGGCATTTTAAACTTGTTAAGAAAATGTAGTGCTTTCCAATCTTTTCCATACAGGGACACATATAGAAAATCACATTTGTATGACATACTGGGATAATAGATGAGAATGCATTTATAGGCAAAACAGTTCAGGATTTTCATCTACTCTAGACCCCGTCTGGCTATACTGAGGGCAGAGATTAATATCTTGGCATAGCAATAGAGAAACTTCAGGTTAGTGTCTACATAGAATCTTAGGAGTTCTTCAATTAACACCATGAAGACAGCCTCATTAATATAGTTTCTACTGCAGTGATACCCACCAACCACCATAGCCTCCAAGGACCACTACCATCACCACCATTACCACCAAGTACCATTTACTGGCTTTTTAATATACGCCAGGCATGGACAAAGCTTTGTATATGTATTGTAATTTAACAGCCACAGCAACTATATGATGTAAATATCAATTCCACTGTGCAGATGAGAATACTAATATTTAGGGAGGTCAAGTAATCTGTCCAAAATTAGACAAATAATAGAGTATTCCAAGATAGATCTCTCTGCCTTAGGAATTGGAACTCTTAACCACTAAGCTTAACTACCTTTAGACCCCACTAACATCACCTATGAGGAAAAGAGGAAAAGAAGCAAAGGAAGAATCTACTCCCACCAACTTCATCCATGGATTTCAGAAATTTAAAAAATTATTGCTATTATTATTATTAATAGAGTTTTTGTAGGATTAGTGTGGGGAAGTTACAAAGGAAATATAAGATCTGTCTATGGCTTCAAGAAGCTTATGTTTACCTCAGTCCTATTTCTCATGTTCATTAAACAATTAGATTCTACCTGTCAAAATCCATTGTGGCTCCTTCTTTTGTGTATTTGAATTTGAACTGGTATATCTCAGTCACCTTCTAGAAATATCAAAGGGAACAGAGAAAGAAATTACTTACAAAAAAGAAATCCAGAACCTTATCTGGTAATAGGTGAAGAATATTTTTATTGTATACCTACTATACTACCTACATACCTTTTGGATTCACAGCACAACACTATTCAGGAGTAATATTTCCAGATATAAAGATAACTTAATTTTTCTCCTCCATGCCAAATAGGAGTTAGAAGACAAATTCTGTTGTTACTGTATCATAGCTAGAGAAACTAAGATGCAGAGTCAAGTATCTGACCAGGCATAGGTAAGTGACAGTGAAACCAGTTGAGAAACCATTCATGTAACAGATGTTTATCAAATGTCTGCTTTGTGTTGGGCACTGGAGTCAAAGTGGTGAACATGACAAAAAAGATCCCTGTTATTTGGAATATATAGCCAGGGGAGAGAAACAGTCAACAAATAATAAAATAACTTCAGATAGTAGTAAGTGCTGTGAACAATATGAAACACAAGCTGTGATAGAGAAAAGAAGGGAGAATGCTGATTTGGTTTGGAAGGGCCAAGGAGGCCTCCCTGAAGGGATAATGCTTAAGCTAAGCCTCAGTGACAAAAGGGGTCATGTGCAGATCTGGAGGAGGATGGAGTATCCTGGGCAGAGGTAACAGCAACACAAAGTTCTAAGATAGGAAAATAAGCCTCCTTCAGGGTCAAAGAGGAAGCCAAGTGGCTGGCAATGAGTAAGCAAGTAAGACAGTGTGGGAGATGAGGATGTGGAGCTTTAATGGCCATGATAAGGGATTTGGATTTTAATCTAAGTAAACTAGAAATATGCTGAAGTGTTTTAAGCATGGGAGTAATTTGCATGTTTTTAAGATCACCCTGGCTATTTTAATACTGCAGAAGAAGAAGTAGAAACCATGAGAGCAATTAAGCGGCTGCTCCAGTAATTCAGGGAAGACCAGAATGGCAACAAGAAAACTAGAAAAATTCAAAAAGGAACCAGGATCTATGACATCAGGTCTCATTTTTTTGATCCTGCCCTTAAAACTTTGAGATCACTGCTATTTGCTCTCCTGTTAAGAAAGCTAGAAATAAAGAGGGACACATATCTTCATGAGAGACATACTCTATATCAAATAAAATGATTGTCTTGTAGTTGGAGCAAATGTTTGGCCCAGATATATTGTATAGTTTGTCCAAAGATCTGGAGAAGGTCTGAAAGACAGGTAAAAGGTATAAGTTTAAGTCCAAACACAAAAAATGCCCTTTATTCATCTGTTTCAATATTTGGTCTTTGACACTGTGGGAATGAGGAGGTTAGATTGATCAGAAAGTTTTAGTGTTTCTGTTACTTTTCTCTACTCTAAGACTTGTTCCCCCAGCTCTGCTGATCTTAAAACCTTAGCAAACAACTTAATCACAGGTAATCAGATCCTGGGTAAACTGGCTTGTGCTGCTTAAACTCTAAGACAACTGATTCATAGTGGACTTAATTAAAAAAAATATTTTTCTAGCAAAACAATCTATTTGGAAAATCAAACAAAATTTAGAAAGCTGCTTTGTGAGTAGAGTATGGGAAGTATGTGATGCTAGAGGTGCCTACCGCAACAGGTTCGTCCCGGACAGGCAAGATACACACTTAACCTCTCCTTCGCTCATGCTGGGTGTAATTGCCCTGCCAAACAAATGATGCCTATTCTTCCTGCCTGCCCATGTTTCTTTTTTTTTTTTTTTTTTTCTGCCCATGTTTCACAACAAAATCTAGCTTCTCGGTGCTCTGAGCTTTTTTTTTTTTTTTTTTATTACAACAAAAGTAGATCCTTTAGTAGCTGATAATTTTATTAACACATTATTTGGTCCCTGAAGCAATTCATAAGAGAGTTAGGTTTGTAATTGTTTTACACAAAATGCTAATCCGTTATAACTTCAATCTAACTCCAATTATGACAGAAGATATTTACAGCAGACATTCATCTCTTCTTAACATTGCATAAAACATTTTCTGCTTTTCAGATTAATGTGTTGCCTAATAAAGAGGGGCCTTTAAACCACTCAACGACGGTTTCTGTTACTCATACTGAATATATTCACAGATACCAAAGCAATAGCAAAATATATATAGCCTTTCCTCCTCCCTCTACATTCCAATCCATTGGCAAGACCATCCAGGCCCATCTCCAAAGCATATCCCAAGTCCATCCATTATTATCACCCTTCCAAACTACCACTATCTCTTTTCATCTGATCTCCTTGCTTACAAACTATTCCTCCAGTAATTCATTCTCTGCTCTATAGCTAAAAAGTGTTTTTGAAAATACAAATCAGACTATGTCACTCCTTCGCTTAAAACATCCCAACAGTTCCCATTGCCCTTAGAATAAAATCCAAAAATTACCTTAGCTCATGAGATCTTACACTTCTGCTTCTTTCCCTGCTACCCACTAAGCTCCAGGCTCAGGGCACCCTTTCTGTCTATGAACATACAAGATGCCTTGCTAGCTTAGGGCCTTTGCACAGCTATACTCTGGAACATGCTATCTCCAGTTGATGATGATAATATTTGGGCACTTCCTAAATGCTCTACATCTATTCATTCTTATGTAGTCAATACTCTTAAGTAGGTATCCTTATCATAATTATACATGAAGCTAGTAAATGTTAGAGCTGGGATTTGATCTTAGCACCTACAATGTTAACTATTGTGCTATTCTGCTAGTCATATGCCATTGTCTCTCACAGGCCTGCATAAACCGACTCCTCTAGCCCTTCAGGCTTAGCTCTGAAGGCCTTCCATAGGCTGCCCACTAATCCCTCCTCCCCCTTCCCTGCCTCGGCACTCTCCAGCACACTACCTTTCTTTTATTTTCTTCATAGCAGGAGGACTATCTAATACCATTTTTGTTTATTGTTTATCCTCCCTTGAGGATATAAGAATGTAAGCTTCCAGAGAGCCGGGACCTTGTCTATCCCATTAACTCCTGTGTTTTTACAGCTTGAGCAGTGCTAGGCAGATAGAGGGAAACCAATTAATATTTGCTGAATAAATAAATATTCAGCGGGGAAAGAGTTCACACTCAATTAGGATTTCATCCTACAAACCTTTCCTTAACATATTTACATTTTGGTTTACACAATTTATTAATACCCTCCACACATGTTATAGTGTGTATCTGTAGGAAAGCTACACTACCCCTCTTTACTACTTCAGTTACTTTTGTCAGTTCATCTCTGTCATGAAGTGGAGCAACTAAAACAAAACTTCTAGTATGGAAATACCACAGCTTTGTGCAATGCCCAAAACTCTATTGGTCCCTGAAATGGGTAAGCACACTTACTTGATTTAAGATGGAGGTGTGCAACTATTGTACAGTTAAAGAATCTTCACAAGATTGCTACAAGTTTTAATCTATACGTAAAATATATTTCTGCTTCAGGTATATATTAATAATATTGCTATTGTTCAGTTTTGTTTAGGGAAGGATATACTTCTAAAGATATGAGTCAAGAAACATAGCACAATATCAGATAAACGACAAAGAAAGACTGTGTTTACATGAGAAAGTTGTTTTGTAATTATATAAAAGAATGAGATTAGAGAGGTAAGTGGTTGTTACTAGTGACTTGATGCTACATATCAACTATAAAATAGTGCAGTCCTAAGGATACTTTTAGGCATTATGAACATTGCTATTCCATAATTATATTGTACTTATCACTGACTTGGTTTGGTGTTCTTTTGATCTTTTAATATCTTCAAACATGCCACTAAAATTTCTAGCAATCAAAAGTGTGCCATGCGGGATCCCTGGGTGGCGCAGCGGTTTGGCGCCTGCCTTTGGCCCAGGGCGCGATCCTGGAGACCCAGGATCGAATCCCACGTCAGGCTCCCGGTGGATGGAGCCTGCTTCTCCCTCTGCCTGTGTCTCTGCCTCTCTCTCTCTCTCACTGTGTGCCTATCATAAAAAAAAAAAAAAAAAAAAAGTGTGCCATGAACACATAGAAGTTATGGATCACTGCTATATGGAACAATCTGTAAGCATTCAAAATATTTTTTCTGGGTTATAAATGATAGCTCAACACTTCATAATATAAGCTTTTGTTTTCTAACTTTATTACTTTGCCTGCATCAAAGCTCATTTAACAGCACCCCCTCACACACACACCTTCCACCCAAGAGTTTTCTGTAGTTAAGCCCAATTTGCTCAGCATTTCACTACCTCAAAAGCATCAGTCTCAGATTAGGAGTTTTATATGCATAAGAAAGAAAACAAAATAATTCATTGCATTAATAAAGTGATGGATTTATTAATGATTTATCAGAAAGTTTTAATTTGGGGAACTTCCCCTCAAACCTTCAGGGTAAAAAAAAAAAAAAGCATTTTGAAACTAAACAAGACACAAAGATAAAAAGGAGTAGTCAAGCATTGAGGAATTTTTACCCACCTGCATGTACCAGTTTTCCTCTACCCTGCTCAAACAGTTATTTATAATCTACCCAAGAAAGGATAGTAAAGGCTAAAAATGCTTAATTTGTCTTGAATACCACCAGTTAGGCTAAAGTCATAGGCTTAAGAAGGATAATTGAAAGCAAAGAAAAAGGAAAAAGAAAAAGGAAAGAAAGCTAGGAAGAAAATAAAGAGAATAGAATGAAAAGAAAGAACAAAGAGCTTTTCCCTCCATATCTGTGCCATTACCACAGCTGCCATTCAAAGTAGTACAAATAACTAGTATATGTCCAGGACTATGATATTCGCTCAGGGAGATAGAAAACAAGACAAGACACTTGCCCTCAAGAATTCAAAATCTGGTTGAAGACATGAGTTAATCTACATAAATCAACTGAGAGTGTTATATTGTGGGGTCCTGTTGGAAAAGGAATTTAGAGAAGGAAGAAATTAGTGTGAACAGTATAGGCCAAGAGGCTTTCATGGGAGATTTGGACATAAGTTGGCCTAGAAGATGAGTAGGATTCAACAGGGAAGAAATTAAGAGAGAAAGAAGGAGTAAAGATCTGAAACTCTATAAAAAGGTCAAATAGGAAAGAATTTATTTGGCAAAAAAGAGAAAAGTTTAGAATTATGCCATATTTTCCAAAAGGCCACAAACAGAAAGGATTCAAAATCAGTTAAAATAAATAATAAAATGTGGTTTTATACACACAGAAATTTTTAATTTTAACATGTTAGGGAATAGGCTCCTCTATGTTTTTTTAAAAGTTTTTTCAACATCCCTAAGTAGTTTTTAAAATTTCATAATAAAGAATTGATGGTTTATAACAAAACACACTGACAGAGTTCATTATGAGTTACTTTGCTCATATAGTAATCTAGTAACATAATCAGTAGGCTCAATTCAGGTAAACACATTTAAAATAAAATCCCCTCTCAATGTATTCTTACCTCAGGTTCCTTGGGATTTGTGTAAAGCTGTTTAAGGAGAAATAAATAACATTCAATTTCTGAAACTTACTAGATTACTCCTCACAGAATATATTTTCTATGTGAAGAGTTCAATTTGTGCTCTATTAATTGAGGACTGAGATATACATATTTCAAGACAATTTGTTATGGTTTAAAAATGTTTAAATAAATCAAATATTTAATACTCTCCATGTTATCTTCTCATTTTCTTTCTATTCTTAACTATATATACCATGTTATACTCAGAAGCACACAAGACTTCAAAAAAGTCTATACAACCACAAAAACAAAAAAAACCCCGAGGCTGTAAAGTAATTTTTTAAAAATGAAATCCTGATAGCCAATATATGAAGCAAACAGTATATCCTTATATACTTTCCCATGTATTGTAATATACCTAAGAAATACATAATTTGTGATCTTTCATTAAAACTTCTGATATTACTCAGCCATTAGAAATGACAAATACCCACCATTTGCTTCAATGTGGATGGAACTGGAGGGTATTATGCTGAGTGAAATAAGTCAATAGGAGAAGGACAAACATTATACGTTCTCATTCATTTGGGGAATATAAATAATAGTGAAAGGGAATAGATGGGAAGGGAGAAGAAATGGGTAGGAAATATCAGAAAGGGAGACAGAACGTAAGGACTCTTAACTCTGGGAAACAAACTAGGGGTGGTGGAAGGGGAGGAGGGCGGGGAGTGGGGGTGAATGGGTGACAGGCACTGAGGTGGGCACTTGACGGGATGAGCACTGGGTGTTATTCCATATGTTGGCAAATTGAACACCAATAAAAAATAAATTTATTATTAAAAAAAAACTTCTGATAAATTATATATTTTTTATTCTAAAATGTCATAGGACAGATAAATTTAGGGAGAAGGGGGGATAGTACTATTTTAATGTTTTACCTGCCAAAAGACAATAGAGACATTGGTTTGGTCTTTAAATGTGTACTTACTGTAAGTACTGCCATGTGTAGCTTCAAGAGAAAAGAAAACCACTGTTATTATATACTTCCACTGATATTACTGTTATTTCAAATAAAGGCTAATTAAAATATGATTTCAGAGAGGTTCCAAAGATTTGGGTAGAAGATCTGAAAAAGGGATACTAATTCACTCATTCATTTGAGTATAAATTTACATACACAGAGTTCTGCTGGAGAGGAGCAATGCAAAAAAATACATACATGCATACATACATATATATGTACTTTCTATAAGTTATATTTTAGTTTGGGAGGCAAAAGATATACAAAATAATTCATTATTACTAAACATTAAATATGCCACCAGTATCTCCAAAAAATTGTGTCTTTTAAAACTATTCTATAAAAACAAAAATTTTAAAGTCTGATAAGTCTACGAAACCCTTGCCCTACCTACATACATATTAATACAAACAGATTCTCTCTGCTTGAAAGAGTAATCCAATATATAGAGATATAATCTAGCCTCTGATAAAAATTTTAAAACTGGAATACAAATTAGAAAATTTCTGGACCAGAGGTGCCTGGCTGGCTCAGTTGTTAGAGCATATGAGTCTTAATCTGAAGGTCATGAGTTCAAGCTCCATGTTGGTCATGAAACCTAGTTAAAAATTTAAAACTAAATGTATAAATAAATTTTTTTAAAGGTCCCAATCCATAATTTCTATCAAATTATTCACCTTTCTCACCCAAAGGACTAAAACTTTAGTGACACTGTGTGGCTATTTTCGTTACTGCATACAATTGATTTTAAGACTACACAGTAAAACTCTAATTTATATTATATGACTAATAGTTCATTCATTCATTCATTCATTCATTCAAAAATAGACATGGCCCCCAATCTCAGGGAGCATGAAGACCAACAGGAGAGAAAACATTAAACAAAAAAAGCAAACAGATAGGTACATAATTACAATTGTGTTAATTGCTATGACAAAGTAGCACAGGACACTTGAGAACATGAAACAAAATGACAATCTAAGCTGGGGTAGAGGTGTGTGTTCCAGGAAGACCTCTCTAAGAAAGTAGGCTGAGACCTGAAGGATATTTAGGGTGAGACCTGAAGGATAAATTGGAGCTAGCCATCTAAATGGTATGGATAGGGAAGACAATTTTGCAGGCAAAAGCAACAACCCATATAAAGGGAAAAAGCACTTGGCATGTCCTAGATCTTTGTGTGGCTTTAAAATGGCTAGCAATGGTGAGCGTGATGACATTTAGAAAGGCAGGTAGAAACTAGATCATACAGGTTCTCTGTGAAGGACTCTCAACTTTATTTTAGAAGCCCTGGAATATTTTCAGGCAACAGATTGATATTATTAGATTTCTGAAAGAATGTAGTGTGGATAGTGAGTTGGAATGGTAGGGGACTGAAAATGGGAGTAAGAGACAGATTAGGAGGCTTTGTACAATATAGTCTCTTCTTTATAACTATCTAAAAATGCATGCATGTTTAAAGAATTTGAGCATAATATGAATTACAAAGGAAAGAGGGTAAAATCTCCCAAAATTTCACTAGAAATAATCATCATCTTCTACTGAAGAACATTTTAGATACTCCAATTTGACTTTACTCAAAGTATTTTTAACACATTTATTGTTTCCTAGCAGGAAATCAAGAGACTAACAACTGAAAACAAATATAAATACCACTAAGAGTCTAAGTCATCCATCTAAGGTGTTGTCATTTAATCTCCCAACACAGTAAATTTAATTAATTCAGTCATACAAGTAGTCATTTCAGTAAAATAAATCCATCAAACTAGGTAGATAATCTTTTTTACATCACATTGCTATTTTTGCACCTGTAACATTGTAATTATTTAAGAAATGACACTCCTTGAGTGGAGGGATCACACCTTTCCCTTATTTTTATCTCATCCAGTATTTAGGTACAATGTCTGTTACAGATTAAATAGATAAAAAAGGAAGAGAGGAAGGAAGAGAATGAAGGAAGGAGAGGAGAAAGGAGGGAAAGAACAAAAGTAGAGACAAAGGGAGGGAAGAAGGGAGGAAGGGAGACAGGGAGGAAAGGGGAAAAGAGTTAACATTTACATAGTGTTTGTTATATGCTAGACATTGTTCTAAACATTTTATATCAGTGGTTCTCAAAGTATGGTCCCTAGACCAGCAGTCTCAATATCACCTGAAATTTATCTGAAATGCAAAAGTCTCACATCAGAGATTTTGGGGTGGGGCCTGACAATGTGTGTTTTAACAAGTCCTCCAGGGGATTCCAATGCAAACTAACATTTGAAAATCAGTGCTTTAGATTAGTTCATTTAATTTTCAAAAAACCCTAAGAGGTAAGTTCTATTATTATCCCCACTTTGTATATAAAGCAACGAAGGTACCAAGAGGTAAGTACTTGCCCAAGATTACACAGGTGTTAAATCCAGAACTGGGATTCCCTTTAGACTGATTCCAAAACTTGTGCTCTTAACTGTTTTGCACTGCCTCTCAATGATGGATGCTCAATAAATGTTGCTAAATGAATGGATGAAGGAGAATGAATGAGTAGCGTTTGTATGCTGGTGATGACTTTCTCCATTTAAACCTGTCCAAATACTAAGGGCCTTCAAAGTTCAAAAGCCATTTTCTCCCAAAGATTTCCCTCATGTTCCTTGCTAAATACAACCTCTCCTTTTCCACACTTGTATTGCACACAATCAGTATCTTTTCTTTAGCATGTATATATTTCTTTTTTTTTTTTTTTTTTTTTTTTTTTTTTTTAAAGATTTTATTTATTTATTCATGATAGTCATCAGAGAGAGAGAGAGAGAGGGGCAGAGACACAGGCAGAGGGAGAAGCAGGCTCCATGCACCGGGAGCCCGACGTGGGATTCGATCCCGGGTCTCCAGGATCGCGCCCTGGGCCAAAGGCAGGCGCCAAACCGCTGCGCCACCCAGGGATCCCGCATGTATATATTTCTAATGAGTATTACGGGTATTTATATTTGTGATAGAGCTATAGTCAAAATATCTGATATTTTTACGTAAAAAATGTAAACATTTTTAGGTAAAAATATCAAACTGATGTAGAAAAAAAAATCAGTATTTAACAGTCCAATATGGCACAGGTACTGGCCAATCAGAAAGGATGCCAACTTAGCTTTGGTTGCTGGGTTCCTGGAAGCTCCTCTGGGCCAGATGCTAACCCTTTGGTTGCTAGATTATGGATAGGTCTAGGGAGATCCCAAATGAGACAATGGTGAGGTGAGGGGGAGACAACGGTGGAGGTCACTAAGGGTCCTCGCAAAACAGCTATTTATCACCTGATATAAAGTATTTCAATAATTTAATAACAGGCACAGCCGGGCCAGTGTTTATCAGCCATGCATATGAATATCATTTATCTTCTGCCATGGTCTAGATCCTTGTGTGCACAACCCGTATCTGTTTTAATTTTGTATCTCTCAGTTTCCCAGGTCAGTGTTGAATGAATTATAAAAAAGAACTGTTTATTGTAAAAGGAAATGTATGAGTGCAACTAAATAATCCAAGATAAGGCTTATTCACCTCAAAATTTCTTAAGGGAATATGAATTGAGAAGAATTTATTTATTTTTAAAGATTTTATTTATTTATTCATAGACACACAGAGAGGCAGAGACACAGGCAGAGGGAGAAGCAGGCTCCATGCAGGGAGCCCAACGTGGGACTCAATCCGGGGTCTCCAGGATCACAACCCAGGCTGCAGGTGGTGCCAAACCACTGTGCCACCAGGGCTGCCCCAAATTGAGAAGAATTTAAAAGAAGATTTGGATGGGAAGGAAGAGGGGAAACAGTGGTAGAAGGTTCATTTATATACATTTTGTCTCTTCAATTAGGACTAGAGCCTCTAATTTTTACACCCTTCATAGCTGTCTTGGGCAGCAAGAAAGATCTAATGCACTTAAAATTCAAGCTGCATTTTTAAAAATCCAAGGTACAATACTAGCTATTGGAGGGAACAGGTTATATACATGAACCAAACATAGTTAATAAAATAATTAAAATAGAATAAATACTAATTATTCAAGTCCGTTTTTTCCTTTCATATCTGTGAACTGAATCACAACTATTTTGAACATGTTCAATGTGCTAAATGCCAGATTCTTGTCTCCCCTGTCCCACATCCTCTGGATCTTTTCCAGTGACTTCAGAGGAAATTCTGTGGTCAAAAAGATATGAGTATGTAAAAGAGAAAAATGAAGGTTTCCTTTCTAATCGATGAAACCAAGACATCAACAAGACAGCAAAGACATAAAAAGAAACTTTCATAAATGCAAATGTAGGCACTAGTGCGCTGTTAATACACAACAACAAAATAAAAGCTAAACTTTTTTTTAAGGTATAAAAGGTAAGTCTTTAATTATGGTGTAAATTTAAAAACATTCTTACGTATTTCTTTTCCAAAGCATCAAAACAACCTTGGATCCTGTCAAGAAATAAATGTTTGATGTCAATTTGGGCCAGATGTAAAAGCCAAAAAAATTCCAAGTACAGAACTGATTTATAATTTTTGTTTTTAAGTACATTAAGTAGGTAATCATTTTACCTTTCCCATTTGAGCTTTTTTGAAATCTCCCAGTGTCATTTAATATGTTGTTAGATCTTTATAGGTAATAGGTAAACAATTTTAAGGTAGAGAACCCCATCTTACATTCCTTTTTGTCTGCCATAATGTTTAGGATACTGACATGCATATGAGGAGTAATCAAATTTTGATTGATATTTTTCTTTTTTTTTTAATTTTTGTTATTGAAGGTGACATACAGTGCTATATTTGTTTCAAGAATACAATTATTTTTCTTTATACAAGTTCATTTTCTTCAAAAACAAAACTAAGTCAGTATCTTAAAATTAGATTGAATAATTGTTTTAAATTTCCAGGAAATTGTGAAAAAAAGAAGGAAGAAAGGAAAGAAGGAAAGAAGGAAGGAAGGAAAGAAGGAAAGAAGGAAGGAAGGAAAGAAAATAAGAAAGGAAGGGTTTTAAGGAAATGATCTTACCAAATAGTCTTTTTTTTTTTTAAAAGATTTTATTTATTTACTCATGAGAGACACACAGAGAGAGAGAGAGAGGCAGAGAGACACAGGTAGAGGGAGAAGCAGGCTCCCTGCAGGGAGCCCGACATGGGACTCAATCCCAGGACTCCAGAATCATGCCCCCCCGGGACGAAGGCAGGCGTTTAACTGCTGAGCCACCCAGGGATCCCTCAAATAAAGTCTTATGGGTAATTTCAGCCATGACAAAAATAATGTTGTTCAACTTTTGTGGAATTTCAGTTACTTACCATTTGATAATATGCAGTGACCCAGGACATTTTTTATCTTCTCGAAGGATTTTTAAACTGAGGTCTACAAAAATAGAAACATAGGCTATTTTCCTCTACTAAATGATTACTGTACTAAAATTGTCCATGCTAAACAAGGGTATTTCCTTTACTTTATTTATATATCTTAATTTTATAACTTATAAAAACATTTTGAATCTCTAAATACCTACTTTAAAAATAAATCCTATGTTGAAAACTAGCTTAGTCTAATTTTGATCATAGTCTAGCAGTCTCCCCTTCTACAATGCAACACAACTGACTTGTTGTCACTTCTCTGCTTCTGTTAAATTCCAAGCAGTCATAAGGGACTATTGAGACCATCTCCATTAACCAATTTAAAACATGTACCTTAATCTCAAATTAGTTCTCTCATATTTCTCTCCCCTCTAAATGAAAATAAAGATAAGATTTTTCCCATGGATTATTCTCAAATATTAATTTCCAACTGAAATTCAACTACCTTACTATAGTTAGAGAACAGGAAAATCATATGTAAAGAGTTTTGGCTTAGATCAGTCCAAAATCTATCACTGATTCACATATGACTTTGCATATCACTTCACCTTTTCATATTGTTTTCCTATCCTAAAACTGATGTTCCTCTACCTCTATTGAGGTACATGAAAATTACCACATGTTGGTATAATATTTAGAGATCACCAAAAGGAGAGTGACATAGGAGTACTGAGCATTTTTATGATATATGTTACTTTAAGACCAAACACTGAGAGGGAGACCTATAACTTCTACTAAAACTATCACAAAAAATAAAGCTATAAGTAATAGTATTACCTCTATTGGAAGGAAGGAAGGAAGGAAGGAAGGAAGGAAGGAAGGAAGGAAGGAAGGAAGGAAGGAAGGAAAGAAGGAAAGAAGGAAAGAAGGAAAGAAGGAAAGAAGGAAAGAAGGAAAGAAGGAAGGGCCGGCCTAAAATTGAGTCACTTGTTCCCCACAAGGAGCAAATCAAGACTTAATTGCAGGAATGTAATCTTTAACCAGTCAATCTGGTATTTTCTGATCAATACTAGTGAGGTAATCAGCATGGTAGGCCCCCACCCCTCCCCCCCACCCAAGGAAGGTGACCTTGCCTGAAATAAACCTTTCTCTTCTTTTTACTAATGACTTCTTTGTCCCACTCTGTTTCTGTCTATCAATTTGTAATGCTCCTCAGAGCTCCTTTCTTTTTGCTAGATTGGTTGCTGCACTATTTATGAATCATCGAATAAAACCAATTAGATCTTCAAATATACTTAGTTGAATTTTTTTTAACATCCGCCCCCCTCACCATGCCTAGGGTAGTGATGGGCACATAATAAGCCCTTAATTAGTTACCCCAAACATATCTTTTTCCACTTTTTCCAATTCTGTTCCAAACAAGGAGAAATGCAACCAAGTGCTACCTATAAACATATTCACTATTACAGATTTATATTCTATAGACCAAAAGAAGACATGATACAAATGAAGTTGTCATGACTGAAAACATCATGCTTTTGGATTTACAGCACACATGCATTTCGTTGATGCTAGTATAGGGGATGAAATGTTAAGAAAATTCAATTGGAATGAGACCAATATATCATTAAATACAGATGTGAGGAATTTAAAGTAAAGTTAGATTTTGAAAAATAAGATCTTACAAGGAAACTTATAGCTCTCTACATTTATTTTCCTAAATGATAGTTCCCATTTTAGTGACAAATCAGCCAGATTTTCTGAAGTTACCACAATCCAGCTTTTTAGGCTAATGATAAGAGTCTAAAAAATTGAAGAGCCCTAGGTACATTTTTTTTTCTTTTCAGTACAAGAGAAGGAAAGGAGCCAAAACAATTTGTAATATAAGGAAATAAGATCATCGGTGTAAGACACAAGAAATAAAAAGGAGTAAAGTTAGGAGACAATTGAGAAAAGAAAGGCACTGATTAGAATAATCATGCAAATCGACAAATGGGTTTGGCATGAATATGCTTTTCTTTCAGCATATTTGTATGTGTTAACAGGAAGAAGAGTTTTTCACCTGACTCCATTAAACTGCCTCAGTGCCAAAGTATACCTTAAAGAACAAACTCAACTGAGGCACAAAATAGCACAAATCTACAGCTACCCAAATAGATTTTTATCTGGCTGTTGCTTTTAAAGGTATGGTTAAGAATTACTGGGCTTGTCTATACAGATTTCTTTTCTTCTCAGTCTGTCATTTGGTATCTAGCCAGGAACTAATGATTCCTATAAGTAAAACCACTAAACATACTGAAATTAAAATGGAAAATGAATTAGCAAATTGATCTTGAAGAACAAGCCATGACTTGGAATTAGCACACTCTGTGAGAAAGGAAAGGTTTATTCCTGCCAAGTAGAGGAAAGGACTGCAACAGCCAAGGTAACCACTTAGTTAAACTTTACCATCCAAATGGCGTTCTCCATAAGAGCTCTCTGGAAACAGTCCTCTTAGATATGTTATACATGAGATAGAAGTAGCAAAAAGCTTCTTCACCATTATCAATGACTCATGCTCATTAGTGATTTGGGATGGAAAAACTGTTTCCTGGGGAAAAAAAAGATGAAAAAGATTAGTATTCTTTAATATATTCAGCCATCATGCCATTACCACAGACACGATAGAAAGATTTTTCAAGACTTCAAATCTGATACTTTTTTTTTCAAATCTGATACTTTTAAAGATAATCAAAAGGAAACACAGCTTTGAAAAATTGCATTAAATTTGATATCCATAGGCAAAGCAGAGCAGAAAGGCAGGGAAAGTTACCCAAGTAATTCAAGACTAATATAATTTATTTCACGATGATCCATGGGTTTGAGGCAAAATTGGAATATTACTATCATCTCCTCCCCCCGCCCTACTTTTTTTTTTTTTTTTTTTTTTACGTAATCTCCTTCCCTTTCACACACTCCTCAGAATACAATGCAATCTGTCTTTTATACCCTCCATTCTATACTATTCTCTCCAGAGTTATCAGGTACATCCTGTCTTTGATCTCTTCTGTCCTTCCTACTGTGTAACTTCTCTGCAGTGTTTGACACTTCTGCCCAAACCTTCCTCTTCTCTTTCAGCTGCTATAACACTGTCTTCTTTTGATTTTTCATCCATCCCTCCATATCTATCTCAGTCTCTTTTATTTCTTCCAGTTTTTTCTGCCCTTTAAATTCTATCTTTAGTCCTTTTCTCTTTGCATAGTTCTTGCTTTTGGGGTAATCTCATCTAGTCTAACTGCTTTGGCTATAGCCTACACAGAGGAGACTTCAAGTCTTCTGTTCTGAGCTCCACTTCTATGTTTCTGTTCTGTGAACATCTGTATCTAGACCACTTTGTAGACCCCTCATACTCAGTTTATCTCAATCATCTTTAATTGACACTTGATCCCAAATTTTATTGTCAGACAAATCAATCAGCTTCCATTCCAATCATTCAGGCTAGAAATAGGGGGATCTTTGGCTTCTCTTTTTCCTTCATATCCCATTTCCAATCACTAAATCCTATAATTCTCTCTCTTTTTTTTAAATTTTTATTTATTTATGATAGTTAGAGAGAGAGAGAGAGAGAGGCAGAGACACAGGCAGAGGGAGAAGCAGGCTCCATGCACCGGGAGCCCGATGTGGGATTCGATCCCGGGTCTCCAGGATCGCGCCCTGGGCCAAAGGCAGGCGCCAAACCGCTGCGCCACCCAGGGATCCCCTATAATTCTCTTAAGGAATCCTCAAATGTATATTTTCCTTTCCCTTCTCACTGCCACTGCCTTGACTCAGGGCATACTTATTTCTTTCCTTTATTACTGCTGTAGTCCCTGATCTCCCTGCCAACAACTCTCATTCATTCTTGTCCTTCATATCACCATCATTATTAACTTTAAAAATACAAATTGTATTACAACATGACCAGTGTTCACGCAGGATAGAATTCAAGTATCAGTATTGGATTTGCGAACTATCAGTCTTATCCTTGCCTAGCTCTCTTGCTTCATCTGCCAACCCCTTCTTCTCTGCCCCTACTCCCTATCCTTTCTATGTACCTCACTCTAGCTATGTGGAACCACTATTCATTTACTATTCTACTACCATGTATCTCCATACTTTTGTGCTTTGCTGAAGCTAGAGTTCTGTAGAATACTGAGGTTCTGTAAAATGTCAGATAACTTTCTACAAAATATATGGATGTTAACAATAGTTTCCTTCTAAATTTTATAATGTGTGTATGATATATTGAAAAATTTATAGTTATTCTTAAATGATTGGAAGGTCTGCCTTAAGAAATCATATGCCATATTAGGAATGTCATAAGACAGATGCATGAATTTTAGTTCAGTATATAAGAATTGTCTAGAGGCACCTGGGTGGCACAGTCAGGTGAGTGTCCAACTTTTGGCTTTGACTCTAAGTCTCAGGGTCATGGGATCAAGTCCCAGCATAGGGATCCATGCGAATCTGCTTGGGATTCTCTCTCCTTCTCCGTCTGTCCCTCCCCATTCTGCTCCCTTTTCTTTAAAATGAATAAATACATCTTTTAAAAAAATGTCTACTAAATACAATACAGAATATTTGCTGAGAGTTTGTTCTGCATCTTGAGTTACCATTTCAACATATGTTTGCCACATTCAGTATTTACTGTGTACATGTATAAAAATAAAATTTTGATCATTTTTGCACAATTAGTCTGAGACTGCTTTTTGCTTTCTTATTTAATTTAAACACAAAATATGTCTCATGAACTCCAGCTGGTATTGTGTCAATACATTTTAATTTTAAAGTATTTTCCAAATATCGATGAATTAGATTATATTAAACTTAAGAACTCCTGTTCAAAGAAGCAACTCGCTTAGGAGTAGAATTCTCAATACTTGCATCTGCAAAGGACTCATATCCAGGATATACGAAGAATTCCTAAAATTCACTAAGAAAAAAATAGACACTCAAAAAGAAAAATATGGATAAAAGACTTGAATAGACACTCCACAAAACAGGATATCCAAATGGCCAATAAACAGTGCTCAAATGGGGCGCCAAGGTGGCTCAGGTGGGTTAGTATCCGATGCTTGATTTCAGCTCAGGTCATGATCTCAAGGATTGTGAGATCGAGCCCTGTGTCAGGCTTCATGCTGGATCTGGAGTGTCTCTCTCTCTCTCTCTGTCTCTCTCTCTCTCTCTCTGCCCCTCTCTTTCCCTAAAAAAAAATGCTCAAACTTTGTTAGGGACATGCACACTAACACCACAATGAGGGGCACCTGGGTGGCTCAGTTGTTGAGCATCTGCCTTTGATTCCAGAGTCCTAGGATCGAGTCCACATCAGGCTCCCTGCAGGGAGCCTGCTTTTCCTTCTGCCTATGTCTCTGCCTCTCTCTCTCTCTCTCTCTCTCTCCTGTCTCTTATGAACAAATAAATAAGATTTTTTTTTAAAAAGAAGAGCTTCTCCCTGATATTTAAAAAAATAAAATAAAACCACAAGAACACTACATACCTAACAAAACAGCTAATATTTTTAAAAATCAGAAAATATCAAATGTTGATAAAGATGTGAATCAGTCAAAACTTTTATTAAATACTGTTTACAGGAGCATACTAAATGGGTACAACCTCTTTGGAAAATATGCTTAGTGGTATCCACTAAAGCTAAAGATACACATATTCTATGATCCATATTTCACTCATAAGTATACACTTGACAGATATACATACATATGCTCACCAAAGAACATTTATAACAGCTTTATTTGTAATGGACCCCAAATGGAAACTATCCAAATGCCCAATAACAAAAGAATGAATAAACAAATTGTAATATATCCCCATAATGGAATATTATACAGATATGAGAATGATCTACAACTGTTCTTTTTTTTTTACAACTGTTCTTAACAATACTGATGACTCTCACACATAAATCTGAGCAAAATAAACCAGATAAAAATTATTACTACCGATTTCACTTATATAAAATACAAAAGTAGGTGAAACTACTACTTTTATGCTGTCAGAAGTCAGGATGGTTAAGTCTCTGATTATTTTAGTCAAATTCAGGTCTTTTTACTATACTACACAGTTTCTACTGTTGAAATTTTAATAATTCTGTTACTTAGAGGCAGGTATGACCCACAAATATGCCTTTGATGAAGAACTCCCAAAAGCTTTTTTTTTCTTCCTTTTTTAGCATAACACTTTTTTAAATTTAAATTCCATTAGCCAACATATAGTACATCATTAGTTTCATATGTAGTTTTCAGTAATTCACCAATTATGACCAAAAGCTTTTCTTTCTTTTAATGTATTTATGTAATCTCTACACTCAATGTAGGGCTTGACCTCATGACCTCAAGATCAAGAGTTAAATGCTCTTCCAACTGAGTCAGCCATGTGCCCCCCAAAAAGCTTCTTTTTTTTTTTTAAGATTTATTTATTGGGATGCCTGGGTGGCTCAGCACTTGAGTGTCCGCCTTTGACTTGGGGTGTGATCCCAGGGTCCTAGGATCGAGTCCCACATCGGGCTTCCTGCATGGAGCCTGCTTCTCCCTCTGCCTGTGTCTCTGCCTCTCTCTCTGTGTGTCTCTCATGAATAAATAAATAAAATATTTTTTTAAAAAGGATTTATTTATTTGAAGGGAGAGGGGCAGAGGAAGAGGGAAAGACAGAATCTCAAGCAGACCTGACACAGGGCTCAATCTCAAGACCCTAAGATCATGACCTGAGCTGAAACCAAGAATCGGATGCTTAACCGATGGAACCACCCAAGCACCCCCTAAAAAAGCTTTCTGTATCTGTATTCCAAAGACATTCTAGTCATGATTTTGCTATATAAGCTTTGTTCTTCTTTGGTATACATATAGTCGCAATGAATGATCAAACTATATCATATTCAGTTGTTAAAAATATATAATAAAATTATTACTCTTGCATGTATGAAAGGAAATTGGAAGACAAATCAGTATGGATCTTAAAAGCCAGGTTAAGGAATTTATGCTTTATTCTGCAATCATTGGAAACTCAGTTTGATCAGGAGAGTGAGTAAAGTAATCGTTTTAGGAATGTTAAGCTATAGTAGAAGTAGGAAAAATTGAAGCTGAAGGAGAATTAGGTGTGAATGTCGTGTGCATGTGTATATGCATGTGCATGTAAAATTTTATAGAAAATTGTTTTTTGTACCCACAGATCCTGAGAAATTAAGGTTCTTTTGAGTAATTGGGTAATAGCTGGCATGGCATGCATATATAATAATTTATTGAAAACTTGCCAAAACTCAGAGGCGGTACTAGAGTAATAACCATTTGTAAAATTAAATAACCTGAAAGTATAAAGACATTTATTTTTAATATAGACTCTAAAAGGCCATTTGTAGTAATGAAGATCAATAGTTGGAAAATCCCTCTAGAGTTCTATTATTTTTCTACTCCAGGGATTTTTTTTTCTTAGCTCAACTGATCTAATACTTTAGCTCAACTGATCTAATACTTTAAGGGTCATCATCAATGTTTTTGTAAAAGTCTAATACATAAAAATACTATGACTTGATAATAGAAAATATTATTATAAGTTATTTTAACAATATAGTGTGCTAATGATATAAGTGCTGTTTGACAGCTTAGCTGTCAAGTTACACTACCTAAGACAAGTTACTTTACTTCTCTGTACTTCAGCATCCTCCTTAATGTGAGGCTTAATTGAAATAATAATATAAAGCCCTTGGCACAGTGCCCAGTACATGTAAGTCTGAAATAAATGTTATTATTATTGCTTTAAGTATTAAATAGAAAAATCATACAGTCACTTAAAATTTACTGGGAAAAGTAGTTCCTGCAGTCCAAACTACAAGGATCTGTTTATATCAAAAAGTTAATTTGCTAATTTACAGTGAGAAAAATAACACCCAAGCTGATTGCAATTCATATACCCAGTTCAGCATTCTCCCCACTGTTCCAGGAAAGAAGCCCACTTAGGAAATCAAATCAGATCAGGAATCCAGTGAGTATATTGAATTTGACCCAGAAAGATGACTGCTTTCTCTCTGCACTAATTCTTCTTCAACCTGAATCTTGTCCTTTTTTACTACAGCTGAATATTCCTAAAACAATTTTATTCATGTTCCTGATCAAACCCACTGACTGTCCACTGATTGAAAAATAAAGTATAAATTCCTCAGCTTGGCTTTTACGATCCATATTAATTTGTTTCCAAAGTTCCCATTCAATTTTGTTTCCTACTTCTGTCCAACATGATGTCCCTCAACTCCAGTAAGGATGGGTTCTTCATTATTCTCTAAAATATGCCATAATCATTTTTCATTTTGAGCCAAAGCATATTGATAGTTTTTCCTCATAGAATTCTCTTCTCTCTCCTCTATTCAAATCCTTTTTATTATTCAAAGTCTATCTTAAGTCACATTTCCTACATGAGTAATACACAAACCATTCAAGTCTATATAAAGTCTCTAAATTCCCATAATTTATATTGCTTTACTCTTTTTCACATATATGTAATACATATACTGCTTTGTGTATTGGCGTAACTCCTCTAAATCCTATTTCCCTTACCAGATTCTAAACTAGAAGATAAAGATTTATTTTATTCTCTCAGAGAATAACACCATTATATATATATGTGTGTGTGTGTGTGTGTAGTATTTATATATACACACACACATACACACATATGTATGTATATACATTATATAATATTGAGATCTCAATTAATAAGTGAATGATTCATTAATGAATGTCATGGGGCAAGATACACCTGCCCTTATGAACTCAGGAGGGTTGTTTGACTCTGGCATGCTCTCTCCTCCAAGTTCCTGTCAGTGTTCTCTCCTCAGTTTTTTTTTTTTTTTTAAGATTTTATTTATTTATCCATGAGAGACACACAGAGAGAGAGGCAGAAACATAGGCAAAGGGAGAGCGAGAAGCAGGCTCCTGTGGGGAGCCCAATGCCAGACTTGATCCCAGATCCTGGGATAACCCCTTGAGTGGAAGACAGATGCTCAACCACTGAGCCACCCAGGTGTTCCCCTCTCCTCAGCCCTTATAATTACATCACAGTGCATATCAGAAATTTCCTAATTGCTTGATAGTAAATGTCTAACAAGAAATCATTCTCTTTAAACATCCTTTTGTTTCTGATTTCTTTTACTCTAGAAAACCTAAATACATAAACATGAAACAAGCATCCATTAAGTTACTTTGTAGGAATGTATTCTAATTTCTTGAACATCCTCAGTCGATTAGGCAGTTAAAATGTAGACATACTCTGATAAAATATGTGCCAATTAACTGACAAAACTGCTATTTTAAAAAAACACCAAAGATTAAAGTCATGATTCTGAACTAACTCACTAAATAGTTATTGATTTTCTTTTAATTCTTAGTAATTACCTTAGATGCCTTATGAATTTTGATAGAGTGAGAGAGCTGAGCAGTGGCCATTGTAGTAATGTACCAGGATTCTTTTAACAAGTCAGACCTGTGGGGGTGGGAAAAAAATTAGACTTTGCCTGACATAATATTTGTTGTGAATTTTCTAAAGAACTACATAATTAGCATTTGACTGTATTCTTTGGAAAATTAGTTTAATAAACATTTTTATCTCCACTACTCATTTTCCATAAATTTGGCATAAGATCTCTGGATTGGTTTTTTCAACCACCCAGTGAGAATTTAAGTTGATTTGCTTGTTCCCAAATACATATGAAGGAGAAGAATAAATTGTAAATCACCTAAAGATACGATATATTTTATTCATCCTTGTTATTTCCTTAGAGTGCAACTGTGTTCTGTATATAGCAGGGGCTCAAAACATTTCTTGAATTAACTTTATGTGTTATTTGTTTTCTTTCTTTCTTTTTAAAAAATATTTTATTTATTTATTCATGAGAGACACACAGAGAGAGGCAGAGACATAAGCAGAGGAAGAAGCAGGTTCCCTGCAGGGAGCCTGATGCTGGACCCATCCCACGATCCCAGGATCATGATCTGAGCCGAAGGCAGATGCTCAACCACTGAGCCACCCAGGTGCCCCTGTTATTGGTTTTCAAAGGTAACTCAAAAGTAGAAGTTTACACTTCACACCCATTAGGATGGCTATCCCCCCAAAATGGAAAATAATAATGTTGGTGAAGATGTGGGGAAATTGGAACCCTTGTGCATTGTGGTGGGAATCATACAGCTGCTATAAAAAACAGTATGGCAGTTCCTGAAAAAGTTAAACAGAATTACCATACTATCCAGCAATTCCACTTCTAGGTATATACGCCAAAGAACTGAAAGCAGGAATTCAGATACTTGTACACTAATGTTCACAGCAGTATTATTTAAAATATCTAAAAGGTGGAAACAACCCAAATGTCTACCAACAGTTGAATGGGTTTTTTAAAATGTGGTAAATACAATGATATACAGAAGCCTTAAAAAGGAATGACATTCTGATACATGCTACAACATGGATGAACCTTGAAAACATTATGCTAAGTAAAATAAGCCAGACACAAAAGAACAAATATTGCCTGATTTCACTTATATGAAGTAGAGGTACCCAAAGTAGTCAACGTCATAGGGACAGAAAGAATAGAGGTTACAAAGAGCTGAAGGGTGGAAAAAATCGGGTTTTTAAAAAGTACACAGTTTTTGTTCAGGATAATGAAAATTTTCTAGGAATGGATGGGGTGATGGTTGTATAACACCATGAATGCACTTAGTGGCACTGAATTATATACTTGAGAATGGGTGAAGCGGTAAATTTTGTATTATGTGTATTTTAACACCATAAAACCATTAACATTAAAAATACATCTGGTTTGGGGGCACCTGGCTGGCTTAGTGGGTAGAGCGTGTGACTTTTGACCTTGGGATCACAGGTTTGAGTCCCCACATTAGGGGTAGAATTTACTATAAACAAAAAATTAAAACAGAAGGACTTTAAATTGTAAAAAGATACAGCTAGTTTTCACTCCTATTGCTTCACTAGCATAAAAAAAGAAGCAAATTTCCCTTTTTCCCCCCAAAGTCCTTAATTTAATTCACTGGGGCTACTTTTCAACATTTTATGGAATTCTGACCAAGATATTTATAAAATAGCCCATTTAAAGTAATTCCATTCTGGATCACCCAGGATAACCTGTGACTTTTTTTGGTGTATAGGTTAATGCAAGATCCTGGTTGATTTTGCAAATAAAAGAAGGCAGAATCATTTGAGGACACTGCCACAAGATGGTGATAGAGATTATAAACAAGCAGTATTTAATTTCTCTCAAATTACTTCTTCAGAGTAGCACTAGGGGACACTCTTTTACAATATCTTATAGGATACTGAAAACCACCTAATAGTTCTTCAGTCCTTAAAGATTCCAAGATATCTTTTGTTGACTTCAGAATATAGCCTTCATTTCTGTGTATAACCTTCAAATCTGACTCAACACATCAATTGCTTCCCTTAAAACTTGAAGAAATAAAATGAGCAAAATATGTAACTACAAGAGTCCAAGCTTTAGTTCTGGCCCATTAAACCATGTAAACGACTCCCTACTGGGGTAGTTATTAGCCTTAGAGACAATATATCACAATAAGAAGAATTTTTAGATTTCTACATTGATTTCTTTTTTTAAAGTCGGCTCTATGTCCGATGTGGAGCCTAACATAGGACTTGAACTCATGACTCTGAAATCAAGACTCCAAGATCAAGACCTGAGCTGAGATCAAGGGCTGGGCCTTTAACCAGCAGCCACTTAGGGGCCCCACTACATTAATTTTTTTCAATTTCTCTATGGGGTGCCTGGATGACTCAGTCAGTGAAGCATGTAGCTTTTGATCTTGGGGTTGTAAGTTCAAGTCCCACATTGGGTATAGAGATTACTTAAATAAATAAACTTTAAAAAAATTTTTTTCTATGATGGTAAGACATTCTGATGGCATTTCTAGAGAATCAAGACCTGAAAAAAAGCATCAGCCAATTAGAATATAATGCATTATTACATCTATATTGGAATGTACAGATAACCTGGATTAATCTGATACTATCACTGAAAACTCTGAGACAATCAGGGCACTTGCTTTTGAAAAAGAATTCAAAGCTAGTCACTATTAGCATTTGGTAAATACTTGAGGAATTAACATTTATAAAGTAAGTAAAGTTAAATTATATATATGTGTGTGTGTGTATATATATATATAAATAGAGAAAGAACCAGCAGTACAATGTAGTGGAAAGAGGCTTTGGAGTTAAGGAATCTAGATCCAAATTCTGTTCAACTACTTAGTAGCTCTGTGACTTGGTTAAATCACATAGTCATCCTGGGCCTCAGTTTCCTTTTTATAAAATAAAAACAATAAATCCAACCTCTCAGGGCTCTTATAGTGTTTATCTGAGCATGTGTTCATCTGGAGAGCATACATAGTATAATGGTTAAGTACACACACTCTTCTTCAGCCACACTGCCTACAATCAAATTTTAGTCTGCAATTAACTTGCCATTTCATCTTGAGCAAGTTGTGTGCCTCAGTGTCCCCATCTGTAAAATAAGGATAGTAATAGTAACTGCTTCATAGATCTGTTGTGAGGACTAAATGAGTCATTATTTACAGGGCACTTGGAACACTGTCTGACAAATATTTCATTATAAGTAACAAAGCATGTTCATTTTTAAAAATCTTATGTTAGTATTTGAACTTCTAGTTTTCTTCCAGCCTTCCAGTTGTTCCTTCTCATCATCTACTTCAGACTTTTCCCTCGCCCATTTCTTAGTGTGTGGTGCTCAGGAGCTCCATTTCCCCCCCTTACTTCTAAACATACTCCCTGGATGAACAAATACAGTCCCATTGTTTCAATTACTATATCTATTCTAATAATTCTTATATGTCAGGAGTCCAGATCTCTATGGGGAGTTAGAGATCTATACCTCTATAAGACAGTTTCACTTTGATGTTCCCAACACACCTAAATGTGAGTTCTTTTCCCCAAAAATCCTGTTTCTGTTCCCTAGCTCAGCGAATGATATCAAATACCTAATTGCTCATGCCTAAAAACGATAACTCAACCCTGACCCTGCCTCACTTCCACATCCAGTCTCCTTAATACTTATCAAATATTGGGGCCCCTGGGTGGCTCAGTGGTTGAGCATCTGTCTTTGGCTCAGTTTGTGATCCCAGCATCCTGGGATCGAGTCCCTTATCAGGCTCCCCACAGGAAGTCTACTTCTCCCTTTGCCTATGTCTCTGCCTTTCTCTCTGTGTCTCTCATAAATAAATGAATGAAATCATTAAAAAAAGACATTTATCGGGATCCCTGGGGGGCGCAGCAGTTTGGCGCCTGCCTTTGGCCCAGGGCACGATCCTGGAGACCTGGGATCGAATCCCATGTCGGGCTCCCAGTGCATGGAGCCTGCTTCTCCCTCTGCCTATGTCTCTGCCTCTCTCTCTCTCTCTCTCTCTCTGTGTGTGTGTGTGTGACTATCATAAATAAATAAAAATAAAAAAAAAAGACATTTATCAAATGTGTCCATTCCTCACTTTACACATGTTATTGTTATCTCTGCTTTAGATGAGATTAGCCTCATCTTTTGCCTGGACTGCTATAACCACCAGTCTGCTTGTCACTGATCCTGCCCTTCTCCATTCTTTCCCTTGTATTGCAGTCTGAGTTTTCTTTTTCTCTCTTTTTTTTTTTTTTGAGTTTTCTTTTTAAATTGCAAACATGATTATGTAACTCCATAGACTGAAATTCTTCAAAGGCTCCCCACTGCCCTCAGGATAAAATCCAAACTCCTTACCATGGCTTCAATATCTCGCTCATGCCTCCTTAGTCCCATCTCTCACCATTTTCCGTCACAATTTTATGCATCAGTTATTCTTACTAACATTAGTTACCCTAAACCATATTCTCTTCAGCTTTCAGGCTTTTGTAATATTCCTTCTCCCTGAAACCTTCTCCTCCATTCTCAATTCCTACTTATTTCTTAGATCTGGCTTAGTATACTGTTCTCAAGGAACTATTCCCTGATGACCACCACCACCAAGTTGGGTTATGTGCCCATTGTAATATATACAGTATCACGGTTACATTTATGTATCCATCCCACCCCATTGTAAGCTAACATGAAAGTAAAGTTGTGTCTGTCTAGCTCATTCTTTGTTTTTTAAAGGTGTCCTTAAAGGTACAATTTAATGGGTTTTATCATAGTTTTGCAACCATCACTACTAATTCCAGAAGATTCTTGTTTTCCCAAAAAGAAACTCCATGCCCATTACCAATCACTCCCCACTCTCCCCTCCCCCTTGCCCCTTGCAACCACTAATCTATGTTTCATCTCTATGGATTTGCCTATTCTGGACATTTCATATAAATGAAATCATGTAATATGTCACCTTTTATGTCTGGTTCAGCTCATTCTTGAATCCTCAGCACCTCAGCATTGTTCCAGTATTGGAACAAAATAGATGCTCAATAAATATTTGCTGGGTCAATAGAGAAGTACTACAAGAATGAGAAAGAATTAAGTATCTAGAAAAGAATTACAGAATATTAGAGATAGGAGGAACTTTAAATGTCATCCAGTCCAAACATCTAATTTTCTAGATGAGGAAATCAAGGTCCAGAGAAATCAACTCACTTACTCAGGGTCACTCACTCACTGGCAGACTGAGAATAAAACTTAAGAAATTTTTGCTCACAATTTAGGAGTTTTTCTACAATGACTCCCTAAAATGAAATTCCTTTTTGCTTGCATTCCATTTAAAATGATGCACTACCAGTGCTTTCCTAGTTGTGGAGCTTGCTTGCTTACTTCTAAATACAGTAGTGTCTTTTTCTGTTGTTCTAGAATGAGCTTGCTTTAGAAAGGCAAAACATATCTAAATGATTTTTTTAAATAGCCAGGCTCTTTTCAACCTCTAATTATTCCTTTGCTACTGTTGTTTTCTCTTTGAGCAGGTGTTTTGTGGAAGTCTCCTATTCAAGTACAAACTCTGCTTAATTTTGAAAGCTCACAAGCTGACAGCCCCAGGAGGTATGACACTACAGATCATGCACTCAAAGAGAATAACTCTGATGTTTTTTAATCACCTTGTTCTAACTCATTATCTAAAAGCTTAGGAGAGATTTCATAATAATTATGGATTTTATGAACAAAACTCTAACTTTCAAATGTCTTTCAGTTATATATTTGCTTGCATATTTGACCCACAAATATCTGAAATGTCACAGGGCATCAATATCATTCACTCTTATACTCGATATATTCACTCTGTGACAAGAATTATGATCTTGGGAGGGCAAGATGTACTTTCTCAGATAAAAAGACTCATACTAGGCTAACCTCTTGACTTACATCTCAACTGCCCTATTTAAAATGTTGATACAATTGCTTACTATTTTACCCTTTTACGAGTGAATCCAAGATTTAAATAAAGATTAACCAGCTATTGCTCAGTATATTAAAGCCTAAGCCACTTCTTGCCCCCCCCCCCCCATTTTGGCCATTCTGAGTGAAGTAAAAACCACTTTTATCATGTTTGCACAAAGACAATAATAGTTGATTTCCTAATGATTTCCACCCATCTTTCCCAATCTTCCAAAACCATTTTTTAACAAGAAAATTCCCTTTATATCAAATGAACAATATCTAATAGCTGAATTCTAAAATGCAACTAGATGAGCTTTCTTGCCTGATATGAAGGATGGCTTTACACAAAGGAAGTACATTTTGACATAAATGGGCTCAGCATCATAGATTTGGAAGGGAAAGGACATGTCCTCTAAAGATAATCTAATCCCTTTATTTTAAAGAAAAGGAAAGTCATTTAGTGGAGGAAGGATAGTCTCTTCAACAAATGGTATTGGAACAACAGGATCTCTGTAGGCAAAATACAAAAACAACCCCCCCCCCCAAACCAAAAACTCTCAGTCTAAATCTCACACTGCACACAAATAATTCAAAATGGGTCATGGATTTAAACGTAAAATGTAAAACTATAAAGAAGAGGAAAATGAAGTCCAACAAAAGAAGTTGGTTTGTCAGAGGTCACCCAGTTATTCAGAGGCTTCACAGAGTTTGCTTCCATAAATTATTATTCACCATTTTAACAAATTCCATTTGGCTCTGATAATTCCCCTTTTCCACGCTCACTCAGAGTAAATGGTTTTCCACTATATTAATCGGATATTTGTTCATGCTCTTTTGGTTTTTTAATATCTTCTTCGGGCTACCTCAATTATTCATTCATTCAAAATTTACTGGGTGACTACAATGTACCAGACATCATGTAGGATTGCAAAGATGTAAAATATCACTCACATCTCAAGAGATTGATGATCCAATGGGGGAGATATGAGACTATCAGCCTAATTAAATAAAAAACTCTTTTAGGGACAAGGACCGAACTTTATCTTTGTTTTCACCAGCCAAGTGAAGTGAAAACACTCCGTCCCATGCTCTGCACATCTGAACACATGTCGGTGATTGGCTAATCTTGCGTTTCAAGACACTTTCGCCCTTGTACTGTTCGGGGACCTAAAGTCCACAGAGATTAAAGGGCACGTCCTGGAAAAGGTGGCAAAGGAGCCAAGATGACTCCGTGGGGACCCATCCCCACCTCTGTCACCTCTTGCTCTGCGCCACGCATGGATCCTGGTGCAACACCTCCATGGCTGGCGAAAACCTGGCCTACCCAACGTCACCCCAAAGCTCCATTCCCAACCCCCAGCAATGCACAGACGTCGTTGGCCTGACCCCAGTGCTGGGCCACTCGCTAACTACCGCTGCTGCTTCCTCACCAAGACTCATTGCTTCTTTCCCATTGAAATCTGAATTCAAGAGCTACCTTGATAGCGGGAATGCGGGTGTTCGCAGAAAAATTCTCCCCACTCTTTTTTTTTTCGTCCTCCCTTCCTGTACGTGAAATTTTTCAAACCTCGAGCGCTGAGGGTGAGAGTAGAGGGAAGGGTGGGGTGTTAATCTAGAAGCTTCCCTTAGTCTTCTTCCTCAGTGCCAGCCTTCCCGCTTCTCCTCAGAGAACCTCGGGCCTCTGCGGAATACCTTCAAATCAAACTTAAAGCCTCAAGGAAAAAGAAAAGGAAAGGGAAAAAAAAATTTAACCTAACCTTAGGAAAACTGACGATGCTCAAGCACTGTCTTTCTCCGGAAACCTTGCGTCTGGACAGCCCTCACTTCAGCTGTCGACGCCTCTCTCAGGAGCGTGAGTACCCAACGGCCGTTTCCGGCCCAAACCCGCTTAGGCTTATGAATAGTCAATAAGGTCCTTTGAGGGCGGGGCGAGACGCTGCCTCATGAATAATGCATGATCTCTCCAAGGCTTGCCTGGGCGGTCTGCCTCGTTCGGCTTCATGAATATGCAAAAAGGGGTGAGCGGCCGCTAACCGACCCCTGACAGGCTCTGCCCCCTCAGCGCCGGCGTCCTCTGGGGCGGGCCTCCTTCGCGCTGGTTCTCAGGCCACGCAGCCTCCCGTCGCCGGCGCCGTGTCCCTGCTGCCGACTTTCTTGCCCTTCTGAGGGCTGGCCCCGCGCTCCCGGGCCTGAGGGACCCGCCCTGGGCTCGCGGCGCCGCCCACGGACCCCGACGGGGCCTTCCGCGCGGGGCCGCTGCACCTGGGCAACCGGTACGTCGAGGACAGTCTCCCGTGGGGCTCGCTGAGGAGACGCCTGCTGTCCCAGGTGAGGCGGCGGCGCGGAGGTCCTGGCCGGCCCAGAGGGACCTGGGGTCAATGGGGCGGGGCCGGGTTAGAGCCGGAAGGACCGCGGGGTGAATGCGAGCCTGGACGGGGACCAGGACAGAGAGGCGTGAGACCAGCTTAGGGCGGTGTCGGGGAGAAGCCTCTAGAGCCTAGGTGCTTGGCGTACGGGTGTCCTCGCGGAAGCCGGCAGCAGGAGCTAGCGGTCCAGAGACAGAGGTGTCACCCCTTGAGGCATCTCCACTTCTTCCCTGGCATCGATCGATCCAACTTTGCGTTATTTTCAACATCGATTTGTCGTCGCGCGTTCAGACGTATTCCACTGCCTTGTGGAGTTTCTCGAAGGTTCGTGGAGTCCCCCTTGAACCTCTGCGATGGGATTTCTTTGGGAGTGGATGAAGCATGGGGCCTCTGGACACCTGTTTTTACTTTCTGTTTCTGCAGTAAAGGAAAAAAAGATCCAAGCTGGTAAAAACATGAGTTAATAACATAATGAAATGACTAAAACCATGAATTGGGCTGCGATAGTTTTTTAGTGCAGGGTTTCTAAACCTCCGCGGTCATTCTTCTCCCTGCCAATTTGTGACAACCCAGAATGTCTCCAGATGTAGTCAAGTGTCCCCTGAGGGACAAAACCACCCTTGGTTGAGAACTACTTTAATCCTGAACTTTCCAGAAGAAATTGCTCTGTAAGCTCCAGCCTGGCAGATGGTCTCTCTGCTCCAGCCCTTTCGGCGTCAGTATTTACCCACTTCCCAATGGAGGGTCCACTAGTCCGTCTGTTCTGTCATTCTCATCTGCCCTCGTCTCAGCTTCACTGTCTCCAAAGAGCCTTCTTCCTCTACCTTATGCTAATGAAAGTTCATCTCACCCCCCCACACACACACACACAGTTATTGTCTCTCATTACCATTGTTTCCTTACTAAAATTTATCACAATCTGGATTTCATTTATTTCTTAATCTGTTTTTCTTCACCACGGAGAATGCAAGTAAGCTTTATTAGAGGCCTGATCTGTCTGGGTCACTCCAGGATCCCTATAGCTCAACACACAACACAGTGCCTAGCAGACAGGGATCACTCAATAAACCTTGGTGGACTGAGACAATACTCTTTTTTTCCTCTAAGAGCTTTTGTGGAGTTTCTCCTTCTCCTTTCCATTCTCATTCTTGTTGAGCTCCTTGTGACCTTTGTTTAGAATTTGAATGGATGAATGAGCACCTAGAAGCTATGGGTAGAGACTTCACTTTTCCCATGACTTATACACTCCTTGAGGGCAGAAACTGTCCTTTATTATGTTCATTGAAGGTATTCATATAGTTGAATGAACCAATCTATGACTTAAGGAACGATATTAGACGATTAAAAATCGATAGCGCCACTGGGGCTTTAGAAAATATCAGTCTATTCCCTTACTTTACAGATGAGAGTTTTAAGTAATTCATGCAAGATCACCACACTTGTTAAGAGACCAGGTCACAAGTACAACCCATGGTCTCACACCTTTCATTTCAATGCTTCTTTCCAATCTCTGACCAGTGTAGTTTCTGATTACTTTTCTGTGAAGCTGATTTACAACTCAAATACAAAAATCCGAAGCCAAAGACTTGTTTCTTGTCAACTAAAAGCTTTTGAGCTTGTACTTTTCATCTTTTGATTAAATCTACCTCAAGGGATTATGACCTAAAGAACTCAAAAGTTCTGTAAGATATTCAAACAATTACCCATCTTTCCTTGTACCTTTCAATAAGAGACTGGAAATTGTCCCTGTCAGAGCAAAGTATCCTATTTGTTTTGGATGGAAAAGATGTACATAGTGGGAGAAATTGATCATTGTGTAGAAATTTCCAAATAAGCAGTTGTTAAAGTTTGACCAAACCCTGTATCCAGTAGTAAAATAGCATGCAAAACAAATTAAAATAGAGTGGGGGAGGGGACTTTTATTTAGGTGCCTTTCATTACCTTTCTCTCTTTAGACACATGTTTCCTTTTACACTGTGTACTTGTAATAGTTGCCACTCCTCATTAATCAGTCTCTAGTTAAACTCTTGTTTTTTTGAGAACTAAAGACCATTTTTCCTTCTCAGTTAAATTCAGGGTTCCTTCTTTTTCTCTTCTAGATCAATTCATATTAGGCAGCACCTGGTTAGTAGAGCCTTGCAGCATCATGCTCTCAGCTGTTAAGATTTTGCAGTTTTTTTCTGCAACATCTAACACCACTCTTTATCACGGGAAGTAGATAACCATTTGTCTGACTGGAATTTTCCCCATCAAGTTCAGTTTAAGCTTGGAAGTCTTCTCCGAAAGATGGTTTACTCAAAGGTTGCCAAAAATAGACATATCGAATATAAAATGTATTTTTTTAAAAAAAGATTTTGTTTATTTATTCATGAGAGACACCAAGAGAGAAGCAGAGACATAGGCAGAGGGAGAAGCAGGCTCCCTACAGGGAGCCTGATGCAGAACTCAATCCCAGGACCCTGGGATCACGATCTGAGCCAAAGCAGATGCTCAACCACTGAGCCACCCAGGTGCCCCTATAATATATATTTTCAAGAGAACATCTCTAGATGCATTTCCATCTTTAGTGTACACAGTCATGATACAAATACAGAGAAAAGAAAAAAAAAAAACAAATACAGAGAAAAGAAGGGTGGCTTCTTTACCCTATCTTCAACTTTTATTAGAACTCTTAAAATCATAACTTCTAGACATCATAAAGCTAACACCACCATATTTATTCATCAAGCATTTATTTTGCACCTGCCGTTTCTAAAGCACTCTGCTTGGCATTTTGGGGACCAGAGAGAGAATAATTTGGTCTCCGAGCTGTGGAAGTTTACAGTTTAGTAAGAGTAAACACATTACTCATAGAAAATATTAATGCAAATATTAATGGAGGTATAAATTATAAGATAGAACATAGAGAAGGAAGCTATGAATTCTTTTTTTTTTTTTAAGATTTTATTTATTTTTTCATGAGAGACACAGAGACATAGACAGAAGGAGAAACTGGCTCCATGCAGGAAGGGAAGCCTGATGTGGGACTCGATCCTGGAACCCCGGGATCACGCCCCAAGTCAAAGGCAACTTCTCAACCACTGAGCCACCCAGGCATCCCATATAAATTCTAAATAATGAATCAAGACAGCTTCACAAAGGAGGTAGCATTTTAGGAGGAGAGCATGTGTATATAATTTGCTTTGCTCATTCTCTGGCAGTGGCTAGACAACTTCAAACCAATAGAAGTAGGCATTTTGCCCACCACTTTAGAACTAGGGAAAAAAGAAGGTGTAAGATCCTTTCTTTCCATTCCTGGTAGCAGCATGCTTCTGAAAGCTAAATGTTGTCTTAGCAATCCCAAATGTCTCTCATTCATGGTTAAGAGGAGAGTGCCAGTTGCATTATTTCAAGCTGTCATTTCCACATTAGAGTGTTATTTTATTCTGGTTTTGACTGGGGCATGTACTAACCATGTGACATATTTGGGGGAGGGGGGAAGCAGTGGTATTGATAAGTATGTTTATGAATGTGATTCTGGAATCCTAGAATCTTAAGTATCACTCAGAAGAGAGACAAAATGATTTAGAAAACTGATGTTTTGAATCAGGCCTCTATGTGAAACTGGCTATATTAGGGTAATTAATTAGTGTAATTATTTTTTATTTTTAAATTAATTTTTTTAAAGATTTGTTTATTTATTTGAGAGAGATCCTGTGTGCATGCACCTGGGGGTGGAGGAATGGGGTTGGAGGAGGGACACAACAGGGAGAGGGAGAGAGAGAGAATCTCCAGCTCTGCTGAGTGCAGAGCCCACGCAGGGCTTGATCTCAAGACCCTGAGATCATGGCCCTAGCCGAAACCAAGAATCAGGTGCTCAAGGAACTGAGCCACCCAGTCTCTATTACCTATTTAGGGTAATCTTTAGAGAGAAAGGCAAAGAGAAAGGATCGCTGACTGGGCTTTAGCTTTTGAATGTGATTCATTTTTTGGCAGCCAAAGAGAAGCCAGTCAGTATGCAGTAAGCCTGTCAATATAAAATAAGCCCAACTATAAGGTCTTAACATAAGCTTGTGCTGCTTCTGCCCACACACTGTCATTCTACAAAATATAATTCCATGTGTAGGTGGCAATTTATTATGGCCTTCCTGCCCATTCAGAGTTGCATATCGATTTCTGCATCTTTTGATCTTTTCTGACTAGCAGAAGAATCATGTGGATTGTGCATTTCTGGGGAAAGCATGGTTTAATGAACTGGAACAGAAAATGACAGGGGCTGTAAGTGACAGGCTCCTGCCTGCTTGAGTGCCCTAAGACATGATGTCAAGGAAGGTAATAATTCTGAAACGTTATAGAAATTTTCATTTGGATACTTGGTTCTCTTTTCTGCTGACTCTGAAGTTTTGGTGACCTGTAAAATGATGTTATGCCTCCTAATGTTTATCATTTAATAGAAAAGGTTTCAAATGAAATAGATTTTAGACTATCTTTCCATGATTTAGCAATGGTACATCTGCACAGAGATCTGAGATGAGGTGATGTTCAAAATTTACCACAGTACTGACAGCCTATATGTTGAAGCCCTTTACTTTCTACACATTTCGATGCTTGGAAAATGACAGTAACCAAAAAAACATTGTTTAGAACTCCTATGAGACCCCAGTGCAGTCTCAGCCCTATGAGAGACTTTTTTTCTTCCTTTAGTTTATACCAACCCACTGATAAATGAAATGTGTAATTATTAATGACCTCTGGTTGAGAAGATCCTTAATTTAAGATTCAGAAGACTTATAATCTTAGTGCAAAGTGAATGCAAATATAAGGCATCTGAGGCAGGCTTCTATTTTTTTAAAAATAATTATTTACTTATCATTTATTTATTTTTAAAGTAATCACTACACCCAACATGGGGCTCAAACTCATGACTCTGAGATCAAGAGTCACATGCTTTACTAACTTGACTGAGCTAGCCAGGTGCACCCAGGGCAGGCTCTTCTAACATCTCCCTCATTAAAGAAACAAAAAGCAATTCCTTTCTGCCAAGAAAAAGGTTTAACAACTGGAAAGTAAATAAGGTATTATAGGAAAATTACCTACCTGGCTTTTTTTTAACTTTAAAATATATATGTATATATGTATATTATTTATTCATTTGACACAGAAAGGGAGAGCGTTCACACAAGCAGGGGGAGCAGCAGGCAGAGGGAGAAGGAGAAGCTGACTCCCATTTGAGCAGGAAGCCCAATGCAGGGCTCAATCTCAGGACCCTGGGATCATGACCTGAGCCAAAGGCAGATGCTTAACCAACTAAGCCACCCAGACACCCACCTACTTAGCTTTTAAAGATCGAAAGGAGAAAGAATTTCGAGAAGACATCATTTAGATAGAGATTTTCTATGACTTACACCTAAGGAAACTATTCCAGAAAGCCAGATTGCTGTGAAAGCCATATTTTCAAATGTGCCAGGGACTACATTAACATTGGTCACATTAGTGCACAGCACAGAAAGATTTACTATAGTAAGGTGCATTGGGAGAATTCAAAATATAACCTTATCAATAATCTGCAGACATCTCTCCCTCTTTATTTGTTGAAGACTGCCTGGACATAGGACATGTTCAGTAAACACACATTGAATGAATGCACGTATGTTGTCGAGAAAAATCCCAAATATCCTAGTGATATACTGGATGTGTTCAAATTATGCATAATGGAGTTGATCTTTCAAAAGATGCATTGCAAATTTCCTATTTTTGTTGTTAGTATTTGAAATCATTATATTTTTTAAAATTTTTAATCAAATATAGTATATATACAGGAAAGCATCCTCTTTTTTTAAATGTGCATTTTATTTACATATACATAAAATTCATCACTTTAAAGTGTACAGATCAGTGGTTTTTAGTATAAAGTGATATAATCATCACCACTAATTCCAGAATATTTTTATCACCTCAAGAAGAAACCCCATGCTCAGCAGTCACTCCCCATTTCTCCCTCCTCAAACTCTGTCAACTGTTAATCTACTTTTTTCCTCTCTGGATTTGACTATTCTGGATATTTCACATAAATAGAATCACATAATATATAGCTTTTTGTGTCTGGCTTCTTTCATCTAGTATAAAAGTTAAAATATGATATTCATGTTATAACACGTATCAGTACTTCATTTTTTTTTATTACTGAATAATACTCCATTGTATTTATTTACCTATTTATTTACCTATTTATCAGTTGATGGACATTTGACTTGTTACCACTTTCTGGCTATTAAGAATAATCCTCCTGAATATACATTTTCCCAAAGAAAATATACAGGTGGCCATGAGACACATGAAAAGATGCTCAACATCTCCATTCATCAGGGAAATGCAAATCTAAATCATAATGAAATATCACCTCACATGGGTCAGAGTGGTGATTATCAAAAAGACAAGTCAATAAGTGTTGGTAAGGATCTGGAAAAAAGAATAAAAAAATACTTTTAAAAAAGTTTTTATTTTAGCGGCACCTGGGTAGCTCATTCAGTTAAGTGTCCGCCTTTGGCTCAGGTCATGATCCCAGGGTCCTGGGATCAAGCCCTATGTCAGGCTCCCTGCTCAGCAGGGAATCTGCCTGTCCCTGTCTCTATGCCCCTTCCCACCCCCTGCTCATGGGCTCTCTTGCACGTTCTCTCAAATAAAATCATTTTTAAAAAATAGAGTTTTCATTTTTTTAAAAGATTTATTTATTTATTTATTCATGATAGACACAGAGAGAGAGAGGAAGAGACACAGGAGGAGGGAGAAGCAGGCTCCATGCCGGGAGCCCGACGCAGGACTTGATCCTGGGACTCCAGGATCATGCCCTGGGCCAAAGGCAGGTGCTAAACCGCTGAGCCACCCAGGGATCCCTAGAGTTTTCATTTTAATTACCCAGTGCTCATCACGACAAGTGAACTCCTTAATCTCCGTCACCTATTTCACCTATGACCCCACCTTCCCTCTGGTAACCATGTTTGTTCTCTGTAGTTAAGAATCTGTTTCATGGTTTCTCTCTTTCTTTCTCTCTTTTTCCCCCTTTGCTCATTTGTTTTGTTTCTTAAATTTCACAAATGAGTGAAATCATGTGGTATTTGTCTTTCTCTGACTGACTTATTAGCATTATACTCTCTAGCTTCATCCACGTGGTTGCAAATGGCAAGATTTCATTCTTTCTTATGACTGAATAATATTCCATCATATTACTCAGCCATTAGAAACAACAAATACCCACCATTTGCTTCAACGTGGATGGAACTGGAGGGTATTATGCTGAGTGAAATAAGTCAAACGGAGAAGGACAAACATTATATGGTCTCATTCATTTGGGAAATATAAAAAATAGTGAAAGGGAATAAAGGAGAAAGGAGAGAAAATGAGTGAAAATATCAGTGAGGATGACAGAACATGAGAGACTCCTAACTCTGGGAAATGAACAAGGGGTAGTGGAAAGGGATGTGGGCGGGGGGTTGGGGTGACTGGGTGACGGGCACTGAGGGGGGCACTTGATGGGATGAGCACTGGGTGATATGCTATATGTTGGCAAATTGAACTCCAATAAAAAAAATAAAGGTAGAAGAGTAGGAAAAAAAATATTCCATTGTATACATATACCACATCTTTATCTGTTCATCTATCAATGGACATTTGGATTACTCCCATAGTTTGTAAATAATGCTGCAATAAACAAAAGTGTATGTATTCTTTTAATTAGTGGGGTTTTTTTTGTTTGTTTTTTGTTTTGTTTTGTTTTTGGCAAATACTCAATTGTGCAATTGCTGGATGATAGGGTAGTTCTATTTTTAACTTTTGAGGACCCTCCATAATGTTTTCCACTGTAGCTGCACCAGTTTGCATTCCCACCAAGAGTGTAAAAGGGTTCGTTTTTCTCCACATCCTTTCCAACATCTGTTGTTTCTTGTGTTGTTGATTTTATCCATTCTGACAGGTGTGAGGTGATATCGTAGTTTTGATTTGCATTTCCCTGATGGGAAATTATGATGAACATCTTTTCATGTATTTTTTGACCATCTAGATGTCTTCTTTGGCACCATGTTTGTTCATGTCTTCCGCCCATTTTTAAATTGGATTAATTGTTTTTTGGGTATTGAGTTTTAGTTCTTTATATATTTTGGATTCTAACCCTTTATCAGATATGTTGTTTGCAAATATCTTCTCCCATTCTATATGTTGCCTTTTGTTTAATTTAAGGTTTATTTATTTATTTTAGAGAGAGAGCACAAAAGCAAGGGGAGGGGCAGAGGGAGAGAATCTCAAGCAGGCTCCTTGCTGAGCTTGGAGCTGAGATCATAACATGAGCTAGAATCAAGAGTCAGCTGCTCAATCGACCGAGCCACCCAGGTTCCCCTGTAGGTTGCTTTTTAGTTTTGTTGATTGTTTTCTTCGATGTGCAGAACCTTTATATTTTGTTATAATCCTAGTAGTTTATTTTTGCTTTTGTTTCCCTTTGCAGGCCTATCTAGAAAAAAGTTACTATGGCAGATTTCACAGAAATTACCGCCTGTGCTCTTTTCTAGGATTTTTATGGTTTCAGGTCTCACATTTAGGTCTTTAATCCATTTTGAATTTACTTTTGTGTGTGAGATAAGAAAGCAACATTCTTTTGCATGTTGTCTTCCAGTTTTCCCAACACTATTTGTTGAAGAGACCATCTTTTTTTCCATTGGATATTGCTTCCTGCTTTGTCAAAGATTAATTGACCATATAATTATGGGTTTATTTCTGGATTTTTCTGTTTTGTTCCATTGACCTATGTGTCTGTATACCGTACCATATTGTTTTGATTACTATACCTTTGTAATATAACTTGAAGTCTAGAATTGTGATGCCTCTAGCTTTGCTTTTATTTTTAAAATTGCTTTGGCTATTTGGGGTCTTTTGTGGTTCCATACAAACTTTGGGATTTTTTTTGTTTTAGTTCTATGAAAAATGCTGTTTGTAATTTGATAGGAATTTCATTAAATCTGTTGATTGCTTTGGGTAGTATGACACTTTAACTATTTCTTCTAATCCATGAGCATGGAATGTCTTTCCATTTCTTTGTTGTCTTCAATCTCTTTCATCAGTGTTTTATACTTTTCAGAGTACAGGTCTTTCACCTCTTTGGTTAGATTTATTCCTAGGTATCTTATTATTTTTGGTGCAATTGTAAATGAGATTGAGTCCTTAATTTCTCTTTCTGCTGCTTCATTATTGGGATATAGAAATGCAACAGATTTCTGTACATTAATTTTGTATCCTTGACTTTACTGGATTTGTGTATCAGTTCTAGCAATTTTTTGGTGGAGTCTTTTGGGTTTTTATGTATGGTATCATGTCATCTACAAATAGTGAAAGTTTTACTTCTCTCTTACTGATTTGGATACCTTTTATTTCTTTTTGTTGTCTAATTGCTGAGGTTAGGACTTTCAGTACTATGATGAATAAAAGTGAGAGTGGACATCTTGCTTTGTTCCTCACCTTCAGGGAAAGACTCTTAGTTTTTCCCTATTAAAAATAATGTTATCTGTATGTTTTTCATATATGGCTTTTATTATGTTGAGGTATGTACTTTCTAAATCTACTTTGGTGAGGATTTTTATCATGAATGGATCTTATACTTTGTCAAATGCTTTTTCTGTATCTATTGAAATATCATATGGTCCTTATTCTTTCTCTTATTGATGTGGTGTATCATATTGATTAATTTGTGAATATTGAACCACCCTTGTAATCCAGGAATAAATCCCACTTGATTGTGGTGAATGCTTTTTCTTCTTCTTTTGAATGATTTTTTTAAATGTATTGTTGGATTTGGCTTGCTAATATTTTGTTGAGGAATTTTGCATCTCTGTCCATCAGAGATATTGGCCTGTGTTCTCTTTATGGTCTCTTTATCTGGTTTTGTTATCAGGGTAATGCTGGCTTCATAAAATGAATATGGAAGTTTTCCTTCCTTTTCTATTTTTTGGGATTATTTGAGAAGCATAGATATTAACTCTTCTTTAAATGTTTGGTAGAATTAACTTGTGAAACCGTCTGGTCCTGGACTTTTGTTTGCTGGGAGTTTTTTAAATTATTGACTCAGTTTCTTTCACTGAGCCTGGGTGGCTCAGTGGTTGAGTGTTCAGGGTGTGATCCCGGGATGTCCCGGGATCAAGTCCTGCTTTGGGAGCCTGCTTCTCCCCCTGCCTATGTCTCTGCCTCTCTCTGTGTCTCTCATTGAAAGAAAGAAAGAAAGAAAGAAAGAAAGAAAGAAAGAAAGAAAGAGAGAAAGAGAGAGAGAAAGAGGAGAGAAAGAGAGAGAGAGAGAAAGAGGAGAGAAAGAGAGAGAGAAAGAAAGAGAGAAAGAAAGAGAGAAAGAAAGAGAGAAAGAAAGAGAGAAAGAAAGAGAGAAAGAAAGAAAGAAAGAAAGAAAGAAAGAAAGAAAGAAAGAGAAAGTAAGTAAGTTAGCTTTTTTTTTTTGCCGGTAATCAGTCTGTTCAAATTTTCTATTCCTTACTACCTAGGTTTTGGTATGTTTCTAGGAATTTATTTATTCATAAGAGACATAGAAAGAGAGGCAGAGACACAGGCAGAGGGAGAGGCAGGCTCCTCACAGGGACCCCGATTCGGGACTTGATCCCTCAACTCCGGGATCATGCCCTGAGCCAAAGGCAGATGCTCAACCACTAAGCCACCCAGACATTCCTTCTAGGAATTTTCAATTTCTTCTGGGTTGTCCAGTTTGTTGGCATATAGCTTTTCATAATATTCTCTTAAAATTGTTTGTATTTCTGTGGAGTATGCTATTATTTCTCCTCTCTTGTTTGTGATTTTATTTATTTGGGTCCTTCCTCTTCTTTTTCTTGGTAAGTCTGCCTAGAGGTTTATCAATTTTATTTATTTGGTTTTTCGGAAGAACCAGCTCCTGGTTTCATTGTATTTTTAGTGTATTTTTAGTTTCTATATCATGTATTTTTGCTCTGATTTATTATGTTCTTCCTTCTGTTGGTTTTATATGCTTTTCTTTTCTGGCTCCTTTAGGTATAAGGTTACATTGTTTATTTGAGATTTTTTTTTACTTCCTGAGTTAGTCCTGTATTAGAACCTATTTTGTTGTGTCCCACAGCTTCTGAACTGTTGTGTTTTCACTTTTATTTGTTTCCATGTACTTGTTATTTCCTTTTTAATTTCCTGGGTGACCCATTAGTTGTTTAGTAGCATGTTAATTAACATCCATGTATTTATTTCCTGGATGACTCATTAGTTGTTTAGTAGCATACTATTTAACCCCCATACAAACAATAAAAGAATATTATGAAAAGCTCTAGATTTTTTTCTTGTGGTTGACTTCTAGTTTCATTGTATTTAGTCAGAAAAGATGTATGATATGACTTCAGTGTTTTTGAATTTGTTGAGGCCTGTTTTGTGGCCTAATATGTGATCTTTTCTAGAAATGTTTTGTGTGTACTTGAAAAGAATGTGTATTCTGGTGTTTTAGGATGGAAAATTCCAAATATATCTGTTAAATCTATCTGGTCTAGTGTGTCATTCAAAGCTATTGTTTTCTTGTTGATTTTCTGTTTAGATGATCTGCCTATTGATGTATGTGGGGGTATTAAAGTTCTCTACTATTGCTGTATTATTATCAGTTAGTTCCTTTATGTTTGTTATGAATTATTTCATGTATTTGAGTGCTCCCACATTGGGTGCATAAATATTTATAATTGTTATATCTTCTTGTTGGATTGTCCCCTTACTTATGACATAGTGCCCTTTTTCATCTTTTGTTACAGTGTTGTTTTTTTTTTTACAGTGTTTGTTTTAAAGTCTACTTTGTCCAATATAAGTATTGCTACTCCAGCTTTCTTTTGACATTCATTTGTGTGATAAATGTTTCTCCATTCCCTTTACTTTCAATCTGCCGGTATCTTTAGGTTTACAATGAGTCTCTTGTAGGCAGCATATAGATGGGTCTTGTTTTTCTTTCTTTTTTTTAATCTATTCTGTTGCTCTGTGTCTTTTGATTGGAATATTTAGCTCATTTACATTCAAAGTAATTGTTGAGGGATCCCTGGGTGGCGCAGCGGTTTGGCGCCTGCCTTTGGCCCAGGGCGTAATCCTGGAGACCTGGGATCGAATCCCACGTCGGGCTCCCGGTGCATGGAGGCTGCTTCTCCCTCTGCCTGTGTCTCTGCCTCTCTCTCTCTCTCTGTGATTATCATAAAAAAAAAAAAAAAAAAAAAAAAAAAAGTAATTGTTAATAGATATGTATTTACTGCCATTTTATTACTTGATTTGTAGTTGTTTCTAAAGATGTTCTCTGATTCTCTCATAACTCTTTTTTATGGTTGCTGGTTTTCTTTAGTGATCTATTTACATTTCTTTCTCTTAATTCTTTGCATATTTTTTAGTGGTTTTTGATTTGTGGTTACCATTAGGTTTGTATATATCTTTTGCATCTAGTAGTCTGTATTAAGTTGATAGTCGTTTAAGTTTGAACCTATTCTTCACTCCTGTCCTCACATTTTAGATATATTATGTTCCATTTTACATCCTTTTATTTTGTGAGTTCTTTGAGTGATTTTTTTTACAAAAATATTTCTTTTTACTACTTTTGTGTTTCCTACCCTCATACTGTCATTTTTGGTCTTTCTACTCAGAGCATCCTCTTTAATATTTCTTACAGAGCTGGTTTAGTGATCATGAACTCCTTTAGTTTTTGTCTGGGAAATCCTTTATCTCTCCTTCTATTCTAAATGATAGCCTTGCTGGATAGAGTATTCTTGGCTGCATGTTTCTCCCTTTCAGCACTTTGAATTTATCATACCACACCTTTATGGCTTGGGAAGCTTCTGCTGAAAAATCCATTGATGGCCTTATGGAGGTTCCTTTGTATGTAACGGTCCTCTTTTCTCTTGCTGCTTTTACTGTTTTTTCTTTATCACTATATTTTGCCATTTTAATTATGATATGTTGGGCAGCCCTGGTGGCTCAGCGGTTTAGTGCTGCCTTCGGCTTGGGGTATGATCCTGGAGACCTGGGATCGAGTCCCACGTTGGGCTCCCTACATGTATGGAGCCTGCTTCTCCCCTTGCCTGTGTCTCTGCCTCTCTGTCTTTCTCTGTCTGTCATGAATAAATAAATAAAATCTTTAGAAAAACAAATGTTTTAATTATGATATGTTTTGGTTTGGATTTGCTTTTCATTTTGTTGGAGGTTCTCTATTCCTCCTGAATCTGGATATCTGTTTCTTTTATTGCTTTTTTTTTTAAGATATTATTTATTTATTCATGAGAGACACAAAGAGGCAGAGCCATAGGCAGTGGAAGAAGAAAGCATCCTCTGGGGAGCCTGGTATGAGACTTGATCCCAGGACCTCAGGATCATGACAGGAGCCAAAGGCAGATGCTCAACCAGTGAGCTACCCAAGTGCCCCCTGGATATCTGTTTCTTCCCCCAAATTAGGGACATTTTCAGTTATTGTTTCTTCAAATAAATTTTCTACTCCTTTTCTCTCTCTTCTTCTGGGACTTCTATAATTTGAATGTTATTATGTTTGATGGAGTCATTGAGTTCCCTAAGTCTATTCTTGTTTTGCATAATTCTTTTTTCTCTCTTTTGTTCAGCTTGATTGCTTTCCATTACTGTGTCTTCTATGTCATTAATTTGTTTCTCTACTTCTTCCAGTCTTCCATCAATCATGTTTCTCATTTCATTTATTGAGCTCCTTATCTTTGCTATGTTATTCTTTACCTCTGTGTTAGTGGTCTCACTAACATTCTCCATTCTTTTCTCACCTACAGTGAGTGTCCTTGTGATCATTGCTTTAAATTTTCCATCAGGCATGTTACTTATATTTGTTTCACTTAGATCTCTAGCCATGGCCTTGTCCTGTTTCATTTGGGACAAATTCCTCTGTCTTCTCATTTTATCTAAATCTTTATGCCTGTTTCTGTGTTAGAAAAGTCAGCTCCGTCTTCTATTCTTGAGGATAATGGCTTTATGAAGAAGAGATTCTGCACTGTAGTTTTTCCTATTCCCCAGTACTTGGGCACTTCCAGGAGTGTCTGATCTCTGCTGCACATGCTCTGCTGTTGTGTCCTAGGCACTTAATCCTTCAGGCCAGTCATCTGCAGAGGCTCTCTTTGCCTGTTGTAGGCAGTGTTTGGTCCCTGGTCTGAGTGTAGTATCTTTTAACTAACTATGCTCCTGGTCTGCTTGTGAAATGAGACTCATCACTACTGCCACTGCCAGGGTCGAGAGACATGGTGTTGGCAGGGGTTTTGGCTGGATTTCTTGGGGAGGGGAATTCCTGCACTGGGACTGAGGCAAATGTGACTAGGAAGGGTGGTTCTTCTGGAGCATGGGAGGTGTGGGGCTTGCAAGCAAATTAGATAGGCTGTGTCTGCTGTGCTGGATCCAATAGATGGTCCTGTGCTTATGCCAAGGGAAGGGGAAGGGAAATGACACTGGCCAGTTCCTTTGTTCCTAGAGGGGTCTCTCTGTGAATGCTGCCTTTAGGACATGCTCCAAGGTGAGCAACTAACCTCCCCTCTCTGTGCCCCCAGTGCTCTTCAGATCATTGTTTGTATGCTGTATGTCTGTGGGCTGTTTCCCCTGCCTTTTCTCCCAGAGCAGCCCCAATGTCCTCTGAGTTCTCCCAGACCTAAGCACACTGACCTTTCAAACTCCAGCTTTTAAGCCAAGGCTTTAGCACTCACTAAATTTGGGCCCTCTCACTTTGCAAGCCAATTGCTATGGGGATTTATTTTCCCTGTGCACTTCCCTGTGTGCTAGTCTATCTCTCACCCTTCTCATTAACCACAGCTCCCTCCCAACCACAGTGGCCACAGTTCATTTCTCTCCCAAGCCATGTCCCTGCACTTTCCACTTTCTTCAGTGTGGCCTCTTCTCTACCTTTAGTTGTGGAGTTTTCCCAGTCTTCAAATCAATCTCTGGACTACTTTGGATGATTTCATCATTATCTTAATTGTATTTGTGGGACAGGGTGAGCCTAGGATCTTCCTATTCTGCTGCCATCATCCCCTCTCATCTACCAAAAGAATAAAATCTTGCCATTTGCAACAACATGGATGAATCTAGAGAATATTATGCCAAGTGAAATAAATCCAAGAAAGACAAATATTGTGTGATTTCACTTACATGTGGAATTTATAAATAAATAAATAAATAAACAAACAAACAAAGCAAAATTGAAGCAGATTCATAAATACAGAAAGTAAACTGGTAGTTGCCAGAGGGAAAGAGGGTTGGGGAATGGGTGAAGTGAAGTAAGTAGAGGATTAAGAGGTAGAAATTTCCAGTAATAAATATGTCACAAGAATGTAAAGTACAGTATATAGTCAAAAATATTATAATAACTTTGTATGGTGACAGATGGTAATTATACTTACCATGGTGAGCATTTTGTAATATATAGAAATGTCAAATCACTATATTATCCACCTGAAACTAATATAGTGTTATAGTCAATTCATGTGTATACACACAGGAGTGGAATTGCTGGATTGTGTTTAAATTTTGAGGAACTGCCAAACTGTTTCCAAAGCAGCTGCACCATTTTATATTCCCATCAGCAGTGTATGAGGATTCTGATTTCTTCACATCCTTGCTTTGTCATTTCCACCCTCACCCCTCCCCCAACTCATTTTTTCTTCTATTGCTACCCTAATGGATATGAAATGATATGCCATTGTGGTTTTTATTCACAATTCTTTAATGACTAATGGTGGTGAGTATCTTTTCATGTGCTTGGTGGCCATTTGTATTTCTTCTTTGGAGAAACATTAATCCTATGCCCACTTTAAAATTCGGTTATTTGTGTTTTTTATTGTAGAGTTGTAAATGTTCTTTATATATTCTGGATACAAGTCTTTCATCAGATATATGATTTTGAAATATTTTCTTATATTCGCTGGGTTGTCTTCAGTTTCTTGATGTCCTTAAACACACAAAAGGTTTTGATTTATTTGTTTTTTTGTTGCCTGTGCTTTTGTTGTCCTTTTTTTTTTTTTTTGCTTTTGTTGTCCTATGTAAGAAATTATTTCCATCTAAGTTACGAAGATTTATGCCAGTGCTTTTTACTAAGAATTTTATACTTATATTTATATCTTCAGCCTATTTTGAGTTAATTTTCATATATAATGTGAGGTAGGAATCCAACTTCATTTCTTTTGTATGTGCATATCCACTTATCCAAGCATAATTTGTTGAAAGGACTATTCTGTCTCTCATTGAATTTTCTTGTCATCTTTGTCAAAAATTAATTGACAAAAAATAATAATAATTGACCATAATTGTGAGGGTTTATATATGTGCTCACATGTTCATTCCATTGATATATATATCTGCTCTTTTTCCACTACCACACTGTCCTAATTACTGTAGCCTTGTGATAAGTTTTGAAATCAAGGAAGAGTGAGTCTTCCAACTTCATTCTTTTTCAAGATTGTTTTGACTATTCTGGGTTCCTTGCATTGATTTTAGGATCAATTGTCAATTCCTGCACAAAAGATAACTGGGATTTTGATAGGGATTGCATTGAATCTGTTGATTGAGGAATATTGACATTTTAATCCATGAACAAGGATATCTTTCCACTTATTTAGATCTTCAGTTTCTTTCAATGATGTTAGTAGTTTTTGATGCACAGGTCTTGAACTTCTTTGGTTAAATTTATTCCTTGGTTTTTTATTCTTTTTGATGCTTCTATTCACCTGCTTGGGCTGCCATAACAGAAGAACCACAGACTGGGTGGTTTAAATAACAGAAATGTATTTTTTCGCAATTCTGAAGACCAGAAGACCAAGGTCAAGGTGCCATCAGGGCCACCTTCTCTCTATTTCTTCATGTGGCCTTTCCTCTTTGCCTGTGTAGAGAGAGGTCAATCTCTAGTGTCTCTTTTTTTCTTTTAAGTACACTAGTCCTATTATATTAGAGCCTAACCCTTGACCTCATTTAACCTTAATTATTTCCTTAAAGTTCTCATCTCCAAATAGATTGGAGGTTAGGACTTTAATATATGATTTGGGGGAAACACAATTCAGTTTATAACAATGTTAATATAAGTGGAATTGTTTTCTGAGTTTTATTTGCCTATTTTTTACTACTAGTGTATAGAGATATAATTAGCTTTTATGTATTCATCTTGTGTCCTGGAACCATGCTGAACTGGCTTATTAATTCTCAGATTTTTTTGTGGCTTTTCTACATAAAGACTATATAATCTGCAAATAGAGATAATTTTGCTTATTCTTAATCTGGGTGCCTTTTATTTTGTTTGCTTGCGTAATGCCTGGATGTAGCCTCCAGTACTGATTTTTATTGTTAGTTGGTAGGTTTTTTAAAGATTTTATTTATTTACTTGATAGATATTGAGCATGGCAGGGGGAGGTGCAAAGGGAGAGGGAGAAGCAGACTCTCTGCTGAGTGGGGAACCCCACACGGAGCTGAATCCCAGATCCCTGAGATCATGACCTGAGCTGAAGACAGACACTTAATTTAACCAACTAAGCCACCCAGGTACCCCACCTCTGGTACTAAATAGAATGGTCAAGGGTAGACATCTTTGTGTTGCCTTGATCTTAGAGGAACACATCCAGTCTTTCACCATCAAGTATAATGCTCACTGGGGTTTACCATAGATGCCCTTTATCAGGTTAATGAAATTTCCTTTTATTCTATTTGAATGTTTTCATCATGAGAGATTGTTGAGTTTTGTCAGATGCTTTTTATATGTATCTTGAGATGATCATGTAGTTTTTGTTTTTTAGGTTTTTAATATGATGTATATTAAAGTGATTGATTTTCATATATTGAAACAACTTTGCAGTCCTGGGGTAAATTCCATTTGGCCATGATGTATAATCCTTATATGTTGTTGGTTTCAGGTTGTCAGTACATTTTAAGGACTTTTTCATCTTCATAAGGAATATCAATCTGTAATGTTCTTTTTTTTAATTTTTTTTAAATTTTTATTTTATTTTATTTATTCATGATAGGCACACAGTGAGAGAGAGAGAGAGAGGCAGAGACACAGGCAGAGGGAGAAGCAGGCTCCATGCACCGGGAGCCCGACGTGGGACTTGATCCCGGGTCTCCAGGATCGCGCCCTGGGCCAAAGGCAGGCGCTAAACCGCTGCGCCACCCAGGGATCCCCTTTTTTTTTTTTAATTTTAAAAAATACTAGGAAATGTTCTCTCCTCTTTTATATTTTTGTAAGAGTTTGTGAACTCCTCTTTGTGTGTTCAGTACACTTCACCAGTGAAGCCACCTGGTTCTGAGCTTTTCTTTTGGGAAGTTTTCTGAATTTTTTGCTTGTTATAGGCCTATTCAGATTTCTTTTTTCTTCTTGGGTCAGTTTTAGTAGTTTGGGTCTTAATAGATTTTTTTTTTCATTTAGGTTATCTGATTTACTGGCATACATTTGTTTATAAAATTATCTTATAATTCTTTTTTAAAATTTTTTTTCTTATGATTCTTTCTGTAAGATTGCTAATAATATCCCTCTTTCATTTCAATTTTAGTAATTTGGTCTTACCTCTTTTTTTTCCTTGGTCTTCCTAATTGATTTGTCAATTTTGTAGATCTCTTCAAAGAACCAACTTTTTTTTTTTTTTTTAGATTTTAATTTATTGTAGATTACTTAAAAATAAAATCTTTGGGGGCGCCTGGCTGGCTCAGTCAGATTTTAATTTATTCATAAAGAGAGAGGCAGAGACATAGGCAGAATGAGAAGCAAGCTCCTCACAGGGAGCCTGATGCAGGACTCAATCCCCAGACCTCAGGATCATGAACTAAGCTAAAGGCAGAGGCTCAACTGCTGAGTCACCCAGGCATCCCAAAGAACCAACTTTTTATTTCATTGATTTTTTTTCTATTGTTTTCTGCTATTTCATTTATTTCTGCTCTAATATGTATTTTCTTCCTTTTGCTTGCTTTAGGTTTGGTTTGCACTTTTTCTATTTTCTTAAGGTATAAGGTTAAGTCACTGATTTGAGGTCTTTTTAATATAGCACAGTTGTAAATTTTCCTCTGTGCTTTTAGTTGCATCCCATAAATTTTGGTACATTGTGTTTTTATTTTCATTAACCTCAAAATATTTCCTAATTTACCTAGTGATTTCTTCTTTGACCTATTGGTTATTCTGGAGTGTGTGTGATTACCACATATTTGTGAATTTCTCATATTTCCTTTTGGTTATTTATTTCTTATTCTGTTATAGTCAGAGGACATACTTCCTGTAATTTCAATCCTTTTAAGTTTACTGACAGTTGTGTTATGACCTAACATACTGTCTATTCTGGAGAATGTTCCATGTGCCCTTGGGAAGAATGTGTGTTGTGTTGTTTTGAGCAGAGTGTTCTTTAGATATCTCTTAAATCTAGTTAGTTTCTAGCGTTGTTTGGGTCTTCTTTTTCCTTGTTGATCTTCTGTCTAGTTCTGTTTATTATTGAAAGTGAGGTGGGATGCCTGGGTGGCTCAGCGGTTAGGCACTTGCCTTCAGCTCAGGACGTGATCCCGGGATCCAGGATTGAGTCCTGCATTGGGCTACCTGTGGGAAATCTGCTTTTCCCTCTGTCTGTGCCTCTCTCTCTCAGTCTGTCTCTCATGAACAAATAAATACATCTTTTTTTAAAAAAGATTCTCTCTTTGTCTCTGTCTACCAGTAGTTTGATTTTGAGGTGTCTAAGTATAGATCTCTTTGAAACTAGCCTTTTTGGAATTTGTTGAGCTTCTGGGATGTGTAGATGTCATGTTTGTCATTAAATTTGAGACTTTTTCAGCCATTATTTCTTTGAATACTTTTTTCTCTTTTTCTTCCCCTTCTGGGACTCCCATTATGCATATATTAGTATACTTTAAGTGTGCCACAGTACTCTTAGGTTCTGTTTATTGATTTATTTTTTTGGTGGTCAGACCAGATAACCTCAAGTGATATGTTTTTATGTTCATTGATTCTTCTCTCAGCTCAAATGCTGTTGAGCCTTCTAGTAAACTTTTCATGTCAGCTATTTACTTTTTAACTTCAGAATTCTATTTGGGGTGTGAGAGAGAGAGAGAGAGAGAGAGAGAGAGAGACTATGTGTGTGTATATAAAATTTCTATCCCTTCATTGATATTCTCCATATGGTAAGAAAATATTCTCATACTTCCCTTTAGTTCTTTAGTTTATGGTTTTCTTTAGTTCTTTGAACCATTTTATGAGCTGATTTAAAGTCTGTCTAGTACAATGCCTGGGCTTCCTCAGGAACAGTTTTTGTTGACTGCTTTGTGTGTATATAAGGGTTATAATGCTTTTTTCTTTTCATGTCTTGCAATTTTGAGTGAAAAGTAGACATTTTAAGTGTGGCAACCAGCTCCCCTCCCATTAGAGTTTGTTGTTACTACTTGTTTATTTAGTGACTTTCCTAAACTAATTCTATAAAATCTATATTCTTTGGTATGTGTGACTATAGAAATCTCTGCTCTAAAACTATTTTATTTTATTCTTCTGTCCCTCTGTCCCACATTCAGTCATGTGCCAAAGTCTGTCCATTTTAATTGCATTTTTAAATTATTATTATTCCCTCCTTTCAGTCTTATGGCACCTCTGTAGCTCAGGTCCCAGTTATTTCTTACCTTGATTACTGTAAAAAACATCTAAACTGAACAATTCATTTATAGTTCACCATCTTTCTGATTTAAACTACCCCACTACTGGTTTTCTTTCTAAATATGGTTTAATCATTGTCTTTTCCCTAACCAAGTAAAATTTTTCCAAAAAACATTCAAGGATGATTAGGTTGGATAAGACATATTTGTTAATGGGAAGAATCTTGTGGCAAAAGTGACTGCCAATAGGATGGTTTGGGGAGTGACTTGTGGCATAAAGTCCTAGAGGAAGAGGGAGAGAATTAGTTCAGGAATATCTGACATAGGAATGGGGTGGGGGGCTTTATCCTTTGAGACATTATGGAAGGTCCTAGGGATGTATAGATAGAGTTCAAATGATAGAAGACAGGTAAGAGAGAACATAAAAATTTTCTTTCTTTTTCAAAGTTCATCTCTTAAAAAAAAAAAAAAAAACAAAGTTCATCTCTTCAGAGTGAGAGGGTTAAGTGTAATCTAGGAGTCTGAGAGTATTAAAGTTTTAGAATGGTAATGGGTAAGAAATATAAAAGATTTCTCAGTTAAGAAATGTAAAATTAGGGGCACCTGAGTAGTAGAGTTGGTTGGGCATCCAATTCTTGGTTTTGTTTCAGATCCTGATCTCAGGATTTTGAGATCTGGCCCCACGTTAGGCTCTGTGCTCAGTGTGGAGTCCGCTTAAGATTCTGTTTCCATTTCAATACCCCCTCACTTGTGCTCTTTGTCTCTCAAATAATTTTATTTTTTTAAGATTTATTTATCATAAGAAACTAGTCTTATGAAACATTCTCAGTAATGCTGTCACTGTGTCTTTGAACTTCTTAGTGACACTGGTCTTTACTGAAGAAACCAACTTATATTCTCTTTGAAGATGTCTATTTAAAGTTAATCCTTGTTAGTGGGTGAAGGGGGGTGGCACATCTGGGTGACACAGTTGGTTAAGAATCTGACTCTTGATTTCAGCTCAGGTCATGATCTCAGGGTTGTGATATCAATCCCTGCATTGAGCTCCATCCTGGGCATGAAGCCTGCTTGGGATTCTGTCTCTCCTTCTACTCCACTTCTCTTGTCTCTTAAAAAAAAAAAAAAAAAAAAAAGTTAATCCTTGTGCACTAGGTGTATTTCTGATATATTTTTTACAAAATTTTCTATCATTTTTAGGGTTTTTAAAAAATTATTTTGTTAAAAAATTTTAAAAGATTTTATTTATTTGAGACAGAGGGAGAAAACATGAGGGAGGAGGGGGGAGTAGAGGGAGAGGGACAAGCAGACTTCATGCTGAGATCTGATCCTGATGTGGGGCTCAGTCTCACAACCCTGAGGTCATGACCTGAACCAAAGCTAAGAGTTGGACCCTCAACTGAATAAGCCACCCAGTCACCCCAATTATAATCATGTTTTAAGCATGCTTTCCCATAAATGTTCTCAGACAGCACAACCACCTGCAGAGATAGGCAAGGCACAGATTGATTCTACCATTTCACTAATGAGGAGAGGCCTAACTAAAAGGTTATAGACCTGACCAGACTACATAGTAATGCAAAACCAGGAATTAATCACATATTATAATCTAGGCTTAATGCTCTATGTCCTCCTTTTTGTATTATAAACTTTAACAACCATATTAAAACAGGCCTTGTGGGTCAGAAGTGATGTTTTAAAGCTGAAACATATGACCTGGAGCACCTGAGTAGTGCAATAACTAGGGTAACAGTGAGTGCCAATGTAGGCAACAGAGGGCAAAGAATAGTGTTATATCCAGCTTTCCACATTATAAGGTCCTACTTAATATTTTATTTGATCCTAAAACAGCTTTATGAATTATGATTATCCCATTTTATTTTTTTTTCAAAGATTTTAAGTAATCTCTACACCCAATATGGGGCTCCAACTCCAAGACCAAAAGTCACACACTCCACCAACTAAGCCAGCCAGGTGCCCATGATTATCCCATTTTAAATGGTTTAGGAAATGGAATTGCTGAGAGCTTAAAATGTTTAAGGCCACAGGGCTGGTAAGGGGTAAAGTTGGAGATTCAAACCTAGATCAATATATTATAAATCTTATATTCTTTCTTTTGAATTTGACCATTCTTGTAATCATTTAATCATTTATCAATTTTTTTACCTTTTTTGCTTTCATTTGTTTCAGGATATTTTCTGATTTCCCTTGTGATTTTTCTTTGACCCATTGGTTGTTCAAATGTTTTTGTTTAATTTCCACATATTTGTGAATTTTCCAGTTTTCCTTTTGCTGTTGATTTCTTTCTTTTTTTTTTAAAGACTTTATTTATTCATGATAGACACACACAGAGAGAGGCAGAGGGAGAAGCAGGCTCCATGCAGGGAGCCTGATGTGGAACTCGATCCCGGGACTCCAGGATCATGCCTGGACCGAAGGCAGGTGCCAAACCACTGAGCCACCTAGGGATCCCCTTGCTGTTGATTTCTAGTTCATTCCATTGTGGTCAGATATGATACTTGGTATAATTTCAGTCTTCTTAAATTTTTTAAAACTTGTTTTGTGGCCTTGTTTTGTGATTTATCATGAAATATGTTCCATATGGTCTTGAAAAGAAAGTGTAACTGCTGTTTTTTGATAAAGTTTTCTGTATGTCTGTTAGGTTCAATTAGTCCATTGTGTCATTCAAGGCCATCTGTCTCTTTGTTGATCTCCTATCTGGTCACTCCATCCAATATTGAAAGTGGGATGTTGAGGTCCCCTACTTTTATGTTATTGTCTGGTTTTCTCATCAGTTTCATCAATTTTCCTTCATATGTTTGAGTGCTTTGGTGTTAAGTGTATATATATTTGTAACTGTCATATCTTCCTGATGAATTGCTCCAATATCACTATATAATGTCTTTCTTTGTCTCTTATGACAGTTTTTTATTTAAAATCTATTTTGTCTAATATAAGTGTAGCCAGATCTGCTCTCTTTTGGTTACCATTTTCATGAAATATATTTTTCCATCCTTTCACTTTTGGTCTGTCTGTGTCCTTATATCTCAAGTGAATCTCTTGTTGGATCTTATTTTTTGTTTTATTTTGTCTTTAATTTATCCATTCAATTATGCTATATCTTTTGATTGGGGAATTTGATCCATTTATATTTAAATAATTACTGATGGGGAAGGATTTATGGTCATTTATTTAATTGTCTTCTTTAAGATTTCATTTATTTATTGAGAGAGACCACATGTGCATGCATGCTGAGCCAGGGGAGGGGCAGAGGCAAAGGGAGAGGGAGAGAATCTAAAGTAGACTCCACAATGAGCCCAGAGCCCAACCACAGGGCTTGATCTCATGATGTGAGGCAAAATCAAGAGTCCAGTGCTTAACCAACTGAGCCACTCATGCGTCCCTACTTAATTGTCTTCTACATACCTTGTAATTATTTGTCTCTCTTTTCTTCTTTTGCTGCCTTCTATTGTATTTCATTTATTTTTTTGTAGTGATATTCTTTGACTCCTGTCTCATTTTCTTTTGTGTATCTTCTGTAGGTGTTTTCTTTATCGTAACCTTGGGGATTGTATAGGTCATCTTATAGTTATAACAATCTATTTTAAACTAATTACTACAATCATGTACAAGAGCTCTCTTCCTTTACCTCCTTCTCTGTTCTGTTTTTTATATCATCAATTATGTCTTTTTCTGTTTTATGCCCATTAACAGTTTTGTAGTTACAGTGATATTTTATACTTTTACCTTTTAAATTATGTACCAGAATTAAAAGTGAGTACACATCCCCATTACAGTATTACAGGATTTTGTATTTGTCTATATATCTACCTTTACCAGAGAATTTTATATTTTTGTGTTTTTATTTTGCTGTCTCACATCATTTTGTTTCAACTGGAAAAACTAACTCCCTTTAGTATTTCCTTTTTTAAAAAGATTTATTTATTTAAGAGAGAGAGAGAGCACAAGTTTGGTAAGGGGCTGAAGGAGATGGAGAAAATCCTAAGCCAACTCCATGCTAAGCACCCCAATATGGTGCTTGATCTCACGGTTGTAAGAGCCAAAACTAAGAGTTGAATATTTAACTGACTGAGCCACCCAGGTGCCCCTCCCTTTAGAATTTCTTATAAGGCAGGTCTAGTGGTGATGAATTTTCTTAGTTTTTATTTATCTGGGAATTTTTTCTTATTCCTACACTTTTGAAGGAGAGTTTTCAGATATAATATTCTCATTTGACAGTTGTTTTCTTCCAGTACTTTTTTTTTTAATTGGAGTTCGATTTGCCAACATATAGTATAACACCCAGTACTCATCCCGTCAAGTGCCCCCCTCAGTGTCCGTCTCTTTCAGTACTTTGAATATATCTTTCCACACCCTTCTGGCCTGCAGGTCTTCTGTTGAGAAATCTGCTGATACTCTTATGTGAACTTCCTTGTTCATGATTTTTCTCTTGCTGCATTCAAGATTTTCTCCTAGTCTTTGACTTTGGACAGTTTGGTTACGTTTCTATGTGTGGACCTCTTTGAGTTCATCTTTGTTGGAGTCCTTTGAGCTTCATAAATTTGCATGTACAGTTCCTTCTTCAGATTTGGGAAGTTTCTGTCATTATTTCTTAGAATAAACTCTGTTCTTCCCTCAACTTTTCCCTTTTAGGACTACCATAATGCATATATTACCCTGTTTAGTGGTATTCCATAAGTCCCTTAGGTTCTTTTTACTTTCTTTTCCCCCTTCAATTAGAAAGAAAGAAAGTAAGTAAGTAAGTTAGTTCCTGACTCAATTTCAAGTGATCTATCTCCAAATTCACTGATTCTTTCTTCTATTTGATCATGTTTAATGTTAAACTCCTTTAATGAATTTTTTATTTGTTATTCTTTTGCTCCAGAATTTGTTTGGTTCTTTTTTGTACTTTGCATTTCTTTGTTGATATTCTCACTTTGTTTATTACTTTTCTGACTTCATTTAGTTATCTGTGTTCTCTTGTAACTCATTGAGTTCCTTAAGACTTTTGTTTTGAATTCTTTGTCAGGTAATTAATAGATCTCCATTGTTTTAGGTTGGCTTCAGGAGACTTATTTTGTTCCACTGATTAGGCCACACTTCCTGTTTCTTTATATGTCTTGTAAATTTTTTGCTAAGATTTGAGCATTTGAAAAACAACAGCCACCTCTTCTAGTCTTTTGGATTTGTTTTATACAGGGAAGAACATCACCAATCAGCTCAGGTAGAGACTCCAGGGGCTTTACAAGCCTTTTCTGGGGATGCATATTCTTTGAGTTTACACATGCAATTTCCCAATTAGAGAGATTTGTTGTTTTCTTTTTCAGCCATTTAAGTTCTCTCTTATGTCTTTCTGTGGTACTGCAGGTACTCTTTTGCTGCAACAAGTCACTGAGTTCTCCTTTGTCCTCAGTGGCTTCAGGCATCCAGAATATGCCAGATCCCTATCAGCATTCTAAGTCAGGCAAGACAGAAACCAATCCCACAGGCAAACCCTCAAAAGCCAGAATATTGAACACATATTCTACTCATCCCTTTACCTCCCAAAGAAGAAGCTGTAAGTTGGGTGTTTTCTCTTGATCACACCATGCTATACTGGCTTGGAGTAAGGGCTATTGTCAGTGAAATGTAATGGCTTTTTCTTATCCACTTCAGTGCAACTGTTCTTGGCTTTGTGCTTGCCTGGGGTACTGTCACTTTTTAACTAGTTTCTGTAGTTCTCGGAAAGGCTTTCTGGACCATAAATTATTGTTAAGTCAGTGTCTCTGTGGGGGAACAAGATCTGGGGCTTCCTATTCCACCATCTTGCTGACGTCACTCCAGATTCTGGAGTGATGTCAGCACTTTTTTGAGTTGTGGGATCTTTGGTGATCTGATAAAAACTGAAACTTCCCTCTAGGAAAAGAATACATATACATAAAATACAAAATACAAATTTTGGGAGAGTTGTATGTATATTCATCAGTCCTATTCATGAACTCTGATTTTAAAATCTTGATATAGTCCATCCCCTGAGTATTAACACAGCAGGTATGCATTATTCCAGTCCTACACATTCTAAAGAAAGGACTGGCCTTTCACCAGCTCTTGGAATATAATCTCTGAGCTTTTGGAATATCCTGCCTAGTAAGAGTGCTTTTGTATGCCTAAAGCCTTGGGTCACATTGTATCAGTTTGACCAGATAGATCATGTTAACAATGTGACTTATGATGAACACTTGTTTCTGTGTACCTGAAACCCTGGGTCACACTGTATCAGTTTGACCTATGTGGGGCTGGATACTGTTAGTTAAGGTTAAGTGAGGCATGCCTATGTGACTAACTCCCAGTAAAAATTCTAGACACCAAGGCTTAGGTGAGCTACCATGATTGGCAACACTTTGCATGTGTTGTCACACACCATTGTTGGGAGAATTAAATGCTGTCTGTGAAACTGGCAGAGTACAGCTAGAAGCTTGCCCCTGGTTTCTCCTAAACTTGGCCTTATGTGTCTTTCTTTTGTTGATTCTAATCTGTGTCTTTTCACTGTAATAAACCATAACCATGAGTGTAACAGTTTTTTCTGAGTTCAGTGCATCCTTCTTGTGCATTTTTGAAACTGAGAAGGTCCTGGGGAAAATTCCTGTTGAGCTAGCCAATCTGTCATACCCACTGCTGCAATAAGGCCACATGTCTCTCAGCACCAAGCAAGTTCATTTCAACAAATGTTTAATGGATGCCTATCATTTGCTAAGGGCAAGGAAGTACAAAAACTCATAGATAAGTAAGATCATGCCTTGGGCTTAAACCTTAGCATGGCCCTCTCCAGCCTTCTAAATCTAAGTGGTAGAAATCATGCATATAGGAGATATTCTTTTCCTTCTTATTGCTTCCAGTTTACCTCACCCAACATATTCTGTATCTTATTCTTTGCATTCTGTATCAGATTATACTTAAAGGGAATACTTTTTTGTGTTTTGTTTTAATTGTTGAAATTAAATTATTTTTAAAAGTTAGATTTGTTGAAGTATAATCCATATACAATAAAATTCACTATAACTATATGGTTTGATAAGGTTTTTTGTTTTGTTTTGTTTATTCATGTGAGACACACACAGAGAGGCAGAGACACAGACAGAGGGAGAAGCAGGCTCCATGCAGGGAGCCTGATGTGGGACTTGATCCCAGGACTGCGGGATCATGCCCTCAGTTGAAGGCAGACACTCAACCGCTGAGCCACCCAGGCATCCTGGTTCGGTGAGTTTTGACACATGTTTACCACATCAAGATACAAAACATTTCCTTCACCCTGAAGCTTTTCCTCATGCTACTTTTCAGGAAAGTCTCTTCACCCTCCCCATCCCCTGCCGCTGGCAATCACTGATTTGTTTTCTATCCCTATAATTCTGCCTTTTCCAAAATGTCATATAAATGAAATTATATGATATGTATTCTTTTGTGTTTGCCTTTTATTTTCTTTCTTTTTCTTTTTTTACCTATCACAGTGCTTTTGTGATCCATATTGTTGCATGTATCAGTAGTTTGTTCCTTTTTATTACCTAGTAATATTCCATTGTATGGATATACCACAATTTGTTTTTCTTTTCACCAATTGTTGGACATTTGGATTGTTTCCAGTTGGGGGCTGTTATGTGAATTAAGCTGCTGTTAACATTTGTGTTCAGGTGATTGTGTAGACATATGTTTTTGTTTCTCTTGAGTAAATACCTAAAAGCAGGATTGCTGTGTTACATGGTATGAGTATATTTATATGAAATTGCCTAGTGGTTTTCCAAATGGCTTTGCCATTTTGCATTTCTACTAAAGTATGAGATTTTCAGTTGTTATTTATCCTCACCACCACTTAATATTTCAATCTTTTAAAATTTTAGCCATTTATTAGGTATACAATGGTAACTCGTTGTGCTTTTAGTTCCTATTTCCCTAATGACTGGTAATGCTGAGCATCTTATGCTTACTTGCCATTTTTATATCTACTTTGGTGTAGCTCAAATATATTATACATTTTTTAATTGGGCAGTTTGTCTTCTTTTTATGGAATTATGAGTATTCTTTACAATGTTCTAGATACAAGTCCTTTATCCTAAATGTGTTTTGCTATTATTATTTCCCAGTCTGTATTTTGTCTTTTCATTTTCCTGAAAGTATTTTTGATGAATACTCTCTCTTTTAGAGACAATTTATCAATGTTTTTAATGGTTTCTGTTTTTATCCCCTAAGAAGACTTTGCCTAACACAGAGTCAGATCTTTTCCTTTTTGTCTTTTAATGTTTTATAGTTTTGAGCCCATCTTTAATAGCTGTCAAACTTTTTGGCTAGGACCCCTTTATTCTGAAAAAATGATTGAGCTAAATGTATCTGGACACACCAGGACCTAGAATACTCAAGAAATCTTGGTAAAGAAAAAAATTTTTAAAGTAAAAAGTTACTGGTTTTCAAACAAACTTGGAGGACGTAACTAGCGTATTTCAAAATTTACTATAAAGCTGTAGTTTTGGAAGAGGGAGAGTTGAATACACTACTGGAACAGAATAGTATATAAATAGATCCATAGATGTGTACTCTCTTGATTTTTATGAGAGGTGCCAGTGTAATTACATAGGTGAATGATGTTGTAACAGCTGGATGTATATGGAGAAAAATGAAGCTTGACTCTCAAACTATACACAAAATTTCTTATTCAAGTATATCGTAGATTAAATTAAAAAACTAAAACAATTCAACTTCCAAATAAAAGCATAGAAGAATATTTTCCTGATCTTGGGATAGGTAAAGATTTCTTAATCTAGTCACAAAATGAAACTAAACTAAAAAATGAAAATTGATACATTGGACTTAATTAAAATTAAGAACATCTGATCATCAAAAGATATCATTAAGAAAGTAAATAGACTGAAGAACTCAGATACAGAATATATGAAGAACTACAAATCAATAAATAAGACATTTGTTTTTAAAATTAGCAAAAGATTTGAACAAGCAGTTCATGAAAGGATATTCAAGTGGCCTATTAACATATTTAAAGGTATTCAGAATAATATCAAAGAAATGCAAATTAAAACCACAGTAACACATTCAGCAGAATGGGTAAAAACAAGTTAAACAGTCATTATCAAATGTTGCTGAGGATATGGAATAGCTGGAACTCTCATACGTTATTATTTGGCAATTTTTTTATAATTCCAAACATAAACGTACTGTAAGATCCAACAATTCCACATGCAGGCATATGGTCAAGAAAAGTAGTTCATATGTGCCCTGGAATACTGCTGGAATATTGCTGGACTACTACCATCAATAATAAAAATGAACAGACTGTTAATACACAGAATGATATGTATGAATCTCAAAAACACTATGCTGAAAGGAAAAAGCAAGTCACAAAAGATACATACTATATGATTCCATTCATATGATGATAGAAATCAGAATAATGGTTACCTCTGGTGAATTAGGTATTGATTAAATGAGGAACAAGGAGTCCTTCCAATGTGATGGAAATGGCCTATATCCTGAACTAGGTGGAAGTTACATGATATATATGTATGTAAAAATTAAGCTGCATGTCTAATATTTGTGTGTTTTGTGTATATAAATTACACCTTAGTAAAAAAATATTTTTAATTTTTTTAAGATCTTATTTATTTATTGGAGAAAGCACATGCACATTACTAGCGGGGGAGGAGCAGGGGAAGAGGGACAAGCAGACCCTCTGCTGAGTGTGGCGCTCCACCCAGGCTCAATTCCAGGACCCTGAGATCATGACCTGAGTTGAAGTCATTCACTTAACTGACTGAGCCAATCAGGAGACCCTCTTTTTTTTTTTTTTTTTTTTTAGATTTTAATTTTAGTTAATCTCTACACCCCACCCAACATGGGGCTTTGAACTCACAACCCTGAGATCAAGAGTTGCACTCTACCAACTGAGCCAGCCAAGTGCCCCAAAAATAATTTTAAATAATAAAAAAAAAAAATTTACTGAGGACACCCAAGAGCCTTGGTTTATGTGAATTATATCTATAATATCTTACATATTAGAAATTGAAATGGAGCAATTTTAGATATTAACTCATTTAAAAATAATAACTCATTACATATTAAAAGTATCTTTATAAAAATGACTATTTTCTAAAACAAAAAAATTATAGGGGCAACATTGTTTTACATCTTTGCAACTTTCTTTAATGTCTGGCTTTTTTTTTAAATTTTTTATTTATTTATGATAGTCACAGAGAGAGAGAGAGGCATAGACATAGGCAGAGGGAGAAGCAGGCTCCATGCACCGGGAGCCCGACATGGAATTCGATCCTGGGTCTCCAGGATCACTCCCTGGGCCAAAGGCAGGCGCTAAACCACTGCGCCACCCAGGGATCCCTAATGTCTGGCTTAAAGAAGATAGCTGGATGGATTCTCAAACCTGCTTCTGCAACTAATTTGTTAAAATATCATGTATGCAGCCTTTTAGAAACTGCTGTACACATATAGGAGAAAATGAGTAGAAAGACAAATCACAGCTTATAATAATAGTTTTGACCTCATGATCCTCTGAGTCTCAGAGCCCCTGGAGTGCCCCATTCACTATACATTAGGAGCCGCTGCTCTGACCTGGCCACCTATGCTGCCTCTTTAGCATGTCGCTAGACAAGAAGTGAAATATCCAAGTTTAGAATGGGGTTCATTTTAGCTACTACTTATTATACAGCTTCATTAGTATCTTTCTCATTTCACAGTTCTGTCCCCTGCCTCCCCTACATTTTCTAGGTTCAATAGCTATGGAGATGAGATCATTTTTTTTCCTCTCTGCCCCGCCCCTCTGTGTGGAGGCCATATTCCAACAGCCAGGTAGATGAAAACACTGGAACACATGAGCATGGCAGGAGCTGAGCTCCATTTCAAGGTAACCTTAATTACTCCACCCTCAGCATAGTTATCATCATAATTTGCTTCTAGAATGAGACTTTGTTTCATCTTTCAACTAACAGGTCCCCCTGGGACTGTATGGGAAGCACCTTTGGGCAGTGACTGAATAACCATAGCTGTCTCATACCAGTTCACATCACTGTCCTTTCCAGAGTAAGTGCTTCATTAAGGACCTTAACTTGGCACTCCCTTGCTTTCTTATGTGTTTTTAGTTACAGTTTAGAGCTGCTGGATACAGCCAGATGACTGTTAGCAAGATACTGCTGACTTTCTGAAATGCATCTAATGTGAGGGAGTGAGACATTATACTTCAGAATTTTTTCTAAATTTTATTATGAAAAATTTCAAACATATTAGAAAGTTGAAAGAATTTTATAACAAATACCCATAAACTTATACCTAGATTTTATAATTAATGTTACTATAGTTGCATTATTACATATATATCTACTTATCAATCTCTCTATCCATTTCATAAATCATCTTATTTTTTGATGCATTTCAAAGTAATTTGCAGACATAATAAATACACCTCACCCCTTAACATTTCATGCATATATTTAACTAGAGTGTAATATTTGCTTATAAGGCTTTTTTTTTTAAGATTTTATTTATTTATTCATGAATGACACAGAGAGAGACAGACAGACAGACAGAGGGAGAAGCAGGCTCCATGCAGGAAGCCTGATGTGGGACTCGATCCCTGGTCTCCACGACCACACCCTGGGCTGCAGGCGGCGCTAAACCGCTGCGCCACCGGGACTGCCCTTATAGGGTTTTTTTAAAGGTAAAATTCATATACAATGTACCAAAAAAAACTTATATCCACATGAAAACTTGCACACAGATGTTTACGGCAGCTTTATTCATAATTGCCAAAACTTGGAAGCAACCAAGATGCCCTTTAGTAGGTGAATGGTTAAATGAATTGTAGTATATCCAAACAATGGAATATTATTCAGCACTAAAAGGAAATGAGCTGTCAAGCCATGAAAAGACATGGGGAAACTTAAATGCATACTATTAAGTGAAAGAAGCCAAACGAAAAAAAGCTTCATATTGTATGATTTCAACTATATGGCAAAACTATGAGGACAGTGAAACATTTGCCAAAGGGGTGCGTGGGGGATGGGGTGGGAGCAGCATGGTGAATAATAGGTAGAGCACAGAGGATTTTTAGAGTAGTGAAAACATTCTATATGATACTATTATGGTAAATACACATCATTATACATTTATCCAAGCCCATAGAATTTACAAAACCAAGAGTGAACCCTAATGTAAACCATAGACTTTCAGTGTTTATCATGTATCAATATTAGGTTCATCAGTTATTACAAATGTACCACTCAGGTGAGTGATATTGATAATAGGGAAGGCTGTGCATGTGCAAGGGCAAATGATGTTTGGGAAATCTCTGTGCCTTCCTCTCAGTTTTGCTGTGAACCTAAAACCACTCTAAATTAAAAAAAAATTTTTTTAATTAAGTCTTTAAAAAAATTAGGTCAGGAGAATGAGAATTGTCTGTAGAAGACAAGGACTTCTGTTAATTAAAAAAAAAAAATAATGTCCAGTGAAGTGGACAAATTGTGATTTCACTCTCTGGTGAATTTTGACAAACATATTCACATAGGTATCCTATGTTGAATTATAAAATGCTACTATCACCCCAGAGAGTTATTTCAAGGCCCTCCTCAGTCCGTCTGATTACCACACTCAGAGAGACTGCTTACCACACTCACCATGCTCCCAGAGGCAGTAGCTTGTTTTCAGAATAATCTTTTATTATTTATTTATTAAAATTTTTAAAACTCTATTTATTTATTCACGATAGACACACACAGAGAGAAGCAGAGACATAGGCAGAGGGAGAAGCAGGCTCCATGCAGGGAGCCCAGTGTGGGACTCAATCCCAGATCCCAGGATCACGCCCTGAGCCAAAGGCAAATGCTCAACCACTGAGCCACCCAGGCGTCCCAAGATTTTATTTATTTATTTGAGAGAGTGAGAGAGACCATAAGCAGTGTGTGTGTTGGGATGGGGGGTGGGGGGGAGGTGGGGGGGGGGGTGGGAGGGTGCACTGGGAGAGAGTAGCAGCCTCTCTACTGAGGAGGGAGTTAGACCTGGGCTTGATCCCAAGATCCTGGGATCATGACCTAAGCAGAAGGCAGATGTTTAATCAACAGAGCCATGCTGGCACCCCTGAGAATAATTTTTTAAATACCTAGCAAAATCTTTTTCTTAAATTATTTGCAGGCAGCCCCGGTGACTCAGTGGTTTAACACCGCCTTCAGCCCAGGGCGGGATCCTGGAGACCTGGGATCAAGTCCTGCATCGGGCTCCCTGCATGGAGCCTGCTTCTCCCTCTGCCTGTGTCTCTGCCTCTCTCTCTGTCTCAAATAAATAAATAAATAAATAAATAACTTTAAAATAAATAAAAAATAAAATTATTTAGGAAATCTCTGGATTACTTAGGCCCGTTGTTCGTTACAGACTATAGAAGTCATAGAAAATTTATAGTCTTTTCTTAGATAATAATGGATATTTTGTATATATGACTTTTTTCCTAGAAGTCATTTTAAATTATGAAACAGGAGAACTGATCTTCAGGCAGCAGAGTGTGTTCAGTACAATCATTTTATTTCCTTAATGCTGAATTACATAGATCTTGGAAAAATAAATTTAATGGGTAAAACTTCCAGAAGGAAAGAGAAGAACAGGTCATTGTCACTTATTCCCATCTATCAATAGTCCATTGAAGGCAAAGCTCTCAGTGTATTGTGCAAGGTGAAAAGGAAGCTCTCAGGCTTCAGACTTGCAGGTTATTATTAAAGCCTGTGACAATAAACCAGACTGGCCTCAGGACCTGTTTCTCAGATGATCACTTCAACATCAGCACTCCAGGCAGGTTGGAACCTTTCAGAGCTAGGGGAAAACACTCCTGCAGTGCTTAATCTTGAAGCTTGAGAATAAACTCCGTATCAAAAGAAGGCTTGAATCCCAAACAAGTATTGAGTGGCTCACTTATTCCTTCTTTGTCCTACTAAAATGGTTTTGTAGTACATGGATAATCGCACATTTATTTATTAAGTCCTCCTATAGACCTATCCCTGTGGAGCATGTGAGGATGAAAACCTGATTCCAAATTTCAAGGGGTTTGCATTTGTCCGAGAGAAAGAATTTCCTCTACCCTTCATTGTCCTAGCTGGACTAAAAATCAAATTGATATGAGATAGGTTACAGGAGAAAATCAAATTTAATTTCATATATACCAGGAATTTACTCAAATATAAAACTCCAAGACAATCAGGCAGAATGAAGTATATATGTCGTTCTGAACTAAGGATAAAGGGATAGGGGGTCTGGGACTTCAAAGGGAAGGAATGTAATTTGCAGGAAGATGAAAATGAGTAAATGTTTGGTAAATAAATGGTTGCTGGGCCACTGGGAAACAATGGGATGTAGAGGACTTTGATCAAATAGGCCTTACTGGGTTCCTCTCTGTCTGCCAGACCTAGTTCATTTAATAATGTAGTTACCTATGATAATAGCCTATCTCTCTTCCTGGAGCAGCAGGTCCTTGATCTAAATTCTTTTTACGCAGTTTGAGGGGGGAGGTAAAGAGCTTTTCCTGAACCTGCTGGGTTTTGATCACTTTTTAACTCAAAGTAACTCATGCCAAAGTGGCCCATTTGGGGTGGCTTCCCTTTTGACACTTGCACTAAGTAGCTCTGGGTTTTATGGGGAGAAATAGGAGAATTCTGAATAAGAAGTTGGGTATGATAGAGAGGAGACTCATGGAAGAAGGAAAATTTGAACTGGCCTTTTAAAAGATTGGTAAAATTCTTGACAAATATGGATGAGAAGAAAGAGCCAACCATTTTTCATACTGCAGCCTGAATGATTTTTCTGAAGCACAGATCTAATCATTGCATTCCTCTATGTAAAGCACTTCAGTGATGACAAATATTAACACTTACTTTGTTTTGTGAGATAATGGTACCCAGCACGTAGTGGATAAAGAAACTGAGGTCCAGTAGGGACCATGTCATCCTCAAAGCCAGTGATTAATGGTGTAACCAGATTAGAACTAGGTGCCCTTAGGGAATAGAAAGAAACTTCACTAAGTTGATAAAGAAATTTTTTTTCAAAAATCATTGACAAACTTACAAAAAACAACAGAGGGACTTCTTTTAAGATATATTTATTTATTTTAGAGACAGCCAAGTGAGCAGGGACTGGGGCAGAAGGAGAAAGAGAATCCTGAAGCAGACTCCCTGTTAAGGATGGAACCCAGCTCAGGGCTCAATCCCAAGACCTGGAGACCATGATGTAAGCCGAAATCAAGAATGGGCCCCGGGGCACCTAGGTGGTACAGTCGGTTAAGCATCTTACTTTTGGTTTCAGCTCAGGTCATTATCTCAGGGTCATGAGTTCAAGCCCTAGTCCAGTTCTGTGCTCAGTACAGAGTCTGCTTGGGCTTCTCTCCCTCTCCCTCTGCCCATCCCCCAACCCACTCTCTGTCTCATAAATAAATAAATAAATAAATAAATAAATAAATAAATAAACAAACAAATAAATAATAAATCTTAAAAAAAATGTTAGGGGTGCCTGGGTGGTTCAACTGTTTAAGCGTCTGCCTTTGGCTCAGGTCATGATCCCATCATCCTGGGATCAAGCCCCACACCCGGCCCTTGCTCAAAGGGGAGTATAAAATATAGAGCTATACCTATATATATAATTGGAAAAAATGAAATTAAAAAAATCTTGGAATAGAAAAATTCTTAGGTAAATCACAAAACCTGGAAGGCATAAAGGAGGAAAATTCTAAGAGATGTGATTATAATAAAAGTAGCAAAGCTTTGTAGTAGATACTGGATCAGTCAGAAAAACAGCAACCATACTAATTATTTTAACAGGAAGAACTCATTCCAGGTGGTTCATTAAAAAAGTATGAAAGTCTCAAAAGGCAGAGGGGAAACCCTGAAGTGTTATGGAAATAGTGCCCACAGGAAACAGCTACCACCCATAGAGCTGGGAAAACAAGGAAAGAGTTTGGAGTTATGGGTACCTAGAAGCTTGGAAGAGGTCCCAACAAGAGCTGGAACCTAGACCTCTGATGTTAGAGTATGTATTAGTTTTCTTTTGCTATTGTAACAAATCACCAGAAATTGCCACACATTTCATGGCTTAAAACAGATTTATTCTCTTACTGTTGTATAGGTTAGAAGTTTAACACAGATTGACATTGATTTCACTAAGCAAAAAAATCAAGATGTCAGCAGGGCCATATGCTTTCTGGAGGCTCATTGGAAGAATACATTTCCTTGTTTTTTCCAGCTTCTAAAGGATGCCCACATTGGTTTATGACTCCTTCCTTCATTTTCAAAGCCAGCAATGGCCATTTGTATTCTTCATACATAACACCACTGTGACACCGACCTTTCTGCCTCCTCCTTCCCTTTTTTATTTTTATTTTTATTTTTTTTTATTTATGATAGTCACAGAGAGAGAGAGAGAGAGAGAGAGAGAGAGGCAGAGACATAGGCAGAGGGAGAAGCAGGCTCCATGCACCGGGAGCCCAATGTGGGATTCGATCCCGGGTCTCCGGGATCGCGCCCTGGGCCAAAGGCAGGTGCCAAACCACGGCACCACCCAGGGATCCCCCTCCTTCCCTTTTTAAGGACCCTTGTGATTACATTGGGCCCACCTACCCAGGTTATTCAGAATAATCTCCCATCTCAAGGTTTTTAACTTAATCATATCCGCAAATTCCCTTTTGCACTATAAGATACCATATTGAACAGCTTCCAGTGATTAGGACATGGAGATCTTTGATATTGTACTGTCTATCACAGAGTATTACCTGGCTGGTACCTTTAAGAGATGTAATAAGTCTCATTCTGAGATTGCTACACGAGCTTGGAAACGAACTGAGTGCTACCTTCATGGTAAAGAACCAATCCTAGAGCAACACTGACAGAGTAGCAGGCAAATCAGGAAGGAGCAACTCCCTTTTCCCTACTCTTGTATTCTTGTCTCTCTCTAGTGCTATTGGTGGGATTTGTCAGGAAGCCAGCTGGCTAAAAAGAGAGCTGTAGTTTTGCAGAATATCAGTCCCAGCATTGCAGAGCAGAATGTAAAAGGATGGGTTTAAGGCTAGAAACAATACCTTAGTAACTGATGAAGATACCATTAAAAAAATAAAGTTTAAACAAGTGACAGCCTGGGATTACATTATACTTAATAAGGAGTAACTCCAATATATTATTTTTAATAATCCAATAAAACTAAGACAACCCAATAAAAATGGGCAAAGATAAGAATAAAAATGACCAATTCACAATGACCAATAAACATAGGAAAATATCCTTGAGTTCATCGGTGAGCAGGAGAATGCCTTAGGGCCTAGATCCAACAGAAGGAGATAATTCTTTTTGTTTGGAAGATATCTTGATCCTTTAGTTTGACACTGCTAAAACGCAAGTAGGCACACCAAGAATTAGTGGATCAGTGAATAATGAGGGCTCTCCAGGTATGAAACAGGAAGATTATATATAACAGTAATAAGTCATTAGTAACAAGGAAGGGCCTTGGGGCACCTGGGTGGCTCAGTCAGTTAAGTGTCCAACTCTTGGTTTCAGCTCGGGTTATGATTTCATGGGCTATGGGATCAAGCCCTGCATCGGGCTCCACACTCAATGGAGAGCCTGCTTGAAGATTCTCTCCTGCCCTTCCTCTAATTCGTACTTGCTCTCTTTCTCTCTGACATGGATAAGTAAATCTTTAAGAGGGGGGGATCTTCAAGAGCTTGTGCAGATATAAGAATTTGTTTTTAATTTTTAATTTTTTAAAGTAATCTCTGCACCCAGCATGGGGCTTGACAACTCTAAGATCGAGACTTGCTTGTGCTACTGACTGAGCCAGCCACGCTCCCCTAAGGAATTTAATCTATAGAATAATGTTACATGTAATATCTGCTTTTGTAGAGCTTTTGGTTTAGAAAGAGCAGCCACTTTAGAGAACACAGAGAGGTAGCTTGGCCTATTCCTAAGAACAGATCAATCTGGTATGCCATAAGCCAGATACAAGAAGTTGTAAGAAGGAAATAAGTCTGGGATAAAGGGTAGTGGTATGCCTGAACAGATCTAGGAGGGTGTAAAGCTAAGAGAAACCAATCAGAGAGTCTCTAGGCAATTGTGAGTCACATAGATCGTATCATTTATCAGTGTCAAGTGAGGTAAAATATATTATTAAATATATAGGGGAGTGACATTGGCATCATGGTGAAATAAGATGTCCTTCATTTTCGTACATCCTCCCAAAACTAATTCAGCATCCATCCATGGAAAAAAAATGCCTTTATGGGAGATATGGGATCCAGCACTGTACACCAAAGGACCTGGGAGGAGTCCTGCCCATCTGTACATTAGGTAATACATATATAAACCTCAGTCCTGGCCTTGTACCTTGCAGCAGCCTGTGAACTAGCTCTAGCTACACTTGGCTGCAGTCTGAGAGCCCCTAGAGAATACTCTTAGACAATTGATCATCTCCTTAGATGCAGAAAAAAGCATGTGACAAAATACATTTTTCATCATAAAACCCCTCAACCAACTGGGTATAGAAGGAACATGCCTTAACATAATAAAGGCCACATATGATAAACCCACAACTAACATCATACTCAGTGGTCAAATGTTGAAAGCTTTTTTTTTCTACAAGAACAATACAGTGGTGCCCGCACTTCCCATTCCTATCTGACATAATACTAGAAGTCCTAGCCAGAGTAATCAGGCAAAGTAAAGAAATAAAAAATAAACACAAATTTGAAAGGAAGAAGTAAAATTGTCTTTGTTTGCAGATGATATAATCTTATATAGAAAATTCCAAAAATTCCACCAAAAATCTGTTAGAAGTAATCAATGAATTCAGTAAAGTTGAAATATACAAAATCAGCATGCAGAAATCAGTTGTGTTTCTATACACTAACACTGAAATGTCTGTAAAAGGAAACAATCCTATTCACAATAGCATCAAAAACAATAAAATACTTAGGAATAGATTAGACCAAGGAGGTGAAAGATCTATACACTGAACACCGTAAGGCTTTGATGAAAGAAATTTAAGTAGGCACAAATAAATGATAAATATAAAAATATATATAAATATTTTTATTAAAAAATTAATATTATTTATTAAAAATATTTATTTATAAATAAATATCCCATGTTCATAGAGTTAATATGGTTAAAATGTTCATATTACACAAAGCCATCTATAGATTCAATGAAATCTCTATCAAAATTCCAATGGTAATTTTCACAGAAATAGAAGCAATCCTAAAAATCACAATTCCTGATTTCAAATTATACTACAAAGCTGTAGTGATCAAAACACCATGGTAGTGGTATAAAAATAGAAACATAGTCCCATGGATCAGAATTGAGAGCCCAGAAATAAACTCTTATATGTAGTCAACTGATATTTGACAAGGGAGCCAAGAATACTTAATGGGGAAAAGATAGTCTCTTTAATAAATGGTACTGAGAAAACTGGAAAATGAAATTGGACCCCTCTCTTAATCACTCATAAAAATTAAGTTAAAATGGATTAAAGACATAAACATAAGGTCTGAAACCATAAAACTTCCAGAAGAAAATATAGGGGCTAGTCTTGACTAGCTCCATGATAATAGTCTTGGCAATGATTTTTTTTTTTTTTTTTTGGATATGACACCAAAAACACAACAAGGGTAAAAATAAGTGAGACTATATCAAATTAAAAACTTTCTGGGATCCCTGGGTGGCGCAGCGGTTTGGCGCCTGCCTTTGGCCCAGGGCACGATCCTGGAGACCCGGGATCGAATCCCACGTCGGGCTCCCGGTGCATGGAGCCTGCTTCTCCCTCTGCCTGTGTCTCTGCCTCTCTCTCTCTCTCTCTCTCTCTGTGACTATCATAAAATAAATTAAAAAAAAAAAAAAAAAAAAGAAAAAAAAACTTTCTGTATAACAAAAGAAACAATCAACAAAATGAAAAGGCAACCTATAAAATGGGAAAAAATATTTGCAAATGTGTCTGATAAAAGTTAGTATCCAAAACGTATAAACAATTCAATAGCACACACACACACACAAAAACCACTTTGTGTGTTTTTTCCAACTTTAAAAATGATCAGGGATTTGAATAAATATTTTTGTAAAGAAGACATTCAAATGGCCAACATGAACATGAAAAGATGCTCAACAACCCTAATCATCAGATAAATGCAAATCTAAACTAAACTATCACTGCACACTTGTTAGAATGGCTGTCATCAAAAAGATGAAATATCAAGTGTTGGCAAGTATGTGGAGAAAAGGGAACCCTTGTGCACTGTTGGTGGGAATGTAAATTGATTCAACCACTGTGGAAAACAGTATGGAGTTTCCTAAGAAAAATTAGAAGTATGATATGATTCAGCAATCCCACTTTGAGGTATGTATCAAAAGGAAAGGAAATAAGGATCTTGAAGAGATATCTGCACTTCCATGTTCACTGCAGCATGACTCACAATAGCAAGATAATGGAAAAACCCAAGTGTCTATTGATGGATAAACAGATAACATGTGGTGTGTGTGTGTATATACACACACGTATAGAATATTGTTCAACCATGAGAAAGAAGAAAATTCTGTCATTTATGACAACATGGATGGACTTTTTTTTAAAGATTTAATTTACTTATTTGAGACAGAGAGAAAGAGAGAGAGGGGAGGAGTAGAGGGAGAGAATCTCCAAGCAGACTCCATTCTGAGCACAGAGCCCCCAGCATAGGGCTCAATCCCAGGACCCATGAGATGATGACCTGAGCGAAAACCAAGAGTTGGATTCTTAGCCAACTGAGCCACCCAGAAGCCCCAACATGGGTGGGCTTTTAAAGGACATTATGCAAAGTGAAATAAGTCAGACAGGGAAAGACAAATATAATATCACTTATATGTGGAATCTAAAAAAGCCAAACTCATAAAAACAGAAGAGTATAATGGTGGTTGCCAGGGGCTGGGGGGGCGGTGGAGGAAATGGGGAGATGTTTGTCAAAAGGTATAAACTTCCAGTTATAAGATGAATAAAGTTTTGGGATCCAATGTACAGCATGGTAATTATAATTAATACTCAATTATAAACTTAAAAGTTGCTAAGAGAGTAGATATTAAATTTTCTCATCACAAAAAAATGGTGATTATGTGAGGTAATGAAGGTGTTGGCTAACATTATAGTGATAATCATTTTGCGGCATATGAGTGTATCAAGTCAACACATTGTACACCTTGAAGCTACACAATGTTATATATTTATTATATCTCAGTAAAGCTGGGGAAATGGCTATGTTGAAAAATAAGAAAGGCTTAATATCAATGGCCTAAGAAACTAAAAAAGGAAGTAAATCCAAGATAAGCAGAAAGGAGAAAATGACAGAAATTAATATAGAGAAAACAAACCAGAGAGAAAATTATCAAAGCTATAAATTGGTTCTTTGTAAAAAGAATAACCAAACTGTTAAGCTCCAGCTTGATGGACCAAGGAAGGAAACCTCAGTTATAGAATACAAATACCAGAAATAAAAAGCAGTCATTACTGATAATTTCTAGCAAAATTTTGAACAAGAAGTTACACTGCTCATATGCAAAAAAAATTTTTTAAAGATTTTATTTATTCATGAGAGACACAGAGAGACAGACAGAGATACAGGCAGAGGGAGAAGCAGGCTCCATGCAGGAAGCCTGATGCAAGACCCAATCCCGGGACTCCAGGATCACACTTGAGCCAAAGGTAGACACACTTAACCGCTGAGCAACCCAGATGTCCCTCTTATGCAAATTTTATCAGAGAGTAAAGAAGGTAACACTTCCAAATTCATTTTATGATGCCAGTATTACCTGTTATAAAGATCTGATGAAGACATTATAGAAAAAGACACTTATAGAACAATATCCTTTATGAATATAGATGCAGATTATTTATAGTTAGATATGTCTAAGGATGAATAAAAAAGTAAGTAGAAATTTTTCTGGAGGCAATCAGTTCAGTATGTGGAAGAAACCAAAACTAAGCAAAGAAAGGATAATGGTCTTAGAAGGTGGGAAGGTGCAAGTAATACAACAAATCTAGATTAAAACACCAGTGAGATTACCTTTTTTCCATCTCTCCAAATGAAAGATTTAAAATCATTAGCTGATATTAATGAGAGGAAATGTGCATACATTATTGGTGGGAATATTATACGGCACAACTTCTTGGAGGATGGTTTGGCAATGCCTATTAAAAATCAGAATTCAGTCCATGTACCTTCCATGTTTAGATCCAGCTTCTTCATACTGGAGAAAGGCAAGTCCAAGTGAGCATAGATGTTCATAATATAGTGCTAGATGTGAGAGAGCAGGTTTCATACTAAACATTATATAAAACATGATTCCATTTTAATTAATTATATTTATGTATTTGTCCACAGGGAAAAAAAGGCTATTCAAAAATATAAATAATGATTGTTTCTGGATCTTGGAATTATGCATAATTTTCATTTTCTTCATTTTGTTTATTGGTGTTACAAAACTTTAAGATGATATACATTGTTTCTGTAGCAAAAAAAAAAGAAAGGTTATTAAAAGGAAAATCACTAAAGTCGTTAAAGATACTGTCAGATTAGCCTATAGTCATGAAAAGAAGGGTTTTACTTATTTTGTTTTATTCCTAAACCAGTACAATTGGTCTTCATTCGCCTTTACTGAAATCTTTATACTGGCATTTAATGGGTTGGGTTTGTCTTTTTAGAGGATAAATATAAGTGCTAAAAGTCTCTGAAAGAAACCCAGATAAAAACCCTGAAAACTGAAGAAATTGTTCTTTTATGTCAAAAATCCTACTTTTAGACACAGTTGGAGGTTCATTATCCAAGATATTGCAGAATGGAATTGTAACTCTGCCATGTTGCCCTGTCACATCTAGAAGGAACTGTTCATCACCAGAAAGAAAAAGCGTTCTCCAGCACTTATGGATCCCTGCTCATGGTAAAACTGTTTCTTCACTTCCCCATTTGGTTACTTTTGGTCTGTCTCTAGAGTCACCTTCAGAGGATTCCTGGATACCCATTTCTTTTCCAGGTTGCCCTCCCCTTTCTCTGCCCATGTCTGTCCCATCCCACCCTGGGTTTCTGGTCTACTCTGGACTGTAGAAACAATCCTGGGGCCTCAGTTCTTCAGAGTAGACCATGTGCTGGACCAAAAAACCTTTCTCTTAATGTTTCTGATACTGGTAGCTCCCAGCACATATTTCTATGACTTATGCTAAGTGGCTCTCTCTCAGGGTAGAAAAAGGAAGAAATATAGGGGTCCTGTAAAACAGGGAAGACTGTTCTTCCACAAAGTCAAACCACATACTAGACTTTTAGGGCCAACATAAGGTTAATTTGGATACTGCTAGACTTACACAGTGATGGATGATAATGTATACTTTGTCTCAGAAAGGAACTGTAGTCACTTAGGGAACTAAATTTGCTAACAGAATTATAACATTTTATACTAAACCAAGGGAATATTAAAGACAATATAGAGATGGTTGAATGTAGAAATATTTATGTGTGATTTTTATAGTATAAATACTTATACATGTCATACACACACAGAGACACACACATACACATGGGTTAGTATACACATATATTTCCTAGCTATGCTGAGAGGGCCAAATAGCAATGACACACCAGTAGCAATGAGTACATCTAATGGCCAGATCTTGGCTTCTTTTTCTTTCTTTCTTTTTTTTTTTTTAATATATATGTTTTTTATTAAGTTAACTCTATGCCCAACATGGGACTTGAACTCACAACCCTGAGATCAAGAGTCTCATGCTCTACTGACTGAGCCAGCCAGTAGCCCCTTGGTTTCTAATTTTATTGGATTCTATTCTATTCTATTCTATTCTTGGTTTCTAATTCTGTTCTCTAGTAAAAGGAACCAGGCCTCTCTGGAGAACTGGCTGATTCTAAGACTGAAGGAGGAAATATTCAAATGAGCCTTTTGTAAGGAAGAAAGGAAGAGTGCCTGGGTGGCTCAGTCAGTTAAACATTTGACTCTTGATCTCAGGGTTATGAGCTCAAGCCCCACATTGTGCTCATGAAACAAACAAAAACAACATAAAGATAGCATATGCCGGGGATCCCTGGGTGGCGCAGCGGTTTGGTGCCTGCCTTTGGCCCAGGGCGTGATCCTGGAGACCCAGGATCGAATCCCACATCAGGCTTCCGGTGCATGGAGCCTGCTTCTCCCTCTGCCTGTGTCTCTGCCTCTCTCTCTCTCTCTCTCTCTGTGACGATCATAAATAAATAAAAAATTTTTTTAAATTTAAAAAAAAAAAGAATCTTTAAAAAAAAAAGATAGCATATGCCAAAGGACACAGGGGCCAACTGAAAGAGTTCCCAGTGGCCAAAACTGAACAATCTAAACAACAAAATAAAATAGGGAATTAAATTTTCCATCAGGATTAAAAAAGTTTATACTGGGGTGTCTCAGTGTCTGCCTTCAAAACAGGTCATGATCCTGGGGTCCTGGGATTGAGCCCCAGGTCAGGGTCCTTGATCAGAGGGCAATCTGCTTCTCCCTCACCCTCACCTGCCACCCCCTGCCACTCGTGCTCGTACTCTTTCTCAAATGAATAAAATTTTTTATTTATTTTTTTTAAATGTTTATTTATTTATGATAGTCACAGAGAGAGAAAGAGAGAGAGGCAGAGACACAGGCAGAGGGAGAAGCAGGCTCCATGCACCGGAAGCCCGACGTGGGATTCGATCCCGGGTCTCCAGGATCGCGCCCTGGGCCAAAGGCAGGCGCCAAACCGCTGCGCCACCCAGGGATCCCTGAATAAAATTTTTTAAAAGATTTTTTATTTATTCATTCATGAGAGACACACACACACAAAGAGGCAGAGACACAGGCAGAGGGAGAAGCAGGCTCCATGCAGGGAGCCCGACGTGGGACTGAATCCCAGGTCTCCAGCATCACGCCCTGAGCCAAAGGCAGCTCTAAACTGCTGAGCCACCCGGGCTGCCCTAAAAAAATTTTTTTATACTACACCATAGAATGTCAAAGAAACTGTAGAGGTTGTCACATGTAGAAATATTATTATTATTATTCATCAGTGCAAAAGCCTAATAGTATCCAAGCAGAATCCTTATGTCAGCCTTAAAGGAGTATAATCCAAAGTGTAAATATGCATGCGTCCATACTTCTATTAATCAGTGATTGTATAAATAAATAAAAAGAGGAGAATAGACAAATCCCCTATACAGAACTCTTTATAAATTATGTAAATACTTTTCTCTCAGTGGGGTAGACCATAACTTCCTCCTCTGTAGGTGTGGGCTTCACATAGTGACTTCCTTGCAACATTGGAAGTATGGAAAGGGAAAAAAGAGTCATTTTGCAGTGGAGAAACTTGACAAACACTACTTCAGCCAGGTGGTCAAGGCCAACATCAATAATGACGTGTTGGAAGTATGTACCCTTGAGTGACTGTGATGAAAATGGCACTTTATTTCTGTGCTTTCTCTTAAAAAACCCTAGTCTAAGCATGAGAAAAACATCAGACAAATCCTGAGGGGCATTCTACAAAATACCTGACTAGTACCTCAAACCTGTCAGAGTCATCAAAAACAAGGAAAGTCTAAGAAACAAGCCAAGAAGAACCTAAGGAGATGTGATGACTAAAATGTAAGGTGCTATCCTCCATGGGATCTTGGGACAGAAAAAGAAGATTAGGGAAAAACTAAGGAAATTTGAATAAAGTTGGGACTGTCGTTAGTTAAGTGTAATGTAAGATATTAGTAATAGGGAAACTAGGTGCAGGGTACATGGAAATTCTGTGCTTTCTGCTCACTTTTTCTGTAAATCTAAAACTTTTTAAAATAAAAAGTTAGTTTTAAACATCATGAGAAATCACACATAAAAAGTAGACTGTGGAAAATTAGTCCAAGTGGAGTTTATTTTAAAAAGGACTGATATACATTAAGCCCCAAAGGGCTTAATTCTCTTAATTCATTTCTCTTACATAAATCTATGCACATTTTTTAAAATTATGTGATTATTTGCTCATCCCAGAAATGTCACTTTTTAAAACCCAACAAAAACATTTACAAAGCATACAAAACATTTGCAAAAACTATAATTGTAGTTGTTTGTAGAAAGCAAAATATGGGAAACAATTTACCTGTCCATATATTAGAAGGCGATTGTATGGTATTGTGGTTGGCAGGATTCTATGATGAAGCCCCAGTGACCCCACCCTGGAGTATGGGTGAAACTTGGGTTAGGATGGATTCTATTTTCATAATTTGGTTGTCAGATGGCACAGCTGACCTTCAGAAAGAGAGGTTATCTTGAGTGGCCCTGACCTAATCAGGTGGCTCCTGAAAAGGACTCAGCTCTTCCTTTTTTTTTTTCTATCTATTTTTTTAAATTTTTATTTATTTATAATAGTCACACAGAGAGAGAGAGAGGCAGAGACATAGGCAGAGGGAGAAGCAGGCTCCATGCACTGGGAGCCCCATGTGGGATTCAATCCCAGGTCTCCAGGATCGCGCCCTCAGCCAAAGGCAGGCGCTAAACCACTGCAACACCCAGGGATCCCTCAGCTCTTCCTAAAAGAAGTGTGAAGCATGAGATACATTTGTTACTGGCTTTGGAGATGGAGGGGATCACATGGTAAGGAATGAAGGAAGCTTTGAGGCTCTTGAGTGACCCTGTCTGACAGCCAGCAAGGAAACAAACTCGTTCTGAAACTGCAAGGAAGTTAATTCTGCCAACAATGTGAAAGAGGTTGGAAGAGGACTCTAAGTCTCAGATGAGAGGACAGCCCTGGGGAGACCCTGAGCAGAGAACCAGCCACTCTGTGCCAGACTCCTGACCCACGGAAACTGTGAGGTAACAACTTTGTATCATTTAACCTGCTAATTTTGTGGCAGTTTGTTATACAGCAGTAGTAACCAAGGGTATATATATCCAGGCTGTGGAGTACTGTGCAGCCATTGGGACCAGTGGGGCACATCTGCTTGTATCCAACCAGAAGGAAACCCCAGATTACTGCTGATTGTGTAAGGGAAGTTGCAAAAATTATATGTAGCATGATCCTGTTTTCACAAAACTAAGGATGTTTGTGAATGGCAGAAAGTCTGGAATGATAACAACAAAGTGCTGGCTGAGAAGTGGGATTTAGCAGAAGGAACTTTGAGTTGTTAATATATACATTTCTTTGGTGCTACAGAGTTTGTTTTGGTGGAGAGTGGCTCTTATTTTATTTACAAGGAGCATGCATTTTGTTTCTAATTAAGAACACAGACTGGGTGCCTGGGTGGCTCAGTTGGTTAAGCATCTGCCTTCAGTTCAGGTCATGATCCCAGGGTCCTGGGATGGGGCCATGGGTTGGGCTCCCCGCCCAGCGGAGAGTCGCTCCCTCTCCCTCTGCCCCTAACCCTGCTCATGCTCTCATATTCTCTCTCTCTCACTTACCCTCTCTCTTAAATAAATAAATACAATCTTTAACAATAAAAAAAAAATAATAAGGCAAACAAAATCAAACCTTTAACAGCCCTTTACCGTCGCTCAGAATGGCATCGAAACTCCTTACTGAGTCCCCACTTGATCCAGCTCGACTGGCCTCCAGGCCTCCTCAGCCACCTCTCCCCCAGCCACCTTCTAGTCCCACCTGCACCTGAAGCTCTAGCTCCAGGGACACCTGTGCTCTGCCTTCTGGACTTCAAATTTAGTCTTCTTTTTGACATTCTTTTCCCCTTTATGAGGCTCACTTGGCCTTTGGGGCTAGTCCTTTGTACTCTCTTCCCTGTTCTTTTGACACCACATCCTCATTCTTTCTTTTTTGACCCTCTTTGCCAGCTCTATTTATTCTCCCTAGTCTTTAGGTTAGTTCTTGGCCTCCTCTTCTATCTGGCTGGGCAAGCTCCTTCCCATCCACTGTTCCAATCCCATCACTCTGCCTCGATTGTCACACATCCAATTTCAGCCCAAACATCCCTTTAAGCACAACATTCAGAGAGCTTTCTTCAAAATGAGCCACCAGACTTTCCCAGGACACACAGACCCCACTAGATGACACCACTGTCCTTCCCACTGTGCAAGACAGAGGTCTAGCCTCTCCCCTCTCTACAACTCACTTTTTTTAATTGCACTCCCTTCCCTTCTCATCTGATCCCTTCCAGAAGCTTCTTCATAAAAACAACTCTGATGTCTTATGGAGTTGAAGAATGAATCTTGTGGACAAAGGAGAATGAATAAAGTGATAGAAGTTTATTAAGCAAGGATACAGAAAAAGCTCTCAGGAGTGAGAGGGGTTACTGACAGGGTTGCCACTGGGGGCTTGTAGGGTTGGTCTTTTATTGAAAGCCAACCAGGGAACTCTTGAGCTCAGCTCAGGACATGATCCTGAGGTTGTGAGATTGAGCCCTGTGTTGGGCTCCGCTCTCAGCAAGAGTCTGCTTGGGATTCTTTTCCTCTGCCTCTCCCCTGTTCACATGTTTGTGCACACTTGCTCACCCTGCCCCCTCAGATAAAGAAATGAAATCTTTAAAAAAAAAATAAAATCATTTTCTTTAAGGAAGTTTTCCTAATGCTCAGACCAGACCAATCCCCTGATGTGGGCCCTTGGAACCCCCTTTCCATTCCTCCATAGCCCTTAAACTTTGCCATGAAGGTTTGCATAATTCATGGATTCACTAAGACTATAAGGCTCCAAGGCTAGGGACTCGCCCTGCTTTCCTCCTTTTGTATTCCTCAGACCTAGCAAGGGTAGGCACTCAACAAACAAAAATGTAAAAGTTGAGGGAAAGAGACAGATAAGAATAAAAGATAAGAATAAAAGAAGGAGAAAGTATGTAGGGGTAAAGAATAATTTGGTGTGGCTGGGATGCAGGCTCTGGGGAGCTAAAGCTGGAAAGGCCAGTTGATGTCAGAATAAGAAGCACACAGATATCAGACTAAGGAAATCAAATTTTTTGTGAATCAAGGGATGTCAGCTAAGCTTCCTGAGGACAGAATTTATATGATCAGTTCAAATGGGATAATCTAGTACATTCTAAAAGCCTTTGACAACCAGTTTGAATTGATACTGGCTATGGAACAAGGAATTTCATGGCAGATTATATTTTCTCTATTCTGTGCCTATTGAGTCTTTGGTACGACTACTGTCAGTAAGCAACAGTGGAAGACTTTCCACAGTGGTCATAGTGCTTCATGCATTAGCTCATCAGGATGCAAAGGGCTATGGTAATAGGCAGCAGAGCATTTCTCCATCCTATTTAGCAAGGAATCTAAGCAACTTTTTTGGTTCAGGTTTTTTTGTTTTGTTTTGTTTTGTTTGTTTGTTTGTTTTTTATACGTGTTTACTGAAGTGAGCAAGGGCTTGCAGCTGTTTGGAGCCTGAGTGGCAGATGATACCAACTTGGAGACTTCTTGGGCACAAGTATCAGTTACAGCCCAGAGGCTGCTGCATGCTGCCCAGAGAGTAGCACATAGACTGCCTCCACACTTGCAGAGCCGAGGGGATCTCAGGTAAAGGGTCCCTAATTACTGAGTGATTAGGCTTGTGAGAGAACATAATCTGACTGGAGGAGAGGCCTTGGTGGAGGTTTCAGTTTTGAAAGCCAGGATGGGATTACACAGTTGCTCTTCCCTCTACCTCCTGAGAGACCCTAAGTTGTATTTAAACAGGCCCATGTCCCTACCTGTAACTGTATGCCAGAGCAACTCAGCCATGCCTCTGCCTAAGCTATAAAGAACTAATTAACCACGCTCAATAGCCCATAATTTGTTATTTCTGTATTCTGTTCCCAAGATTCCCTCCTAAATTATTACCCAGGAAGAAACATAAAACTGCACATAAACATGTATTTCATAGAAACAAAAGAAGTGAGGTTTTTTTCCCCCTCTATCTCCCTCTGATTTAAAGCAGTGGGTCTTCCTAGGGTGCCTGAGTGGCTCAGTCGGTTAAGTGTCTGCTTTCAGCTCAGGTCATGATCTCACGGTCCTGGGATCGAGTCCTGCGTGGGGCTCCCTGCTCAGCGAGGAGTCTGCTTCTCCCTCTCCCTCTGCCCCTCCTCCTGCTCAAGCTCTCTCTCTCAAATAAATAAATAAAAATTTTTTTTAAAAAAAAGCAGTTTGTCTTCCTGGTTGGAAATGAGGCTCATTCCCAAAGATAGGAAAGGATGCCACTCCCTGTCTCCCATCATGATGATGCAGATGTACAGACAGAACCAGCTACATAATATGTGGGACCCAGTACAAAAATGAACATGTGGGCCCTTCATTAAGTACAGGAATTTTAAGGCCACAACAGAAGACCATTAAAGCAGGGGCAGGCCTTTCTGAGTATGGGGAGGCAGAGGCTGCTCACACAGAATGGTTTGAGTGCTAGGATGATGAGGGGGCTTTGCCTGAAGATGTTCAACCACATGAGCAGCTCCTCCCTGGCAAAACCTCAGTAGAGAAGGAAGTATCACAAAAGATCAGGCAAAAGCATAGGACAGCCATAGGGCCACTTCTGTGAGAGTGAATGGTGTAACCAAGGACAACATTCTCTTGGTGATCCTCAGTCATGATCTGCATAGAGTTTGGATATCAGAGGGACCAAGAATCAGAAAAGAATCAGGGTACCTTAGGACATCAGAAGGAAGGGGTGATGAATGGGTATAGAGGACACTAGAATCAAGGAGGCATGAGAAGGAATTTCTAGGCATGGAACTCTCCATGTTTTGTTTTCATTTAATCAACCAATTTTTTTTTTATTAAAGTGGAATATATCAAATTTAGATGAATGATTCTTTCCCTCTAAACTTCTCCCTTTTCTCCATTTTGGTAGATGATCCAACTGGGTGGATCACTATTTACCCAGTTGATCAAGGCAGAAACCAGGAGTCATCTTTGATTTCCCCCTTCTTTATCTCAACACCACTTACTGAGTCCCATCAATCCTACTTGCATTGTCCCTCTTGAGTCTACACATCCACTTCTCTCTATATCCAGTGATGCCATTATCTCTTCTGGCCATGACTATGACAACAGCCTTATAACTAGATTGGCTTTTAAATCATGCTGACTACAATCAAAGTCTTCATTCTGCCACATGTAGTTAACATGACTCAGGTCTCTTCAGCTTTGTGAGCCTCAGTTTCCTCATCTGAAGAATGGGGACAATAATACCTATCTTAAGGGGCTGTTGTCAGAACTAAATGAAATGAATCAAGTGGCTTAGCATACAGTATGTACTTGATGAATCAGCAACCTTCCTTTTCTTTCCCTCATCCTTCAGGCCTTAGTTTACTTTTTAAAACTTTATTTATTTATTTATTTATTTATTTATTTATTTGAGAGAGAGAGAGAGAGAGAGGGAGAGAGAACACAAGCAGGGGGAGTGGCAGAGGGAAAGGGAAAAGGAGTCTGATACCTGGCTCAATCCCAGGACCCTGGGATCATGACCTGAGCTGTAGGCAGACACTTAAATGACTGAGCCATCCAGGTGCCCCCTTCAGGCCTTAGTTTAAACATTAATTCCTTAGGTCCCTTTCTCTCTTGACTTGCCAGACTCTGTATAGTTTCCCAGAAGTGCAGACTGTTCTGCAACATTCATCAAACTTATCTGTCTTCTTTCAACTGTCCTTTCCATTAGGCTAAGGATTCTGTTTTTTTCTGCCTAATGAGAGGCCTGACATGGAGTGGAAAGTCATATTTTGTTATTTGACTGGTATCCTCATACATAATCAAATGTTCCCAGGCTTGGGATCCCCGTAATGTTCTCCACTAACTGTAAGTAAGAGGATAGGTGACCACATTACATAAACAAACAAGAGACCAAGAGTATCCTACCAGATTTAAGTTAAACTTAAGGGCACTGGGGGTGATTCATCATAGCAGATCTCTTCTATAAGAAACAAATCTAGGGGGGGATCCCTAGGTGGCGCAGCGGTTTGGCGCCTGCCTTTGGCCCAGGGCGCGATCCTGGAGACCCGGGATCGAATCCCACGTCGGGCTCCTGGTGCATGGAGCCTGCTTCTCCCTCTGCCTATGTCTCTGCCTCTCTCTCTCTCTCTCTGTGTGTGACTATCATAAATAAATAAATAAAAAATAAAATAAAATAAACAAATCTAGGTAAAAAAAAAAAAAAAAAAAAGAAATCTAGGGACTGGATCAAGATGGTGGAGTAGGAGGATCCTGAGCTTACCTGCTCCCGTGGACACACCAAGGCTGCACCTATATATAGAACAACTCTATTGAAAATGATCTGAAGACTAGCAGAACAGCTCTTCCACGGCTAAAGATATAAATAAAAAGCCACATGGAAAAGGATAGAAGTGGCAAAGACATGTCCTGGTCGGAATCCAGACCCCTGGTATAGTGACTCACCAGTGGGAGGGATATCACAGGCACAGAAATCTTCCCTCAGAAATGAGGGGTTCAAACTCTGCCTTCCCACCATCAGGCACCCTTGGCTGTGGAGATCTGCACTGGGAAGAGGAACCCCCATAACATCTGGCTTTAAAAAAATCAGTGGTGGCTAACTTCAGGAGCTTTGACAATCAGCAGGGCTAAACTCCAGGAGAACCAAACCAGAGGTTGGTAGGAAATGGAGACTCCACTTTTAAAGGGCCCATGCACAAACTGAGACTCAGCACAGAGGCAGCCATTTGAAAAGTGCCTGTGTCGTATGAGAACATTTATTGACTAATTTTCTAAAATTTTTTTATTTAGGAGAGAATGGGTGGCTCAGTTGGTTAAGCCTCTGCCTTCGGCTCAGGTCATGACCTCAGGGTCCTGGGATTGAGCCCCACATCAGGCTCCCTACTCAGCAGGGAGTCTGCTTCTCCCTCTCCCTTTGTGCCTCCACCCAGCTTATGCTTGCATGGGTCGCTCTCTCTCTCTGTCTCCCTCTCCTTCGAATGAATTAATAAAATCTTTAAACAAAACAAAATGAATTTTTTAGGGGCACCTGGGTGGCTCAGTTGGTTAAGCCTCTGCCTTCAACTTGGGTTGTGATTTTGGGGTCCTGGGATCGAGCTCTGCTTCAGGCTCCCTGTTTAGTAGGGAATCTGCTTCTCTCTCTCTCTCTCTCTCTCTCTCTCTCTCTCTCTGCCCCTCCCTCCTGCTCATCCTGTCTCTCTTGAATAAATAAAATCTTAACTAAATTTTTTATTTTAAGTAAACTCTGTACCACACATGGAGCTCAAACTCATTACCCTCAGATCAAGAATCTCATGCTCTACGTACTGAGCCAGCCAGGTACCCCTGACTAATTAATTTTAGGGTGTGTGTTGGAAGAGCAAGGATCTGTAGGGACTTTTTCTGAGAACAGAAGCACTAGCAAGCACCACTTTTCTTTCCCTCCCTCTGTCTAGCTGGCCTGATGCTAGTAGGTGCCAGTTCTGACACTCTTCACCTTGCTAACACTGCTCACCTTGCCCTGGCAGTCCCTTGCAGACCTCCCCTGGTAGACATCCCTTGAAAACAGCTCCTGCCCTGCCCTGCCATACCAAATGGGCAGCCTCGGCCAGGACCAGTACCCTCCTGCCTTAATGGCTCCTGTCCTGGCAGGCAGTCCTGACTAGGACTGGTGCTCCCCACCACCAAGTGGCTACAACCCTGTCCCACCCAGTGGGTAGCCTCAGCCAGACCAGCGCCCTCCTGAAGCAGCTCCTGCCTGGGGAGGCAGGGGATGGGGCACTGTGGCGCCACTTACCAGTGCATTCACAACAATCGCAGCTGGGCCTTGCATCCAGCCACACTGGGGTCAAGTCCTGCACATCAGTGCACCTGGCAGCAACCACAGTGGGGCATTGCAGCCAGCCAGGCCATGGGCCAGCCCTGCCTGCCCACTAGCATGCTTGCAATAGTTGTAGCCCAGCCACTACAGGAGGGCACATGCAACCCACACAAGACAACTCTGGAATGTGTGGTTCTTAGTAACCAGGGTATTGCATTTCTGGGCCCCACAGAATGGCTTCTACATACTACTCCTTTAAGACCAGGAGATGTAACTGATTTACCTAATAATAGAAACAAACAGAGAGAGTGGGTTGCTTGGGTGGCTTAATCAGTTGAGCATCCAACTCTTTATTTCATCTCAGGTCATGATCTTGGGGTCATAGGATCAAGCTCAGCCTCAGACTCCACACTCTGTGTGGAGTTTGCTTGTCTCTCTCCCTCTCCCTCACTCATGCCTGCTTTCTCAAATAACTAAATAAAATCTAAAAAAAAAAAAAAAAAGAGGGTCCTGGGGTGACTCAGTCAGTTATGTGTCTGCCTTTGGTTCAGGTCATGATCCTGGAGTCCTGGGATTGGGCCCCACATCTGGCTCCCTGCTCAGCAATGAGTCTGTTTCTCCCTCTTCTCTGCCTCTTCACCTGCTTGTGCACATGTTCTCTTTCACTCTCTCCCTCCCTCTGAAATAAATAAAATCTTAAAAAAAAAAAAAAAAGGTAAAGAAACCGAGTCAGGCAAAACAGAGGGATATGTTCCAAATGAAAGAACAAAACAAAACCTCAGGAAAAAAACTAAATCAACTAGAGATAAGCAATCTATCTGATAGAATTCAAAGCAGTGATGATAAAAGTGCTCATTGAACTTGTGAGAAGAATGGATGAACATGGTGAGAACTTTAATAAAGAGGTAGAAAATTTCTTTTTAAAAATCAGAGTTAAAGAATACAACAACTAAAGTGAAAAATCCACTAGAGGGAATCCACAGTGGATTAGATAATGCAAAAGAATGGATTGACAGTTTGGAAGACAGGGTAGTAGATGTCATCCAAGCTTAACAGCCAAAAGAAAATAAATTTTTTAAAGGATTTTCTTGAGAAAGAGAGTGGGGGGACAAGCAGAAGGGGAGGGAGAATCTTCAGCAGACTCTGCACTGAGCATGGAGCCCAACGTGGGGCTCATTCTCAAGACCCCTGAGATCATGACCTAAGCTGAAATCAAGAGTCAGATGTTCAACCAACTGAGCCACCCCGCCGCCCCAGAAAAAAGTTTTAAAAATGAAGATAATAACATCAAACATAATCACATTCACATTACAGGGGTCCCAGAAGAGAGAGAGAGAAAGGAAAGGGGCAGAAAACTTATTTGAAGAAATATTAGCCAAAAACTTCCCTGGGGAAGGAAACAGACCTCTAGGTCCAGGAGGCACAGAGAGCCCCAAAGAAGATGAACCCAAAGAAGTTTACACCAAGACAAATAATGATTAAAATGTCCAAAATTAAAGATACAGAGACAATCTTAACGGCAGCAAGAGGGAAGCAACTAGTTACATACAAAGGAATGCCCAAAAGATTATCAGCTGATTTTTCAGCAGACATTTTGCAGGTCAGAAGGCAATGGCAAGATGTATTCAAAGTGCTGAATGGAAAAAACTTACAACCAAGAATACCCAGGAAGCTTATCATTCAGAATTGAAGTAAAGATAATGAGTTTCTTAGACAAAAGTTAAAGGAGTTCATCACTAGTAAATTGACCTTACAGAAAATGTTAAAGGGACTTCTTTAAGTGGAAAAGGCCATAACTAAAAGAAAATTCTGAAAGAAAAATTTCTCACTGGCAAAAGCAAACATATAGTAAAGATAGTGTGAGCCAACCATATATAAAGCTAGTATGAGGTTACAGACAAAAGTAGTAAAATAACTATATTTAGAGGCACCTGGGTGGCTCAGTCAGTCAAGGGTCTAGCTCTTGATTTTGGCTCAGGTCATGATCTCAGGGTTATGAGACTGAGCCCCACTTTGGGCTCTGTGCTCAGTGGGGAGTCTGTTTTTCTCCCTCTCCCTCAAAATAATAAAATCTTAAAGAGAATCAACTATATTTATAATAATTAAGGATACACAAAATAAAAACATAAAATATGACATCAAAAACTAAATATGGAGGGAGAAGTAAAAATGTAATGCTTTTAGAATGTGTTCAACCTTAAGTGGCTATCAACTTAGAGTACATACACTGGATGTTATATATGAACTTCATGGTAACCACAAACCAAAAATCTATCATAAGTACACAAAAAAACTAAAGAGAAAGGAATCCAAACAACACTAAAAAAGTTATCAAATCACAAGGGAAGAGAGCAAGAGAAGAATGAAACAGGAGAATTACAAAAACAACCAGAAAACAATGAACAAAATGCTAATAAACATACCTATCAGAAAATACTTTAAATGTAAATGGACTAAATGCTTCCATCAAAAGATGTCTTCCATCAAAAGACATAGGGTGATGGAATGGATGAAAAAGCAAAACAAAACCTGAAAGCCTTTCTATGTGCTGCCTACCAGAACTCACTTCAGACCTAAAGACACAGACTGAAAATTTAGAGATGGAAAAATACATTCTATGCAGATGCAAATAAAAGCTATGGTAGCAATACCTGTATCCAATAAAATAGGCTTTAAATCAAAGACTGTAAAAAGAGACAAAGAAGGGCTTTACATAATTATAAAGGGATCAATCCAGCAAGATATAACCATTGTAAATGTGTACCCAACACAGGAGTATATAAATATATAAAGCAGCCAGAGTCCTAAAGGAAAGGGCCCAGCCAGCACTACTGACTGCTCACCCAGCCCTCACCTCTCCTGGGAGCGAGGTTGCCCCATGGAGCCCATCTCTTTGAGACTCCCAGAAGCCCAGGGAAGAGTTTCCACCCTAGCCAGAAAACTTGTCCCTGGCAACACTCCTAACCATAGTTGCTGAATACGAGGTAGTTCATGTTGGGGATCTCCTGGCTAGACATGGCCAGGAGTCTCTACCAAGACACTGGAAAGACCTGACCTCTCCTCTCTTTGGCAGAGGGGATATGCCATTGCCTTGGAGCAGGGCAGGCTGCATGGAAAACATTCAGGATTCCTGCCTCCTCCAACTTTGGACAACACTGGAAAGCTGGTAAGGTGTGGAGAGTCGGTCAGAGTAGACATTTGGGCAGGGCAACTAGATTTGTAAAACATGATCTGTTTCCTCGTGGAACAGTAACAGCCTTGTGGGTTGATCGGACAAACATCCCCATAATGAGATGAGAAACTAAAGCAGAGTGGAGCAAAGTGACACCCTTAAATAAGAACTTAAGGGGCCAGAACACAGGTTCCACAGTATCTGGGTCAGGTCAGCCTGGGACTACTCACACCCAGACAGACACCTGACTGTAGCTTCTTCAAGCTAAGAGTTGTGACCTGTGATGGAGTCGGTGTGCTGCCAGTGATCTTAAATGCTGATCTGTCTCTGTGCTAGAGGTGGAAGTCTTACAGTTGAGTGAGGAAGCTCCTCTTAAGAAATTTAGTAAATTTTAGTAAGTAGCTAATTCCTTCTTGCAACATGGACTGCTTTGTATGTAATAAGATTCTAGATTTTAGAAATGAATAGTCCTTTGTAAATCCAGTGTAATAGCACTAGTATTAAAGGGTGTCTTTGGAATTACTCCTGAGCCTTCTCTACTCTGATTTAGGCCTTTTTTTTTTTTTTTTAAAGATCTTATTTGAAAGAGAGCACAAGCAGAGGGAGCAGCAGAGGGAGGGAAAAGCTGGCTCCCTTCTGAGTAGGGAGCCCAATGCGGGGGCTCAATCCCACAACCCTGGGATCCCACAACCCTGGGTTCGTGACCTGACCTGAGCCAAGGCAGATGCTTAACTGAGCCACCCAGGTGCCCCATTTAGGCCTTTTATCATGCACATGGCCTCTTACTGTTCTTTCCACTGCTTCCTCCTCCTACCACCCACTCCCAGCTGGCTCTGATTAAGGAGAGACTGAATAGGGCAGTGACTGGGAATGTGGTCTCTGGAGGCAAAGGGCCCAGCCCCAAACCATGGTTCTGGTGCTTATTTGCTGTGTGACCTCGGGCCAGGGTCTTTCAGCAATGCTGGCTCAGTTGCCTTATTTTCAAGGAGGATAAGGATATCCTAGTATCCTTATCCTTGAGGATATAATAGTACTAACCTTGCCAGGTGGGTAGAATTAAATGTGTTAATTGAAATACTTAAACAGTGTCTGACCCATAATAAATCTTAATTATTATCATCTTGGTCAGCTCTCTGTTCAGAAACTCCAAATAATTCTAGAATTGAGACCAGTGTTTGTTTAATCTGAAATATACTTCCTGGCTTCTTTTAACAAGTATTTCATTTGCTATCACACGCACCCCAGCTCAGTTCCCCATACCTGCCCTCCTGCCTCAGCCCATGCTGACCCAGTATTGACATTAGTTGACATCAGGGCTGCCCCTTCAGACCCGGCTCTCTGGTCAGACATGTTGATGGGCTTTCTTCCTCCTTTGAGTATTATCTAAGTGGTCCTCTAAAGTTGTAGAGGAAAGCTAAAGTCATCAGACATGAAAAGTATTCTCTAAACAACTGAGCATTTAAAAAATTACTTTCCACTTAGACATTGTTAAACAACAAAAATTCAGCTGAGTAACTTCAAAGATCAAGTTGGCTTTACTTCAATGACTCATGAGTTGGGGAGCATCCCATCCAGCAATAGAAAGCTCTGAAGGGCTGTACAAAATGCAAGGTTTTTAAAAAGCAGAAATGGGGTGGGAAAGGGGAATGACTAGTAAGGAATGCATTATTTCAGGAAGATGGCCTTTCTAACAGAATTGGAAGGGGTTATCAAGTGGATTTTCTCACTAGTGCTGACGAGGTAATTCCAAGACAACTGGTTAAAGGTTCTGCCTGGGGAGCCAGAGGTGCAATTAGGTTAGTTAGCAAACTGGGATTTGCTGACATGGGGCTTAGGCTTAGCACAGGTGACTCCATTTGGGGCCTGTTGTGTTTTTAAACATCTCCCAGCTTAACATCCTCCCCTTCCCCCCACCATAGTCCATCTCTCTCATCTCCTACTTAACGATTGTGAGAAGTCGTGAACTTCTGACACTGACAATATAATGAAATGGTGCCAGAGTACAATTTAAGTTTTAGAATGTAGACTGTCATAAAGTCATGGAAGTATTGGTGGGAAACCGCTCAAATGATTGCAGTCATTGGCAAGTGAGGAGTTGAGGGTTAGGTCCATTAACAAATAAGAGCTTCACGGAACCAGTGAGGTACTTCAGTGGGGTGATTTGAGTATCAGAGAATTAACAGATTAAGAGGCTTTCAGGAAAACTGAAGAACTCCTTGACAAACTTTAGCAGAAATGACTGCCCCAGGGAAATGGTGTCCTGTTATACAATCATATAATTTTAGGAGGGAAATACAATTTTGTTCTAAGAATTAGCCCATAGTTGCAGTTGTACTTTGATATTTTTCTAAGATTTTGTTTTTAAGATTTTGTTTTTATTTATTCATAGGCAGAGGGAGAAGCAGGCTCCACACAGGGAGCCCGACATGGGACTCAAACCTGGGTCTCCAGGATCATACCCCGGGCTGCAGGCAGCACCAAACCGCTGCGCCACCGGGGCTGCCCAAGATTTATTTATTCATGAGAGACACACAGAGAGGGAGGCAGAGACAAAGGCTGAGGGAGAAGTAGGCCCCCTGCTGGGAGTCCGATGTGGGACTTGATCCCGGGACCCCAGAATCACACCCTGAGCCAAAGGCAGATGCTCAACTACTGAGCCACCCAGGCGCCCGAGATACTAGTTTTAGTATTCATTTTGCAAGAATTCCAACCAAACCTTTTCCATTGCTTATTATATGTAACTCTAGTCTCCATTTTAAGTAGGTTGACTCAAAGAGACTTTTTCAAGTCTCAGTTCTTTTTGGATAATGAGCACCTTTTAATTTATTTTTATCTGCCTCATCTTCCCTAACAGACAGCACACTCCTAAGGCAAACAGTGCCAAGACAGAAATGCCATGTCATCATCTCATGGGATGGTGGGGGCGGTTATGCATGGTTGAGTCACCAGTGAAGCCTGTGCAGACCCACAACCCTCAACTACTTGTTAAATGAATGAGTCCTAGTATATACAGAGCTGTTGGAAGCAAAGACCCGTAGTGAGGGTCCCCAGCAATGACGGTGGCTAGATGACCTCAGATACCCAGGCTGTTGTCCTCAGCTCTGTCTGGGCTTTTCAGACATTGGCAGTCATCTCCAAGTCTGGAGTGCTCGGGAGGGCAGGGCTGGGTGGAGGGCAGGAGAGTGTCAAGGGTGATCAGGGGATGGATGCCCTGTTAAGGAGAGGCAGAGGTCCCTGTTGCCACTCCTCTGGCATTCCCTCAAGTAGCATACAGAAGCTGTGTAAGGTGGTGTTGGGTGCTCTGGTTTATTCCTGCCTGATATGGTTCGAAACTTTCTAAGACTGAGCTTCAAAACCAGAATGCATGATGGAGCTTTTCCCAGTCCCAGAGAAGGTGGCTGCCAAGAGGTTAACTTACTTGGGAGTGGAGGAGGAAGGGCAAATTGGCACCAATGTTCACCCCAGCTCCAAGCACTGACTGGTTGGTAAGGAACCACCAGAGCAGAGGACAAAAAGCAAGGCCAGGTGCTGCAGGCTGTTCCCTTTGGCCCTCCTTTGACAAGTTTGGGTTAGCAGAGCCCTCAGGCCTAGGAGACAGTCCCTGAGTTAAGGCCTCAGAGCTGCACGGTGGGGGGGGGGGGGGGGGGGAGGCGCGCGGCGGCGGTGAGTGGAGGGCCTGTAAACAAGGCACGATCTTGAAAACTGTTTTTAGTGGGAATACCTGATGCTCTAGTAGTTTCCCCAGGCTCCTGGGGGGAGATGGCCTTTGCTCCCTCCCTGAAGGACTCACAAGGAACTGTGGTTAATAAAATGTCTCCTTTTTAAATACCTTGATTTAGAAGTCTCGAAGGAAGTCTGCATGAAAGGAGGGCAGAGAACTGACCTTCAGGAATACCACTACTTAGGAAGCAGGGAAAGGACTGGGAGACAAAGCCCTTGCAGGCTAACTGCAGAGGTGTTAACAGCCAGCAGGAGGCTGCCTCCTGGGGAAGTGTTTCCAGAAGTAAGGCTTTGGGGCTGGGGCTGGAGTGCATGGCTAGTACTCAGGGACATCTGAGAATGTCTCAGGGGTAGGAGGAGCCTCTGAGGCAGCAACAGGTTTATCAAGTCAGATGAAAGAATCATACCCAGAGTTGCCAGAGCACGGTGGTTCTCCTGTCCCAAGACAGGGGACTTCAAGAGTGGGAGCCGCCCCAGTAAAGAATGTATGCTAGCTGGTCACAGCACCTTCTGGTGACTTGGAAGAACTGTCAGTCTAGGGATTGACTTTCCAAATGGCATAGTATAGCAGGGGAACCATTTACAACTAACACTCATCTGGTTTAACTTGGGTGACAAAGCCTTAAATATGTTCAGCTACCCTGGGCTCCTTAGATGCCAGGGAGAATCATATGAACGCAAGATCTTTGCTTCATTTTCCAACCTTGGGCTCTAGGGTCCTCATGGAGGCTCTCTTGCCAGATAGAGCAACACAACCTGGGCCCAGACCTCTGCCTCATACACTTGCACTGCAGAGGTTAAATGCCACCTGGCTCTGCCTCCTCTGCTCCTCAGCCTGGACAGCTGGCCTGCATCTTACAGTTGTCTTGAGTCAGAAATCTCTGCAAAGTGAGGCCATATCAGTCTCCACAGGGCTCAGGAATTCTTAGATGCCACCTCAACCCCAACAAGCAGTTTTCTTTCTCTCAGCCCCCCTCCATTGCTTTTATATAGTTTTAATGCATCAGTGCAGCTGCATCCATTAGAAAATCTTAATGCTTTAATAAAATATATATACGAACTTTAAAGTCTTTGAGTAGTGATACGTTTGCGATTTCTTGTAAAACTCAGATCAGAATGCTTCAAGGTCAAAATTTTACCTTTATAATGTGGAAGACCTGGGGTGGGGCCAGTTGTCTTCTAGACTTAATACATGGTGAAACAGAATGTCTACCAGACATTGAGTATCTGCCAGCAGCCAGAGACAAATGCCATCTCATCCCATGAACAGTGGGGAAGGGAACATTTACTAAGCAACCACCTTCACCCCCCTCTTCTGGCAAGTGCTCTGCTCTAGATGAGGAAATGCTGTTTCTCACCCACCCACAGGCAACTCAGCTGGTGCTGCAAGACTGGGATTCCAAACCTAGGTCTGTGGGCTCGGAAACTCAGATTCTCTCACCAAAGTGGTTTTGAAACTGGCTTCTGTGGCAGTGCTTTAGGGGTTCTCTGCAAACAAATGCTTCAAATATCTTAAATATTAAATAAAACCCAGCTCTAATATGCATACTCAAATGTAAAACACACACTAGCTTAGACTGCCTGAAAGCTCTCTGTAAGGCCTCCACAGCTGTGCGTCTCAGGGTGGGCACGGACAGAGGGCACTAGCCTGGTGCTGGGTCGCCAAGCCTGGCTGCAACTCCATGCTAGTGGCTCTCACTGCAGAATAAGGAGTGCTTATTTACAACCTTTGGGTGTTTCTTTCTGATACACAGAGGATAAGGATTGAAAGAAGGTGTTGAATATTCTTCTATTAATCCTTTCTTTTCAAGCATCTACTTCACTTGTCAGTGACCAGAGATTGCAGACAAGCTGTGACTATTACCATTTGCAACCGCTTACCTATATATGATAAGGATTTTTTTGTCAAATTCAGAGATAAATTGGAAGCTGAGACAGTTCACAACTAACCTATTTGTAGTAAAAATGCTCTCACACCGCACTGAGTTAAGACAGTGTTATTACTTGAACTTAGATAATTCATGCTAGTAACATTTATATATTTGAAAGGCTAAAAAACGATGATTATAATTTCAAAACTTTTTGATTTGGGTTAGGAGAAGAGGCAGGCTCATAGTTTAAGCCTTTTTGGTAGCAATTACTAAGCTCTTCTCTAATATTTCTGGCTTAACTCAAAGAGAATCAGGTTAACATAACTATTTATCTAAACTTGTCTTCTGGAAGCCCAAGAGCACTGGGAGATGGTGCAGGTGGAGTCGGGGAGAGTGTTTCTTATTCAAGGTCTGCTGTTAATTCATTGACAACCATGGGTAAGTCTTTGCGGCTCCCTGAGGCTTCATTTCCCTCAACAAAAAAACCAGGAGTTTGGATTAAATCAGTCATTTTCAGATTTTTATTTTAAGCACCAAAACCTTTCTTCAAATCATATTTTATTTAGAAGTCTAATACTGAATGGGCCTGAGGACTACCCCCCCGCCCCGCCCCCAAAGACCTCACAAAATAGCATGAAAACCACGAAGAAACTAGATGATTGAAGGTCCCTTCCACCTCTAGGGGTCAGGATTTCAAGTCCCCTGCCTCTGAAACACAGAGCCCAGCTGCCCCTTCCTGGCCAGGCCCCTCCCTCTCCTAGACCAACTAAGGGGCTGAGCTGCCTCATCCCTGGCACTGACTAGAGAACCACACAGTGGCAACCACAGGGGCTAAACAACTGTGAGTGAAGAGGACACATTTATTTCATTTACAGGGTCACTGAGACCACAGCAAAATCAACGCTGTTACAATAGGCAAGCACTACTGTCTGCAGCAACACACAGCATGTTTCTTAAACAGCATATGAGCCTCACAGGTTACGTTTGCATTAAAAAAAAAAAAAAAACTTATAAACCAATCAGGAAACAGTTAAAGGCCAATCTTAAATACCAATGTAAAAATTTCTCTTGAAAATGCAACTGAAATGCAACTGCTAGGAGCACTGTAAGAAAAGGTGACCCAATTCAGGTACGTTAGAAAAGACCAGAAGTGGTAAATAAAATACAACAGCAACATTTAAAAACCTAGTGATTCCCATGTCAGGGGGGCCTTCTTCCCCTTAAGCCTCAGAACACAGGCCCAGCTCAGAAGACGCCTGTTTGACAGGGGAGGCAACTGCTAATTCTGCAAAATGTGCAGCAGTGAACTCTGCATATGGAGGAAAGGAAAAAGGGTTACACGCTGGGGACAGACAGCAGGCCTTGTGTTGTAAGAGGCAGAGGCTTACAAGGCAGAGGCCACCTCCTACTGCTAGAGCCCTCTCACATATTCTATGCCAGCCCTCGAGATACTTGCCAGCCCTCGAGATACTTGCCAGCCCTAGAGATACTTGTCAATAACCTCAATTTAGAACAAATGTCCTTAGAAAATGTGACTAGATATTAAACACCTGGGATTCTTCCCATGTTATTCAGAACTCCAAATGGAGAGTCAGTCACTGTCCCACAATCTACAGCCCATTTTTCACTGTGCTGTTAGTCTGTCCCCTACGAATTCAGGGTAGGGAACAGCTGCAGCCCTGGGGCCAGGTCACTCAAACAGGCACTAGCTAAATGAAATCCTACAACAGCTTCAAATCAGCCCTCATTCTTAAAAGATCAATACAAAGTCAGGGGTAGAGTTAACTTCAGCAAACATGGAGCCTCCTAGCTTCATGCACAGAAGCCAAAGTAGATCAGTCATCTCAATAGCCTGTGATCTTATTCTAGGGTATACCCTTGATTCCCATTTCAGTATATTTGATAGCTGGATATTGTTTAACAGATCTTCTGGCACCATCTTGTTCATTCTCCTTCAAATCTGCCACAATACCTTTTTAAGTCTTAGAATATGCTTTGCTAACATAGAAATCAACAGTGAGCATATCAACAAAATAAAGAAAAAAATTTCTGTACATCCTCACTAGAAAACTCCCAGTGGATTAAGGCAGCCCTATCATTTTTTAGACTGGGAATAAGGCCAAAGTAAAGAAAGAAGGGAAGTATTAAGAAAGTGCCAAGATAAAGTTCAGGTAAGGAGGACATCCTGGCAGCTCAAGGCCACTGTTCGTACCCATTGCTTTACACCAAATGCCTCCGTGTGGGGGCCTAAAGAAAGCTGGCCTTGCCCTTGGATAACCACCTTTCTCTGCACACAGACCTCTCCCACAGCAGCTCCTTCCCTCAGACCCACACTGTGCAGGTCTCCCCAGCATACTATGCTGGCTCATCTTCCTGCCCCCAGCAGCTCCCCATCTACGGGCCCCTGCCAGCCTTGCTAAGTTCTGCTAGTGTTTTTACCTGGCAGAGGGCTAAACATTAGACTTTAGAACAGTAAGGCGCTGTGTGTAGATACACATTGGCTATGACACTCATTTTTACAAATTGGTCTGAATACAGTCTGGCCTCCCTGATAGCCGAAGTGGCACCTTCTCCCAGAGAACAAGCTATTTCTCAAACACCTGCTAGATCACACTTGTAGCCTTCAGACTAGAATCAGCTGAGTTCTTTATGTACTTTATATATGTTAGGCAGACAGTACATCCAGAAGGTGACCCTGGAAAGCCTACCTCAGGGTTGAGGCCCTCAGGGAGGCTCTGGACAGGTCACTCTTTAGAGCCTAGCCAACTCACCAGAGATGCTGGACTGGAGGCCCCAGGGCTGGGCACTACTCAGTACCACCCTTCTCTAGGGAGGAACTATATCATGTAGCTCTCCCACAGACCTGCGGGACGAGAAGGATGCCCAATAGTGATGCAGGGAAAAGAAAATACACCTCCATGAAGAATAAGAACTAGTCAAGAAGTGACTAGAAACTATGGTCTTGCTTGGCTAGTTGCAGGTCTACAGAACAGAGGTTTGGTGCTCTGTGTGGAGGGAGGAAAGAAACTCCACTTAGGCACATAATCCAATCGTATCCATTTCCGCTTCTACTTCCAGGGTCTCCCTGCCCACCCACATGCTACCATCCAAGAACAATAGACAGAGCACTTCCAGCCACCTCCCCCTGCCCCAACATCTTCTGAGCTCTACCGCATGCTGGCCTCTGTGCTTAACCACAGCTGCAGATGCAACCGATGCTCCCCAGGGCGAGGGGTGTGGGGGAAGCCTAGAAGCCAGAGGTAGTTTTATTTACTATATTTACTATGGATGCTCAGTTCTTTGGACGAAGAAAAACCCCTAATTGTTAAGATGCCTGATTGCTTTGCCTTTTTAGCTTTACAGATGTTAGGGGCAAAACCATCAAGGAAAATGTGTTTCAGTGCCTGGGCATTGTAGTACACCTCCTTGCCAAGATCCCGAGTAGAATAGAAAGCTGCAGTTATCCTTACCAAAGTTCAGTTTCCCGGTATCACCTCATGCTGCTGCTGTGTAAGAGGGAAAAGGGATGAAGAGGGAATAAACCACAGGGCAAAGAATTAGAACGTGTTAGCAAATGCTACCATGCGGAACACTAAACTTTATTCACTTTATTTATATATTTAACAGTTCTAAAGTATTTACTTCTTGCTTTGACAAAAAATGAAAAATATAGGAGCACTCACTGACTCCTCTTTAGGAGAAAAGGGTTATTATATGTACAGCTACGGAGAGTTACGGTTCCTCCTTTACATACAAAGAAAAATATTAATAAAAAAGTGCTTCATTGATCGAAAAGGGCTAAGAGCTGCAAGCATTTATTCACACTGTACATCAGACCCAAGAAACCCGTATCATCACCTCTTGGCACCTGTCACTAGGAACTGCACAATCTTTAATTAGACTGACTGACTTCTCCCTACCTGCACGGCCAGACCACACAGAGTGCGGAGAAGAACTACACCCTGTTTCACTAAATTCAAACTCCGAGCAACCTGCTGCCACTGGGAAGTCAGAGACGTGCTCAGATGCTCTTGGCTTTGCCTGGACTGACAGCTCCAGGGTAGGCTCTGGGCCACGTCGTAACCACACCCAGGCACACACAGGAGCCACCTTCCTGAGACACAACTTTCCTTGGCCAGGGAATTGCTTCCAAAGGATCAGAGGGTTCCCTGGCCTCACCCCCATCTGCTCACCACAATCCACCATTACCAGTTAGCAGCTTTTAGCAGAGCCAAGCATGGCCCTTCCCCAAGAGGGAGGGCAGGCACAAAACATGGATGCCAAGATTACAAAGCACAAACCTAAACTCTTCTCCACCCTTCCCCCACACTCACTCACAAATATTCTTGATTTAAGGCTCTTTTTGGACCACATCAAAGCTTACTGAGGAAAGGTGCCCCAAATCTCCTACGGGCTGTGTCACTTTTCTAAAGAACCCTGCAGAGTCACCAAGTGGCCCCTCACTGCTGGCCAGCAGCACAGGGGCAGGGCAGGGGGACTGATGGGCCCTTCCCACTGCCCCAAGAAGGGAAGGAGGAGGAAGGCTGATTGTATGGGACATGCTCCCTTTTCCAGAGGCTTGCACTCTCAAAGGCTGATTCTACCCCTTAAGGGGGAGATCCATGATTTGTTTGGTTTGGGAATGGGAAATTTTTGGAACCCTGAGTCTGGATTTCCCTGTGCTGGTCAAGGAAGAGAGATTGTTTGGGGGACCAGGCCCCAGAAGGGGCTTCCAGGTGTGCCCGGGCTCAGGGCAGGCTTTGGCCTTGGCCACGGCAGCAGGACACTGCACTCTGGCCAGTCTGCACTCTTATGCCTGAGGGTGGGAAGTGCTACACAATCTGGCCGAGGGAGGCATACTTATGACAGTGAAGGGAACCCTAGACTATCTAGAGACAAGTTAAAAACAGAATCCCATGCAAGAGAGAACATGCTGGCACCCCCATCCCCAGGCCCTCTCACTTGCCTCAGAGGATCAAACACCTTCCTTCCTCAAAGGGGGGGCCTGGAAGAGTTCTGTTTATTATGTGCCCTTCCCTCCAAATGTCGATCCCATTTATCTGCGAGGTGAGACTGGCCGGGCTCCTCTCAGGAGGTAGAGGGCATTCGGGGCACTGCTCCAAGGGAAGATGCTTCAGCCTCCTCAGCAGCAAAGGTTTTTCCATTCAGTTCTGATGTGGCAGTGGCATGAGGAATAGTCAAAAACATCAGCCCTGGTTTGCTTCCCCATTCACTATATCTCGGGCCTCCAACTCCTGACTCTGACCAGTCTCCTCCCATCCTGAGGAACCAAGCTAACCCTCAGCATCACAGGACAGCAGGCGGCTCAACAGTTACAGTTACAGGGGGCCTGGCAACCTCTGGTCTTCCGTTAAAAAAAAAAAAAAATTAAGACAACCAGGGGACTTCTTTCTTTTTTGGAGGCAGAGGGAAGATGGAGAAGGGAGAGGAAAGGGGCGGGGGGGGCCAGAAAAATCAATCTACAATCCAGTGGTACATCCCAAATTTCTGTCACTCTGCACAGGTGGTTGGTTCCATGCCCCCATTCCAAAGTGCACGGGCCTCTCGGTCTGCCCAGGCTGTGTGGGCCTGTCAGAGGAACAGCAGCTTGGCCTCTGCTCGCCCCAGGTCACTGAGCTTCAGTTTGAAGTGGCAGCAATGGGCTTGTCCAGTTCAAGGTCAATGCTGGAGCTTGTGGGATGTAGGCTGCTATAGCAAGACTTGCATACTCGACTGGGTTCAAAGAGCTGCTGGCTGGGAACTGGAACCTTCTGATTACAACAACTGGAGCAGAACACATTCCCACAATTCCTTGAGATGAAAAGAATAAACAAAACACAGTTAGTTTCAGTAGCAGGTATGGTGTGGGGAAACCAACTTTAGAAGACAGAACTTTGTTATATGTAATTCGGATGTGCTGGAGACTCCTCCAAGAGTGAACCATTTCATTTGTCTAGCCCAGGAATAAGCCAAGTGTGTGTGTGGGGCATCCCTGCCTAGTACAGTTGCACACCACTGTGACTTTAGGGCCAAGGACACTTGGCTGCCTCACCATTATGGCTCAAGGTTACCAGGTATACAAGAGGATGCTGCTCAAGAGAGATCCAAGGAAAACAAAAGGGCCCAAGGCAGGAGCAGCTGCTAGATCACTGGCTAACTCTTGGCCCAGAAAAACCCAGTTGGCCAAACTCACCTGGGCACTGGCCTCCGTGTAGCCTGTGGTCACAGAGAGGCCAGAGTCCAATGGAACTACCTCCGAGCCCCTCAGCTGAGACAAACTACCTAGCCTAGCTGGGGAGGGAGGGGCCTTGTCCAACTTGCTATTTTTCCAGAGGCTCGGAGGCAGCAACATGGAGAACAGACTATTGCCATCTAGAACTGCCCTGCTGCCAGCATGCAAAGCCAGAAGACAAGCAACCAGTGACACATGCTCAGGGTGAAAGGACAAGAGTACAGATGAACACACGTGCACAAACAGCCCCCTTATTAGATAGGTGTCAGTCAATTATGGCTCATTCCCCTGCCCCCATGCAACTACCAGGGACTATCAGAGCTCCACCTGAAGGCCTGACTGTACCAGGCCCCAAGCCTCCCTTCACCTCCTCCACTTGAAAGCCTGACTCTGTGTCCATGCAGGACAGGTACACACATCCAAACAGCTGCCCTTCACCACTGAAAGGAAAAGAACTGGCAGAGGGTAAGTTTCTGCCCATCTTACAACCCCACTTTGTTAGGCCCTAAAGTACAAATCAACCTCAATAAACCCAAGAATGGGAGTCTTCAAGGAACCTGACATACCAAAGACTTGGGGAAAGCAGCTGAAGCGAAATCCTCTTCCTCAGCCTGTATCACTCACTACCTTTTCATTTATGCTCCTCAGAATACAAACCCCCTGCTGAATTAAGAACCACCTGCACACAGAGGAGAGAATACTAAATACCCTTTGGGGACATAAAAAAACAAACAAACAAACAAAAAAAAAAAACCCCACACCACACAAAAAGGAAAGGCTAGACATGGGGGAATGGAAGGACAGAACTAAAACACACACAACTTCATCTTCTAGAACGCAGTAAGCACTTCATGTTTCTGGAAAGCATGAATCGGCAAGAACCTATGGTTACACAGAAAAATCACCTAAATCTACTTTTGAATGTTTCCATCTATTTAACCTATCTGCTGGAGTCCATCCTGATACGAACTGGATCAGGTAAGCTTTTCTATCTGGCTTCTTTCAGGGGGTCCTGATAGACCCTAAGTGGAACCCTCCACTAAAGTCTTCCATGTAAAACAGTTCTCTGGAAAGACCACCTCTGTTCAGTCCTGGTCTCTTTGTTTTTTTTTTTTTTTTTTTAAAGGCAATGCTCTCTGACTTGGAGATCATGAAGCATCATTCTAGCATCCCAATGAAGGACTAACCCACAAGAAATAGCTCTGAAAACCCAACTGGCTATGCCACAAGACCAGCCCCTGCTGAAGCACTGCTTCTCAGGCACGAGCCAAGATGGCTGAGCTGACCTATGTGGTCAGGAGGGGAGTGTATAGTTGCAGCCTGACTCAGCCCTAATAGTCTCCTCAGCTGGCTGCTTTGGTTTCCCCCCAAGCCCACCTGCCTGCCTGCACTCCTAGCCCCGGGCTTCATCCCAATGAGTGCAGAGAAGGGGAAATGGCAGCGTTAGTGTGGAGAAGTTATTATAGATGTGCAGACATCACAGACAGGTTGTTGCAAATGCTCACCACGTTTGATCAACACGGTCAGTGTCCCTGCAAGGAGGGGAAAGAGAGCTCAGAGGAGAAGCCAACCAAAGACATTTGGGCTTGGGGTGCAGGGTAGGGAGATATACAGTCCTAGAAGCATCATCACTAGACAAAGAGGTGGTTCCATTTTCTACCTGGGTTCACTCATCTGGGTGAGCTATGGTCAGGATTCAGATAAAATTCCTGTCCCAAGAACACTGAACATATCTATATAGTTGCCACCTCAGCTGGGGCAAAGCATCCCTAGCAACTAACTACCCCAATCAAGAAGAAAGAAGTCACAAGCCTTAAGGATTGAAGACTATGTCATGTCCTCAGCTGTCCCTACTAGTTTCCCACAGCTAGTTCTCCTCACTACTGGCACAAGGAAAAGTTTAGGGTCAGGGAGCAGGGTAAGGAGTAGGAAAATGAAGTTCCCTGCCCACAGCAAGAAAACTTTTGCTCACTGAAGCCATTCTGAACGGGAAGAAATGGTATTCTAGGAATAAGAAATGGTAATTTGGGTGGTGGCTGTTGCTCTGCTAATCCAGGAAGCAAAACAGACACAAGGGGTCATCATTTGCACATTTTAAAATTTAGTCATGATCACTCTGAATTGGAAAAAGACACCAAGGGCAAACACCAATTTTAGAGGCCCAAAAAGATAAGCTGGAGCCTTGTAGACCCCAGGATCTGCCTCAGATGGGACACCGCCAGCCAGACACCCACATTTCTCCAAGCTGCAGGCTCTGTGGGCCAAATCTCAGCCTCCAAATCCTGGCCCACCCCACCAAACCCCCCAAATGGCACCTGCAGTGGTGCTTCCTGCTGGCGAGCCAGAAGGCACTGTCGCATGCATAGCAGTGGGCAGCCAGGTGGTCAGGTAGCCAACGGGTCATCTGTAAAAGAGATGGGACCAGGTTAGTGACAGGAGATGGGCCATCCAGCTGGAGCCACAGAGCCATGCTGGGGGCAGCAACAGTCACAAGGACCATATTGGCTCTGGTGGCACCAGCCCAACAGGTTGATGTCAGCAGTACAAGAAAGGCGTCCAAATCGTTTCCCTAGAGGGGACTCCAAACTCCCCTGAGATAAAGTATCAGACAGCAGCACCCTGGGTCACTATGGCAAGGCTCTAGTTAACAGAGACAAGGTGGAGAGAGGACCAGCTTGCTGAGTCTCCCTGGGTCAGAAATTCTAGGCTTGATGGGGATTCACAGAGGCTCAAGGCTAAGTGTGCTATGAGGTTTTTCCTTAGCCAGGGGTACGGGACAGGGATAGGGGTGGAGAAGAACCATAAAACAGTTGCATGGACGGCACTCAGAACAGGGGCTGAGCCTGTACCTCCGTGTCCTGTTTATCCACCTGCTCCCAGCTGGCTTCAGAGAAAATCTCTGTGCTGCAGCGAGACAAACAGTTCTGATCCAGATTGCTTTCCGAGTCGGGGATTGAAGTCTGTTGGCAAACAAACAGAGCTGAACAGAATGAACCTGGCTTGGTAAGGAAGGGAGCACCGGGGACTCTGGGTGGGCCTGCCAGATCTGTAGGCACATCCGGCATCAAGAAATGGGCTGAGCAGGTGCAGAGACCGGGCTGGACTCAGGTGGAAGAGAGATACACAGGTCTAAGGCTGTGCGCGGTGACTCTGCAGTGGAAAGATGGGCCTTGGGTTAAAGGAAGTGAGGGGGACAGAAGTGATCAGGATGGAGTGTGAACTCAGTGTCAGCTGCTCCAATGAGTCCGTTAATCCGACCCTGCCACTTACATCTGCGTGCTGAAACTGAGTGCTTTGGGCATGTCCTCCTTTCTCTGAAGGACTCTTTGGGAAAATGAGAAACCATCATTAGTATGAAGGAAACACTGAGAAGTCAGTTTGAATTGAAAGTCATTGGATGAGCCCGCCTTTAATGTACGCTGACTGCTTCAGAGCCAGGCTCACGCTTGTACTTGAACACATCAAGTCAGACCCAGCCAGTGAGGACAGCACCTCCCTTAGAAACTCCCCATCACATAGCACCACTTCCAGGCCCCATCAATGCTAACTCCTCCACAGTGCCAGAAACTAATCCCTTCTCCCCATTTCTACTGCCATCACCCACCACAGGACAGGTACAAACATCTGTTAAACTAAATCTTCATACCTACAGCTTGTGTTTGGGGGCAGTGGCGGGGGGAAGGGAAGGATGGAGAGGGAGCCAAGTTTACTAGTTACTGGGGAGGACAGGCATTACAATTTGACGTTGCCCTACTAATGTCATTCTGCCCAGGAGTTCATGCCCTTCCTTAAAACGTGATCCTCTCTTCCTTATCCTAACTGCCTAAACAGGACACCTGTGGCAAGTAAGCAAGGCAGGAAATAATAGGCAGACTGCCATTCACATGGCTGAGGCTGATCTCCAGCCTCTCAACAGGACTACTCTGGACCTTAACAATTCTTTTAGAAATCTGTGCCAATCACTGTGCACTGGGCACAAAAAGCGTCCAGCCTCAGTGTGCCCTCTCCTTGGGCAGCTATCGAGGCACCGTGGTCTACTCACCACTTCATCCCCAAAGTCCCCATTGAAACGTAGGGAGCTGGTCAGGTACTGGCTCTCCAGGCGACTCCTGAGCTCCTGCACTTGTTTCTTCAAGGTCTCCACTTCCTGCTGGTGGCCTGACTCAATCTGACGCAGGCGCTGTTGGATGGTGTCTGTGTATACAGGCATGCCATCATCGTCCAGGTGGCTGCGCGAAGGCTGGTCGGGGCTGCCCGTTGTAGATGGCCTCCCCGAGTGGCTGTGCAGCCACTTGTGGTGCAAGTTCCTTGAGTGTAAGTGGGCAGAGTTGCAGCTTGTAGCAGACAGCTGGCGGCTCAGTGAGTCCTTGCTCCTACCAGCCTCCCCATTGGTGCAGTGCCCGTTGGGGGTGGGGTGCTTCTGGAGGGTGCTAAGCCCTGGGGATTGCTCTAAAGCCTTATTTTCAGTCTCTGGGGCACCATTGCACACAAGCCCCTCTTTACATTCAGCTAAAGGCAAGGCACAAGGAGAATGCGTTGGGCTGTGGGTGCTGCCAGGGGAAGTCCTATGTACCACAGATCCCACTTGGGGCCTCTCAGCTAGGCTCTTCTCTGAAGGCTGGGGCTCTGTGGCTTGAGGAAGCATGTCCTTGCCACTGAACCAGCCACTGTTTACCAGGCAAGGTCTATGATGGCCTTTGGGCCCACTTTCTGACTTGACTTGATCTTCTATTAACATGTCCACTGAACTGTCCGTGCTTGGTCCTCTGGCCTCAACTGGGACTTGGGAGGGCAGCAGAGAACTTGACTGTGAGGTATCATAGCCAACTTTTGTATCTACTGGGATTGGAAGAAATGCCTCCTCTCTTTCCTCTATAATAGCTATTCGGAACTGTTCCACAGGGACCTCCTGGGAATCCTCTCCCCTGGGGGACTCCTGGAGAGAACCAGGGAGAACACTGTGCCCACCCTGTTGCTCAGGAATACCCTGTGAGAATCCAGAAAGGTTAGTGCCGGGATGGTTCGCCAGAGGAGCATCACCCAGTTCTGGTTCTTGAGGAAGGACAATGGCTGAGCCCTCAGGGGTCTTCCCCTTTTCTAAGAGAGCCTCCTTTTTGACCTCCTGCATCTCAGTGCTCCCCCTCTGGGCAGGCTCCTCTATCCCGCTCTCCTCTTTGGTGGCCTCTTGCAAAATGTTCTCCATCTGCCCCTCGGCCACTCCAGCTGCTACAGACAGCTCAGCACCGCCCAGCACTTTGGTTGGCTTCCCCAGGCTGTCAGGATCAGGAGGCTCCTCCCCGGGACCAGCCAGGCTGCTCAATTCCAGGGAGCGCCTGTGCTCCTGCCACTTCTCATTCAGACTTGGGTCACTGCTGCGCCGGCTGGCTAGAGGCACTGTGTTGTCACAAGCTGTAGTCAGATTGTCAAATGATCTAGTCTTTGGTAGCCTAAACAAAAGGAGTTTGAGGGAATGAGAATGTGAGGCTGTTCAGATGAAAGCAGGAGACAATTGATTTTAAAAGGCAGTTGTTTCATAATTGGGTCCATAGTTATTCAAGGATCTATGGCATCTCTAAAGTGAGGCTGAGACAGATGGAAAAGCAAAGTCCCAGCAAAGCCCTTCTTCTAGTCTGCAAATTTCTTCTTATCCTCCACTCACCCTGCCCAACCCCGTGCTCACACAAACTAATAGCAAATGCTATTTTAAAAAAACATTCATGATGCTGCTGTTTTTCAACTATTGACAAAGCAAAGTAGCATTGCTGATTTTTCTGCTATTAATGTAAATAATACATTAATTTATTTAGCAGTCTGAATTCAATAAACTTAATTCTCAAGTGGCAAAGCCAAACTTTCTATCATCTGATGGCATCTGCCTTTTTGGCCTAAAAAGGCAAGTGACAGCAGAAAGACAGGAAGGAGTACAGTGCAGTGGCGGAAACTCAAGCCAGAGGGTCACAAGGAACTCAGAGGTTTACTCCATCACTGAGAAGCTGCTCGGTGCATGCAGCAAAAAACAATATAGTGACAAGGCCCAATGCCCTTCAGGAAATGAGGCTCTTAATGGCCTTGTAGCCTGAAACCCTTATACTTTCCCTGAGAAGACTTCAGAGATCTAAGCAAGATGTGTGGAGCCAGATAATATCATGATCTCTAACTATGCCTGGATGAGTCTACACAGAAGTACACCCAGGTAGGACTCCAGGCCTTGGCATCAACCCTCTGGGCTCACCGGCTCAGGGGCGGATCATCAGGGCTAGTGCCAGGTGCTGGATATGGCGCACAGCTGTCATCCACGGGGGTAGACGGGGATGGGCAGGGCAAGTACACTGCACTCCACAGCATCAGGTTACGCACGTGGCACACAGGATACAGCACCTGAGAAGAGAGCAGTGAGGATATAGGTTTAAATAAGTCCCAACAAGTCTTTAGAAATGAGGGTCAAATGTAATCACCAAGCTGGAACATTCACCAGGTCTTGTACCACCTGCCACTTCCCACCTCTTGTGGGTACAAAAATCCAAGAGGAGTTTTTACATCTATTTCTCATTAATTATTTCTTAGGTCTCCTTTATCAAATGACTGATTTTCATATCAACTTAATTTATTGCTTTTACTGCATATGAAAGTGAGTCACTCCACTAGATGGTGACTGTTTCTTGGTATAATAATGTGGCTTCAGAAGACACTGTCAAACCTGTCCTATAGGATCATTTTAATCATGTGAAAAGAAGGGAATTTTCTTCCTGTATTGTGACTTCTCCAACAGGCAGAGTGAAAAGAGAAGCAGTTAGTGTAAATCTTTCCTTTGACTACTTAAATAGAAGCATATTACCAGTCCAGCAAAGCAATATAACCTCTAATTAGCCTCCTTTTGACTTTAGAATTTAATATGCATTTTTGACAAAAGGAACAACACAGATGTGCGTGTCTCCTGTCCTCTGTGTAACAGAAGGTGTTCCTTTGAAGAACAAAGTCTTGTGCAGCCTGGGTGTCTCAGCGGTTTAGTGCTGCCTTCAGCCCAGGTGGGATCCTGAAGACCTGGGATCGAGTCCCATGTCAGGCTTCCTGCATGGAGCCTGCTTTCCCTCTGCCTGTGTCTCTGCCTCTCTCTCTCTATGTCTCTCATGAATAAATAAATAAAATCTTAAAAAAAAAAAAAGAACAAAGTCTTAAAGGGCCTGCTAGTTCTCCATGTGAGCAGAAAAATCACACAGACACACATGCTAATGTCATACACACTTTTCTGCAGGAGCTGCAGTACCTATCATCACCTGATGACACTGGAAGGGTGCCAGGGGTCTGGTGGCAGCTCCTTCTGAGCTATCAGGCACATCTAGCGGACAATTTAGGTTCCCCTTCCACTTGTTAGAATATGCTAAGAGTGAGTTAAGCTCTGACAGAGATGCCAGAAAAGATTTGTGTCTGGAGTGGCAAAATAAAGATGTATATTAAATCAAACCACCCTGAGCAAAGAGTGGGCAGAAACAGGTCAGAGCAGCACCTGGAAATAAGCCTTTTTTGGGACAGATGGAAAAAAAATGGAACCAACCCACCTAGAGACAACAGAGATGCCTCTGAGAAAACAGTCTCTACTGACAAAGGCACCCATATATCACCACCCCCAAACTCCTTCTGATCAGAGAGGAAAGGCTGAAGGATACATACGGCTTCTGACTGAGAGGAATACAGTAGGTTTTTGAAAGCCTTGTTGCCTGCCCGAAGCAGTGACCACACAGAACATGTCCGCTCCTGAGTATGCTTTTCTCCTCTCTCCTTGGCGTTGTTGCACAGGAATGTTCCAAACAGGCAGGAATAGGTATGTTGCACCAGTTTCACCTGTGGGAGTCCAAAATAAAGCAATAGGGTACACATTCTCTGGGGGAAGGGTAGCCCCACTGAGCACCCCCTTCCCCAACATCCCTAAGAGCACCTCAGATCCGTAAGGATGGGGGGAACCAAGTAAGCCACACCAAGAGCTGCCTCCTCACCACACCAATCCCTGAGCGCCAACCTCAACCATAGCATTCCTGAGTCAAAAGAGCAAAGAGAGATTGCTGGCACCCTCTCTCCTCTTAGGCCTCCCTGGTAACCAGTCTGGAGAGTCCTAAGTTAATAGGCACACCCCAGAGGACAGATATATCACCTGGGTACAGAAACAGGTCAGTGTGCAACTCAAGTCTGAACTGAGAACGCACTTCTTTTATCATTCATTCATTCATTCATTCATTCATTCATTCATTCATTCATTCATTTTGAGAACGCACTTCTAAACAACTTTTCACTCAACAAATCATTCCTGAGCATCTGACATACCCCAGACATTTCTATGGGGCCTGGATAGGCAACAATAATCAGACACCTATCCCGCCCTGATGGAGCTGGTTCTAGTTGTAGGGGAGGGGTGACCATGCTGTGGACCACAATTAAGGCAGGGTGAGAGGGACAGGGCACATACGGGCAGCAGAAGTGAGAAAGCAAGTTAAGAGGGTATCTCAGGGGGAAATGCTCCAGGCAAAGGCAACAGCCAGCACAATGGTCTTGACCGAGCAAGTGCTTACAACTTCCAAGAAAGAGAAGTAGGCTAGTGTAACTGAAGGACATTGCAGAAGGAAGGCAATGATAGGAAATGAATCTAGACAAGTAATGTCTAGGACAGCTCTGCAGGCCATTTTAATGACTGATTTTTACTCTGTGTGAAATGGAGTCATTGGAGGTTCTTGAGCAGAGGAATGACATGGTCTGAATTATGTTTTAGAAGGATCCCTCTAGGGGAGCCTGGGTGGTTCAGTTAGTTAAGCTGTGGGCTCTTGATTTTGGCTCAGGTTGTGATCTTGGGGTAGTGAGACTGAGCCCCATGTCAGGCTCAGTGCTTATCAATGATGTGCTCAGCAGGGAGTCTGCTTGAGATTCTCTCCCTCTCCTACTGGCCCTCCCCCTGCTTGTGTGGCTCTCTCTTTCTAAAGTAAACAAAGGATCCCTCGAGTTGGTGGGCTGACTCTCCAGAATTGGGGCAGAAGATGGTGGTAACTTGGACCAGTGTGGGAATAGTAGAAGACAGCAAGAAGTAATCAGGTTTTATTTATTTATTTGTTTGTTTATTTATTTATTTATATTTATATTTTTATTTTTATTTTTTTTTTAAGATTTTATTTACTTGACAGAGCACACAAGAGCACAAGCAGGGGGAGCAGCAAGGGGAGGGGAAGCAGCAGGGGGAATGGGAGAGGCAGGCTCCCCGCTGAGCAGGGAGCCCAATGTGGGCCTCAGTCCCAGGACACAACCTAAGCTGAAGGCAGACACTTTACCAACTGAGCCACCCAGACACTCCAGTATCCAGGTTTTAGACAGATTTTGGAAGTAAAGCTGCAGAATCTGCTGAGAGAATAAAACGTGGAGTATGAAAGAGAAAGGAGAATTAAGCATGCAAGTTTCTGCCCTAAATAAATGGAAAGACTGAGTTGCAACCTGGTGAGGCTAAAGACTTCTAGAAGATCAGATGTGGGGATGGGAAGATGTGGAAATCAGGAACCAAGTTTCGAACATGTTAAAATGTTCAATGTGAAATACCATTAGGACATCCACGTGGAGATACTGAGTAGTCACAGTTGGGTATGTGAGTCTGGAGTTAAATGGAGAGATCTGAGCTGAAGACATAATTATAAAGATGGGAATCATGAATAGCAATGGACTAGATGAAATCCTCAGAGAGGCAGTAAGCTATAGAAGCACCTTGGAGGCTGAGTCCTGGAGCATTCAAACATCCAGCACTGGGAAAATATGGACAAACAGGAAACAGAAAGGACCAGCTAGTGAGACAGAGAAGAAACAAGGCAAAGTGTGTGTTGGCAGTCAACTGAAGAATAGGTGTCAAGAAAGGTGTGATTGTGCTTGCTTCGGCAGCACATATACTAAAATTGGAACGATACAGAGAAGATTAGCATGGCCCCTGTGCAAGGATGACATGCAAATTTGTGAAGCGTTCCTTATTTATTTATTTATTTATTTATTTATTTATTTATTTATTTATTTATTTATTTATTTTTGCGTTCCATATTTAAAAAAGAAAAAGAAAAAGAAAAAGAAAAAGAAAAAGAAAAAGAAAAAGAAAAAGAAAAAGAAAGGTGAGATTAAATAGTACCAAAGAGTAAGATGAAGACAAAGATACAAACTTCCAGTTATAAAATTAAGCCCTAGGGATGTAATATACAGGAAGGTGGCTACAGTTAATAATATTCTAGTGCATATTTGAAAGTTGCTAAGAGAGTAGCTCTTAAAAGTTCTCCTCACAAGAAAAAAAAATTGTGTGGTAATGGATGTTAGCTACTGATTGTGATTATTTCAAAATACGCAAATTTAGAATAATAACTGTGTTGTATACCTGAAACTAGCATGTTAAAGTGTCAATTATACCTCAATTAAAAAAAAATTTCTTAACAAGATCAAGACTGAAAGCAGATCACTGGATTAGCAACATGGAAGTCACAGCTCTGGACCTGACTGGATTGGGTTTTAGAGCAAGAATGTGAAAAAAGGAATTTGAGACAGTAAATGCAGAAGACTTGAGGAGCTCTGCTGTGAAGAGATGAGATACAGGAAGTGAGACTAATAGTTGGCAAGAGATGCAAAGCTGGTAAACGGTTTTGAGGGGATAAAAGGCACTACACCATGTCTGTGTATTAACGGCAACAATGTGGTAGAGAGGGAAATACACCAATGCAAAAGGCAGAGAGGAGAAATGCTGGCACCACGCAACTGAGCAGAGAAAGGCAGTGGGGGCCAGTGCAGCAATGGAGGGAGGGGCTGGAACAGGGCAAGGACAGTGAGTCCTCTGTCAAAGGATAAGGGACAGCAAGTGGGGGGTGGGGTGGCAAACGGATTGAGGGAGCAGAGGATATTCTATTACTTCTCTATTTTAAGTAATCTCTATACTCATCAGGAGGCTAGAACTTATAACCCTGAGATCAAGAGTCACATGCTCCACTGACTGAGCCAGCCAGGCACTCCCATTAATTTCTCTAAGTAGTTAGGACTTCTATCATCTATTTTATTGTTTTAAATTTTAAAAAGACTTTATTTATTTATTAGAGCAAACTGGGGCAGTGGCAGAGGGAGAAGGAGAAGCAGATTCCTTATTGAGCAGAGAGCCTAATGTGGGGCTCAATCCCAGGATTCTAGATCACAACTTGAGCCAAAGGCAGACAGACCCTTAACTGACTGAGCCACCCAGGTGCCCCTCTATCATCTATTTTAAAAGTTAAGTCTAAAACAACTCAAAAGACTTTACGCAAAGCTAACACACCTGGATTCAGTGAATAAACACACACTTCTTACTGTTTTTAATTATTACTGGGAGAAAGAATGGCTTCTCATTAAATTCTAAAAAGAATGCATAGTTTCAGGTGAAAACTAGCCCACAAACATTTGTGTTGACACCCCCCATAATTTTAGAAGGTCCCCAAGATGAAGAATTACAAGCCCAAACTCACAAGGAATGCTTCATTGAACTCAAAAGAGCAAGGAAATTGCCTCTGAAGCTGATGAACGCAGTCAAGCCACTGCAGAAACACTGGGCAGCGCTCATTCAGATCATCGGAGTTCTCCCCATGACCACAACGGTCGGCAAACTTGTGGCCAAAATCCAGCCACTCCATCTCCACAAGGACCTGGAAACCCTGCAGGGAAACACCCAGAAGAGATCATGTGTACTTGTCTATGGAGAAGATGTGACAGCCTGTCAGGACTAACAACAATAATCCCTTTAAACAAACTCCCAGTAAGCCCAAAAGGAGACCCTGACCCAGCCCCATAGCCAAAGGCTCCATGGAACACATGCTTAGGGCAATTTCCCACTTCCCTCAACTCCATTCCATGGTCATCAAAAGGGTACTAAGCATTTATCTAAGCCTTTTTTGAGTCTAAACTTTTAGACTCTTCCATTCACAACACAGCATAAAAGCCACATTTTTTCTAAATTTTTTTATTTTTTGATTTCTATATTTCATGTTATACTTACAGTCTTATTTCTAACATCTTTCCCTACTCCAGATTTATATGTATTTTAGGGCACCTTTATGGTTTTTCTTATATCTTTAACGTGGTTTTTTCGAGTAGGGCTCTTTCTCCATTGAACACTGAAGTGATATCTGGACCCATTATCATAATAAGCATGCCAAGATCCTTCTATAGTAGCCCCATTTTCCTGGAGTAGCCAAAGCTTTTCCAAGTACATAGACTGCAAAGGAAAATATGACTGTATTCTCAATACCTTGTTATTCACAATCTGCTACTTTTTAAGAGGCATATGAAGTGAAGGAGGCACTGCCACATTTTAGCTCAAGGTATAGAAGCAACAGTTTTAATACAAATTTCACTTTCTTTAGACCTAACCACTACGATCAAAACTGATCATAAAGCCCTCCAAGGTTTCTCCCACTCATAACGAAGTACCAAATCCTACTCTTTGGATGCACCCACCTCTATGGTTCGGTAATATGGATCCAGCAAGAGCTTAGCCAATGCCACAATCTGGGGAGTGCGATCCCAGCCATCTGAGCAGTGCGCTAGTACCGGCCGCTGATCACGATCCACAGCGTGCACTACCAGAAGTGCCGACTTCAGAAGCACAGACAGGTGATGGAGCCACTTAGTGCTTTCAAGGGCTGAGAGCCAACTATAAAAATAAAAACAGAAGGGGATAAGGAAATTTGATTTTTATGATTTATTGCATCATGCCAAATACCTGTGAAATTAAAAAGCAATTGCCAAAGATCTTTCCCTCCAAATAAAACACTGCCAATACAAACAAATCTGTCCTTATGAAGCATGTATAAAGATGAGAGGCTCAAGCCCTACTACACAATAGATGACAGCTTTAGAGATAGGACAGTAATAGAATTTTTGTTACAAAAATCTTATGCCTAGTTTCTGAAAATTAGTATTTCTCAGTCCGTGGTAGTTACATACCCAGTATAAGAAAAGTAGGGTCTGTTTTTTTTTTTTAAGATTGATTTATTTGACAGCGTGCACACACAAGTAGCCAGAGCAGCAGGCATAGGAAGAGGGAGAAGAAGCAGGCTCCCCACTGAGCAGAGAGCCCAATGTGAGGCTCGATCCTAGGACCCTGAGATCATGACTTGAGCTGAAGGAAGACACTTAACTGACTGAGCCACCCAAGTGCCTCAAGAAATGTAGTTCTTTCTGGAGTCTTCTGAAGGAAATTAAGCCACTTCTGATATTGTAAAACAGAAGGTACTTATATTTAATGATCAGCAACTATGCCCAACAAGTTCTCAAAAAAAAAAAAAGGGGGGGGGGTATAGAAAACTCACACATACAGACATATCTATAAGGAGATGTAAGCCAGATGAACAGTGCAAACAAAAGCACCTGCTCCCCGCTCTAACCCTGCCACCAAAGTCTTGAATTTCTATTGACTGGAGCGCCTGGATGGCTCAGACAGCTAAGCATCTGCCTTCAGTCAGGTCATGGTCCCAGGGTCCTGGAATTGAGCCCCACATCAGAGCTCCCTGCTCAGGGGAGCCTGCTTTTCCCTCTTCCTCTGTCTGCCTCTCCCACTGCTTGTGTGCTCTAATAAATAAAATTTAAAGAATTTCTAAAAATAAATAAATTAATTAATTAAAATAAAATAAAATAAAATAAGATAAAATAAGAATTTCTATTGACTGAAACTAGGTGAGCCCAAACTAATGACTCAAGACTCTCACAAATTAGTACACACAAATTAGTACACGGTGTTATGGGACTTAACAGACTGGATTCAGCAGGGATCTAGAAGAACCGTTTTTCATAAAGACCTTCAGGAAGTATCAGATCTCAAGAATTACCACTTGGAAGTAATCATAAGCGTATCACACTTGGTTTTTAACTATGTTGACATTTGGTTCTTGTGCGCTGTTATGAATTCTACTCCCTACACGCAACACCACAAGCTCTGATTTCTCCAAAATGTGATCAGATTTGTAGTTCCACGGCCTCAAACAAGGGTTGAGAGGCTTGCGTATAGCTGATCTCACCACTACCAGGGCTTCTTTTTACCCTCAAAGAAGTAATGCCTAATGACTTGCTGCCAATTACAGGCAAAACATCACCCTTTTCCTTAATAAAATCCCCACACTTTCATACGGACCAGGTGAGGACCAATTGCATCTTTCTGACTCTAGATTTTAAAAAGAGCTTTTTAAGGCTTTTTAAGAAAGAATTCTAGGGGTGCCTGGGTGGCTCAGTTGGTTAAGCATCTGCCTTCAGCTCAAGTCATGATCTCAGTGGGAAGCCTGCTTCTCCCTCTCCCTCTGCCTGCTGCTCCTGCTGCTTATGCTATCAAACAAATAAATAAAATCTTTTAGAAAAGAAAATAATTTTAATATATGGAAAATATTTGAGATCAGGTGGTACTGATTCTATCCCTTTCATCATTTTATAAACAGGAAAACTGATACCATACTGATACCCATAATAATTAAGCCACTTGGCCAAAGTCACACAATTAGTGGCAGATCTTCTGAGACCTCAGCCAGGCTCTATGACCTATCTCCGGGGAAGAGAGCACTACGTGCTGGTTTCTATAAATGTGTAGCAGATACAAGTTGCTCATCTCCAAAGCAGAGCAGCAAGCTCATTTCTTTGGTCAGGCTTTTTCTCCCAAAGACAACTGCTTCACCCTTTGGGCTGATTCCAACTATGATGAATCTAATCATTTACTACCAGGAGTTAGTACAGGTGGTTCAGGCAGCCATTTGATTGAATAAATCAAGGAATTCCACAAAATTTGATGTGATCAGAACTACTGAACAGAACCCAGGGAAATAGCTATGGGCTCCAGCACAAACATCAGAAAAGAGAAAATTCTGTCTTCTCTGGCACCATTTCTGGCTTCCTTAAATAGTAAAACAGGGGCTTTTATATATTTATCTGTCCATATTTGTTTTACAGAGCAGTCCTGCTAATCTATCTTGTATTCAACCAGTTCCCTTGAAGGGAGGTGGGTGTTACTTCACCTATCTCACTGCAAATGCAAACATTCATTTTTAATAAGCAATAAGAATCTGGTAATAGGGATCCCTGGGTGGCGCAGCGGTTTGGCGCCTGCCTTTGGCCCAGGGCACGATCCTGGAGACCCGGGATCGAGTCCCACATCGGGCTCCCGGTGCATGGAGCCTGCTTCTCCCTCTGCCTGTGTCTCTGCCTCTCTCTCTCTCTGTGACTATCATAAATAAATAAAAATTAAAAAAAAATTAAAAAAAAAAAGAATCTGGTAATATCCTTAATAAATAAGAGGGGGTAGTTTTGGAATCAGAAGCAGATGCAAAAGGAATTCACCAAATGGCAAGTTTAAAGAAAGTTTAATCCTTGTTTGCAACATGATGAATACATTTTGACTCCTCAAGGTAAAATATCCCACCCAGTTCACAGCAGGTGTTACTACAGGATATCAGAAACCACAGGATTAAAAATGAGCCAAAAACTATGTAGAAGAGAAAGAAGAGGTCCCAGGAAAAACAAGAAGGCAGTGCTTCTGAAGACTGAGGTGGGTTTGTGCCCTACATCTTTAAACCTTTCCAAGGGCTAGATTTTTCTCTCAGCATCTTTTGTGCTGCTGTGCTCCTAACACAGAAAGAAGAATGCCCGCGGGGACTGAAAGTAAAGCTGAAGTGTACCAGGAAACAGAAAAAAAAAAAAAAAAAAAGCCAACGCAAAATTAAAGCTAAAGCCAATGTCTTACTTTCCCGGATCTGGCATCTGTGTGCATAGCAACCGAAGAGACTGAAAACTCCTCCTAATTGAATGAATATTTGCCATCCCCATAAACACGACTTCACAGTTCGGGTAATACTCTGCAGAGAATAACAATAAAGAGAACAAAAATATGTTGAATTTGAAGCCCACATGGCCAAATTTAAAAGCAGCAAACAGGCTATAAAGCAAGTCCATTATAGCTGCTGACTAATGAAACTGCAATGTTTTGATGCCTATTAGTACAGTCCTTTTATGAGAGGAAAAACATTGCTTGAATTTTAGCTGTTTTTGCAAAAAGGAAAGTTAGATTTGTGAAGATATGGACATAAACAGAAGCTCTTATTTTTTAAGAAAAAGATCTATAGCCTTCCTCACCTCAGGATGACTTCTTGGGCCAAATTTTACAGCTCTGGACTCTCTTGAAAAGAATCTGGCAGGACAGTGCGCTTTGTGCATTCACATTTGGCCTCTGTACCACCTCTTTTAACTTACGGGTGAGGTGGCCTCTGAAGGAGGAGTGTGGAGCCTCTACCCGCTCCATCAGCACACACCTAGCACTAAAGGGGCCCCTCCCTGGACAAAGTCAGCATTCAAACTGTAGGGCTGCTATAGGTCAGGACAGAGGTGCATTGCTAGAGTTCTAGATTTACTGCTTCAATTTCCACCTCAAGTTTTCTAAGTAGAAGCCATGTGGGGAATTTTCTGTGAGGTCAGTGATGAGTAAACCGACTGTCAAACGCAACAAAAAGCTTTTAGAAGGCTGGGATATTGAAGCCACTAAAGCAGCAGCTTCCAAATGTGAACAAGCCTTATTAAAGGGAGAATTTACTTTATCACCCCTATCATATACTCCATTCTGTCACAATGACAAGAAAGACCACCAACACACTATCACCTAAAGGTTGGGAAGGAAGATTTTTTGGTTTTACCGCACCTCCTCCTCCATTTCTTCCCTGAAAAGAAACTACTTTTCAGGGAAGAATCTAAACAGCTTTGCCATTCATTTCAAATTGAGAACTAAGACCACATTGGGCATGGGTTGGACTCACGATAACAGTGTCAGGGGACAAAGCACCATACACCTCACCTGGGCATTCACAGCCTCCTCCTTTGGCTCGGTTCGCCACAGCTGCTGCATAGGAGCGTGCATCCAAGATCAAAAGCTTCTGTGGTTGGATGGCTAAACTTTCCGCTCCTGAAGCATTTGACAGAGAAGAATCTAGGAACATCAGGAGCAGGGATGAAAAACTAAATGAATCAATTTCTCCCAGAATTGTGCAAAATAAGAACCAAAGACACCTATTACAGTACCAAACAAAAAGCAAAATCCCTCAATTAAGTGAACCCCCCCCCCCAACCAGAATCCTTGATACATAGAACTTCTCTCTTTATCTTCCGTTTTGCCTACAGTCTCCTTTATCTCATGTCTACATGTATTGTCTTTTAAGGAAGCCTAATGTCTCTTGCCATGGTCTGGAGACACTCCGGATCCCCTATCATATATACCCCATTCTGTCACAATGACAAGAAAGACCACCAACACACTAACCCTCTTAAACCATGTCTAAAACAGTCTTCTGGTTCTCTGTCAAGACCTTGATTCCTCAAATAATCCCATTAATTTAAGCTTCACCCTCTCTTTCCTATGAAACAAATTCTCTGTCTTACAAGGGAAAGGCCATTTCAAGAAAAAGTTCTCACAAATACTCTAAAAACTTGCTGCCATTGGGCCCAGGAAGCATCTTACCAAACTCCACATCAGAAAGGTCTCCCGCATTGGGAAAGTCTCGAGAACTGTTCCTAGTCGACAGCTTGCTGCCACTTGATCGGGAGTCAGAGGCACAAGCTTTGGCTACTGACTGCACCAGGTGCTCATCATCAGCATTTCGCCAGCCCCACCAGCTGACTTCTGGCTGTCCACAGCGGGCAATGACAGCTCCATTACTCTGGTGCCTGTGCAAAGAACAAGACACAACAATTGCATCCATCTCAGTGGCCCCATTTCAAAGCTCTAAGCTCACACAAAAAGTAAGATAGTAGATTTTAAATGTCTTAATGAAGGGCCTGAGTACAGGTAAGTGATGGGTTAGCTTCAAGTCTCCTCAGGGCAGAAATCTTCTATAGCAACAAGAATAAAGAACAAAACCTATCTGGATCTTTCTAAAAAATCCTACAATTGAGAGACCTTTGTAGAATTACCAACAAAATGATAAGCGTATGCTCTTTAAAAAAGCTAATATTCATAAAGTAAACATCTGCATCTTTAAATTTACTTTTGGAAAATCAGGTGACAAGTAATCTACAAATACTACACCAATTCTGCACTCAATAATGAAACATTAATCTCTCCTTTTTAATACTGCACCCGAATATCCTGGCATAACAGATGCTGTCACAGAAAAATTTGTTTTCACAATAACTTCTGAGGGCCCACTACAGCAACTGTGCACTTATGGTTGGCTTGGGGATTCTTTTCAAAGTCCCAAAGTTCTTTCCAAAGGTATCACCTTTGGGACTCAAACACTTACCTGGCCCACAGTGGACTACTCTACAAAATCCCCTGAGACTTCGTGACTCACAAACTGCTCTTACTATAGGCAGATAGCTCAATGCACCAGCTACCTTTCCTTAAGCTCTTAAAATGAACAGCATAAAACCTCAATAAGCCATATTCTGATCCTTTTCTATTTTTTCTTTTATAGATCCTTTTTTAAAAGTTAAGACCACAAATTTTCCTCAAAAGTCTACTTTAAGATGATACTAAAACCCAGTCTTTTCCTAGTTAGGAATTTAGGTAGGCAATTTTAGCAATTAAAAAGTAATAAAAGTAGTATTTGGCAATCAGGAGGTATAAAGTTCCAATAAATCCTACATGGATGAGCTTGGAGTATGTTATGCTAAATGAAGAGCCAGTCACAAAAGGCCACATAGTGTATGATTCCATTTATTAGAAGTGTCCAGATTGGGCAAGTCTGCAGAAACAAAGCAGATTACTAGTGCCCTGAGGCTAGGAGGATTGGGGAGGCAATAGGGAGTGACTGACTACTAATGGGTCAGGGGTCTCTTTCTGAGGTGGTACAAAATGTACTAAAATGGATTGTAATGATAGTTGCACAACCCTGTGAATCTATTTTTTTAAAAATCACCAAACTGTACACATTAAAAGGCTGAACTATATGTGACAATCACTAAGTTTTTAAAAAGTTATAAAAGTAATCGTTTCATTATAAAACTAAATTATCAGAGTAAGAAGTCAGTAAACAAAAATTTTAAATGCCCCCAATTTTATCTCCCAGAGAGGAAGTGTCCGTGTCCTATCTCCCATTAAAATGTACATACAGGGATGCCTGGGTGGCTCAGTGGTTGAGTGACTGCCTTCAGCTCAGGGTGTGATCCTGGAGTCCCAGGATCGAATCCCACATCAGGCTCCCTCTGCCTGTGTCTCTGCTTCTTTGTGTCTCTCAAGAGTAAATTTAAAAATATTTTAAAATAAATGAGCGAAATAAAATGAAATGTAAATTCAGGGGGGGCCTGGGTGACTCTGTGAAGCATCCAACTCTTGGTATTGGCTCAGGTCATGATCTCGGGGTCCTGTGATGGAGCCTTACACAGGGCTCCACACTCTGCACAACGTCTGCTTGTCCCTCTCCCTCTGCTCTTCCCCCACTTCACGTGTTCTCTCTCAAAGTAATACAATCTTTAAAACAAAAAATCTTAGTACATACATTCATACAACATATAACATATGTGTGAGACAGATGTAAATAAAACATATTATTGAATCTATTTGTCATCTTCAAGGAACAATGTGAGAAAAAATTTTGCTTTTAATCCTAAAGCTCACCAGCAATCAATGAAATTCAGCAAGAACCATATTCCACTGGAACCATCCATTTGCCTGCAATTTTTACATCCTCCCAGACAGAGACAGACAGGTAATGGAAAGCACTTGTGAACATGCTCAGTTGGCTCACCTGCTGAATGGAGCCCAACTGTAAATAAAACCTAATTCCTAAAATGCCTACTAGTATATATAATATGCATTGGAAAACAACGGAGCTGACTGATGTCAACCTTTACAAAAGAGGCTGGCAGGATCTTTCCTGAGCATCCTCTTTCTCTGCAATGCTTCTCAGCAGTGCCCAAGAGGAACAGAAGATGGCACTCTTCAGCTTGGATCTTGGGTTTAAAGGGTCATGGCATTTTAACAGCTATATTCCAACTGAGCTATTGCAATAAGCAGTTTTCTGCAGTCTTCCAAAATACTTTAGATTGCATGATCAAGAACTAAAACAACACAGCTAAAAATCACTAAAGAGCATTTCTACCATTTTAACAAACAAAACCAGGAAAAAGTTATAATTAACATGTCCAATGGATGAGTCCCCCCCACTGAATACTAAAAGCTTCAATTCTATATAGAAACATGTAAATGTTTAAAATATCCTGAAGTTAGTATTAGGCAAGCTCCCTAAAGGACAAGAAATATCTAATGACTACTCAATGCACAAAGGGGGTTGCTGTGATTTGCACTACAGATGGATGCCCTCTGTACTATTGCTGTGTTAGAGTAATCTCTGTCTTCAATGATAAGTCCAATTAAACACTCTCTCATTACAGTAGGAAAAAAAAACACTAATCGGATGCTAGTTCAGTGTGGTGCTGTCAAATAACTGCTGCTAGCAACCTCAGGAATCATTACTGTAGTCTATAGACAATTTAATTCAGTAAATGTATGCTAGATTCAGAAGCATTTTGCCACCTGGGCTGGCAAAGCAGAGAATGGCAGAGTATCCCCAAAATATTCTTCAACATATCCTTTACAAAGCTCCCTAATAATTTAACAATGCAGTTTGGGGCTCAGAGATACAAGATACATGTTCCAAAACAGAGGCTAGTTCCTAGAAAGCCTATCTGATTTTGTGTAGACTATACCAAAAACTTTCTTCTTTTTTTATGCCAAGGATCGATCGATCTATCTTCCCAAAAACTTTCTTCTTTTTTTATGCCAAGGATCGATCGATCTATCTTCCTTTCTTTTCTTTCTTTCTTTTTTTAAGATTTTATTTATTTGGGCAGCCCCGGTGGCGCAGCGGTTTAGTGCTGCCTGCAGCCAAGGGTGTGATCCTGGAGACCCGAATCGAGTCCCACATCAGGCTCCCTGCATGGTGCCTGCTTCTCCCTCTGCCTGTGTCTCTGCCTCTCTCTCTAGCTGTGTCTCTGTGTCTCTCTCTAGCTGTGTCTCTATAAATAAATAAATAAATTTAAAAAAATATTTTATTTATTTATTCATGAGAGACACAGAGAGAGACAGAGACATAGGCAGACAGAGAAACAGGCTTCATGCAGGAAGCCCGATGTGGGACCCCATCCCGAAACTCCGGGATAATGCTGTGAGCCAAAGGCAGACACTCAATGGCTGAGCCACCAGGTGTCCCTATGCCAAGAACTTTCATTTGTAATCCTCTAAGAGCAGATTTCCTTGGAGAAACTGGAAATATAAATTTCATTTATTTATACACTATGGTCCCTAAGAAGGGCTAGGGAAAAAAAAAAAAAAAACAACTCATGGCTCATGCCCTCTAGAATAAATTTTAAAAGGGAAAAAAGGTTTCCCCTGTTTATTCTAAGAAGTTTTTCTTCAACTTGCACTTACAAGACTTCTCAACCAACAAGGAGAATTCACCTAAAGCCCCATACTTTGAAAAGGATAGTCCATCCTCCCTATGCTCAAAGTCTACAAAAAAATCCCTACACCCTACAAAATGCCAGGGCTGATCTAACACAACTGTTGGCCACAGAGCAGCAGCTGGCTGCTTTCCCTATTTGAGCTGGGCCGATCACTGATAAGACGCAAATCCTTTCAGCTTTCCCTGCTCTCTAATTCCTGTGTCATCCTTGCCACTTGAGTGATAGGTAAATTTGGTGACCTACTTTTCTAGGGGTGTCTGAAAACAACAGTGATGAAAATTGAGATTGAAAACTTAATGGATTCCCTGGGCCAGAAACAAACACTTTTTCATCTCTCTCTATTCAGGATGGCCATCAGAATTTGCCATCAGTGGACTAAATGAACAAGCTGGTTACCTCGGTGGAAATTCCACAAGGAGATAAATCCCTTCCTACAACCTCAATATTTCAATGGAATGCTTCCTGGCATAAAAATCTCTAAGCCCCACTGGTTTGGCCCAAATTCAAGGAAAGCCCAAAAAGTCTGTAAGCTGGAAAAATGAAATGGAGAATGTGAATATTATACAGAGATGACATCTGAAACAGTTTCAAAATAAGAAGGAATGACTTCTTTAAATCCTAACATGAGTCCTTAAGAAGTGAACTATTCAATGAATTGTAAAAGCAGCCCCCAGGAATACAACCTACTCCATGTACCGCTTAGAGAAGCCCAGTGTTTACAGATTCATTCAGTTGGCACAGCATACCTGTAAAGTTGAACATCATTCCTATTTTACTAATTAGGAACAGGCCGAGGTTGGGGAATTTATTCAAGGTGTCTCAGCAAGGAGTATCAGTGAAAAGACCTGGACTCCAAAAACTTGTGCTTGCCACCATGCCACCATCCTCTTTTAGAACTTGCCTCCCTTAGTTCTCATGCCTTTGATCTCTAAGATCTTTTATCTAGCCAAGCCCTAGCATTCTTTAAATGCTCTCTCTCAAAACAGGGCTCTTTCATGTGTCAAAGTTTCAACCACAGAGACAATCACAAATGACTCAACTCTCACTTTCTGGAACTCCTCTCTCTCAATTCAAAGGCCAAATTGGAAGTGAAATGTAGTAATACATTATCTTCCCATAGAATGTTGGAAGGAGGGATGCCTGAGTGGCTCAGCGGTTGAATGTCTGCCTTTGGCTCAGGTCATGATCCTGGGGTTCTGGGATCGAGTTCAGCATCAGGCTCCCCACAGGGAGCCTACTTCTCCCTCTGCCTAGGTCTCTGCCTCACTCTCTGTGTCTCTCATGAATAAATAAACTCTTAAAAAAATGTCAGAAGGATCTTAAAATAGCAATACTGAAGACTTATCAAATTTTTCTTATCACTTGAACCATCAGCAAGTGTTCTGGATGTGGTAAGGACTGGTGCGTCACTGGAGAGTGGGCTTTAACAATAAGGAAACACATAATTGCCTGGGAAGTTCTCTGAACCCTTCCCTTCCTCCCAGGTTAGCAGCAGCAGAGCAGCAGACCGTATGCAGTGGGCAGTAGCACCAACCAGGCTGGGCCCTGCCAGGCTTACTTACCTGTAAACGACAGCAGGGATGCGCTTCCAGGACCTGAAGCTTGCTACACTCTCTAGTTCTTTGTCGGTGATCCAGGCAGGCACTATGAGCTCCTGTGGATAGCTACCACACAGCCTAACAGGGAAGGTGAGAAAAAGAGAGTAGGAGAAGAAGACAGGGAGGGAAACGAGGGAGAGACACTATGTGAGTCAACATAAGGATGTTGATCAAACTACCCCAGAGCCAGTTAAAAGGCAATAAAGAGCTTTAGTTAAGTCTTGGCCTACTCAGCAGAACTCGCTGCCTTAGGTGCTCATGTACATACCATGTGATACTATCTTTAGACTCTGCCTTTGGGAGTTTGGTGATCTTAACATCAGTGATTAAAAGGAGTCTACAGGCAGTTACTTCATGTAACTTTGTTTTAACAAACATACAGGTAATTTCTTAACTAGACAAAAGTACACAGTCCAACTATAAAAGCGGAAGTCTGTCATCTCTACCAGACCCCCTTACTCTTTCAGGCTTCTGTCAAAGAGAAACATGTGAAGAAGGACAAGAGCCGACAATTTCAGGTTTCTAGAGACCTTATAGAATTACTAACATATCCTTTGATGGGTCCTAATTATAGGTAACAGGTGCAGGCATAGGTATGTATAAGCAGTACCAAAGTCAGGACATTTGTATACACAATCACAGTCCCACTGGTCCAAGTTAGTAATGTGAGTAAGCCGTTAATCATAACAAGCCGTTGTTTTCATTAGGGAGGAAGTCAGTAGCTGCATGCTAGTCAAGCTGGTGCCTCAAAATGCAGGGTTTTTTCCTGATAGGCTTTTTTTTACTTACAGGACAGTGTCTCTCTATGGGTATCTCAATATTTTTCAACAGTGAAGGCAAGACCTTTAATTCAAATCCTAAAATACACAAATTCCTCCTTCTCCTGCGCCACCATCCTCTGGCCCTAGCCTACCTCATGCACTAGGGGAAGAGGCGGAAAACACGAAGTAGCTTAGGAATTGGGGGTTTTGATCATTCTGCACTAAATATCTCCATCGTGTTCTCAATTTCCAGAAGATTAAATATCAGGAATTTAAAAGCCACTGAACCAGGAGAATATCTAAGACCAAGAGTAGCTCTATAAACTTAAGACCCACGAATTCCTAAAAATAATCTGGGACACTGTGACCATAGTTAATATGTTAACCATGAGTCTTATTCTTTTGTCTTATTTCTTTTATCTTGTTTAAAACTTAAGAATAAATTTAACTCTCCTTCTTTGTAGTAGAAAGAACTTTCCAATGTCCTGATGATTGGTTCTGAGTAGATAGTGGACTCAGAGACAAAAGTTAATTTTCAAAACCCATATTGAATCGGGATTTTGAAAACCAAATGGCTTTTGAACTCAAACTTTTTTTTTCAACTAGCTTAGCTTAACTCAGTTTTCTGACTTCACCCAATATTCTAATCATTATATTCGTTTTTTAAGTGTTACAGTACATAGTAGTCACTTCTTAAGCAAATACTAGCTGCTTACATGTAGATAAGCAGTTTTCCAGCATAGGAAAGGAGGGTTACACATAAGTAAAGTCTGTGGCAGTCTCAGGGTCTCTGAGGCCTCTCCTCCAGTCTCCACCTCCATTCTCTGCTTTGACTTATGACTGAGAACAGGTAAAGGAATGACAGGTCTATAGCTCCTGTTTCTTCACAACACCCCAGGTTTTTAATTCCTTGACCAAGGTCCATGTTAAGAGCTACATACAGTGATCAGCTATAGTTTTTTCCAATGAAAAATGAAATGCTGATGGCTACTCACAAATACACCAGGAAAATGGTTATTGTAATATGAAGGAGTTCAAAAAACATAATGATTAATGTCTCCAACTGCTAGAGGGAATCTTAAGAGGAGAAAAAATACTAATTTAAATCTCCTGAACAATTTTGTTTTGTTTTATAGCAATCCGGACCACCAAAATCATACTAGTTAACTGTCTGCCCCCACACCAAAGTACTTACACCTTCTAAGGAAAAAAGTAATGGGAAATATTTAATAATGATTATATTAATATTTAATGATTAAATGGTCATAGCTATGATGTTAGAAAGAACAGAATACTACTTATGCCTATTTCATAGATTCTGGAGTAAAATTAGTCATAAAAACTAGCTTCTAAGTGTTTTATCACTGGTTTGTGAGATCACTGATTCTATCTCCCATGTGACATCAAGGGGTGATGAGACCAATGGACACTGCCTGCCTACATGTGAACACAACATTGTCTAGAAAATGCACACACCAAGAAGAACAGAGGCATGGAGGGGATAGAAAGGAAGGTTCTAGAATCCTATGAAGCATTACTTTCCACTCCCAGTGTCCAGCAATGGGAACAGAAGGCTCAAGCAGTACTTTGAAGACTGTGCAGTTAGATTTAATAAAATTCCATTGAAAGAAAATGTGTAAGTTCAAATGTTCTGCCACATGAGAACTGACATTTTTGCAAAGGCACTGGCTGTGAAACACGGTCCACAGGCACCCATACAACTCACTTGTACTTCTCATTGATGTTGGAAATTCTCCAGGCGTTGTTCATATCAAAACCCATCCGCTCCACTTCGTTTTTAAACCTTGACGTTACATGCTCCCCTAGGGGGCAAGGACAGCAAAAAGAAAAAAATGAATATCATTTATGCAAAACAGGCAGAATAAAAGCATAGCTACCCTGGCTCAGTTACATAAATAAAATAACATATATTTAGTTTTAGTTTAAAAAGTCCCTGTCAGGATAAAACTATATAAAGGAATGAGGAAATTTTTAACTGAAATATAGCTGATACAATTATGTTAGTTTCAGGCATATGACATAGTGATTTGACAACTGCATACATTATGAAATGCTCACCATAAGTATAAGTGCAGGTACCATCTGTCACCACACAAAGTTATTACAATAGTACTGACTATATTCCCTATGCTGTACTTTATATTCTTGTGACATATTTATTACTTGAAGCTTGTACTTCTTAATCTCCTTCACCTATTTTCCCTATCCCCAACCTCCCTCCCCTTTGGCAACCACCAATATGTTCTCTGTATTTGATTGAGTCTGTATTTTTTTGTTTGTTCATTTTTAGATTCTACATATAAGTGAAATCCTATGGTATTTGTCTTCCTCTGCCTTATTTCACTTAGCATAATAACCTCTAGATTCCTTCCATGTTGTCACGAATGGTAAATTTTTTTATGACTCAATAATACTCCTGTGTGTGTGTGTGTGTGTGTGTGTGTATACATATGCCACATCTTTCTTATCCATTCATCTACTGATGAACACTTGGTTGTTCCCACGTCTTGGAATTTTGATCAAGAATTATGTTATCTCATTTAATCACTACTACCAACTCAGGATGGTTATTACCAAGTTCATTTCACAAAGGATAAAACTGAGACTGAGAGAGCTTATTAAGGCATGTTTGTCTAGTCCCAAAACCCAGTCCTCATTATATGGACTACTCTCCTTTTCCACACTCACAGTATACCTAAAAAATAAAATCAACAAGTTCACTAAGAATAGTAGTAATTGAAATCTCCGACTCCTCATCAGAAACCTTATGGGCCAAATTTCAAAACTTGAGTATTCTGGAGTTTAAGGTGGTATATATACTATAGTATTAGATTAATGCTCTCAACAGAGTCTACTAATCAAACATTAATATTTCTACAGTAAAATGCATGGATAGTTCACACTAAATGGAATAAGTAAAGCAACAAATAGCTTCATGTCAGCTCAGATCATATCAAGCCACCAAATAAAAATCTTTTGATTTTCAGAGTCTCACAGATTACAGAACTGCAGATAAGAGATCACAAAATTGTAACTGCCAGTACCCAAGAATCTCAGAAAACACAATGCTACTAAGTAAAGTGCTAAGCATTTGTAACATTCACCCAAACAAGTAAAACCCGCCTACATCTGCTAATGAAATTGGCTTTCTCTTCTTAAAGACAGCAAGCAACAAAGGCGTAAGTGAACCTAACATAAAAGTCATTAAATCTGAAATAACTTTCTTCCTTGAAAACATAGAGTCCTAGGGCAGTAAAACAAATAAAAAACCACTAAGCATTATCTCTAATATGTAGTGTTACAGGCTGTAAAATAAATGCTGGTGGGGGCTGGGAGAAACTACAATAACAAATACAAGCATAAAGCAGACTGCTTTGGTGATCAAAGTATAAAGCTTTGCTCTCCCTGGGAAAGGAGCTTCAGAATAGGAAACCGCAATTACTCAAATGAAGGACAATTCCACAAAACTACTTCCCATTTAAACTGCTTTTCTTGAGCTTAAACTAGGTATTATAGGTTTCCTGAAGGAGAGCTATAAAAAGATGAGGTGCAGAGATGCAGGAAGAAATAATCAGCTGAATACATCCCATTTTGGAAAAGTTTTAGAAGTGATGTAGGCTTTCAAATAGGAAAAAAGCTATCTGAAATGGGGTGGCCATCTGTCTACAAACTGCAAGTAACAGTGACCATCAAGAATATTAAAGAATCCTTCATTTTTTTAAATTGCTATCTAAAAACTATAAAACTATGATGTTTCATTAATTAATGAGATTTTTCCCACCTGTGATAGAGCTCCAAGTCTTTGCAAAAGGTAAAAGTACTTTAATTAATGACTCTTAACATTAGTACCTCCAATCTTAGCATAAACACACAGATACCCTAAAAGGTCCCTCTAATTTTAAAATAATCACTGACAAATCACCATCAGCAGCAGCAATTTGCCCAAAGAAATGCTTAGAATCACTATCAGGAGCATGAAATTCTGAGCTACACACAAAGAAATATATACTGTGTAGCAAGCATAAAATATGTCACCAAGTTCCTTGAAAACAAGGGAGTTTTAATCACCTATGTATCTTCTAAAACAGAGACTTCCTAACTCTGAAAATGACCATCACAACCCACAATAAGAATTAGGTTTTACATAATTCAATACAAGTTTATTTTTAAGAGTTTCACAAAACTACCCACCCTTACTATGTGTGATGCATTTTGATATTTTCATTTCATTTTGTATTTCATTCCTGAAAACTTTTGATTTCATGACCCACAAGTGGACAATAACTTAGTTTGAAAAGTAATGCTTAAAAAAAATCTAGAAATAGACCTTGAATACATGAGTAATTCAATTGGCTTTTGCCAAATTATGTTAGAAGTTCCCTTATGTTTATTCAGCTAGAAAAGTCAATGCTAAGCACATCTATTTGCTGATTTCCCTAAAGAATTTCCCTCTAAGAATTCTTAGGTTTCCACTGATCCAGTATTAGATATCCTATAATATCCCATTTGAAATATTATGGTTATAAGTTTTTTGTCTGGCTTTATATTTCCATTTCAACCCTCTTGTCTGCCCTCCCCCATCCCCAAGTGAGGATGTATCCTTTTTTAATGTTTAATATTTCTTTTACAAAAAATGCAAACAGTCCAGCAATTCTTATTTTAGTAGAAATGAGGACCTTTTTAAAGCAATGAGCCCCTCTATCATAACCAGTGTCAATAGTCAGTCTAAACCCCAGCCCCCATAAAAGCCTAGCTCCCTGGGTGATTCTGCGCCCATGTTGATATTCAAGTCCAGCCTCAAGTTCTGAAAAAAGAGCCAATTCTCTATCCAGGATATGAGGAAGAAGAACTGCACCAGAGTCAGAGAAGGTGAGAACCAGCCCTCAATCACTCTTTTCTATGAACAAAGATCCCAGTATAGTCATCAAAATGTATATTTAATGGACTTCATTCAAACTCCTAAGACAGACTTTGCTGGTAAGGGCTTTTACTTTATACTAAATAGGCAGCTGCACACCAGTTTTAAGACCTAAAGTCCTATGTTCTTTGTGGTTTAAACAAGATGTGCTCAATGGGCCTTTCACAGAAGAGAGGTCAGAGACATGGGCCTGATATACTAAACTAACAACTGAACTGCGCGGTCATTTGTTAGGACTCCTGTTGGATGCTGAAGTACAGAATGATCACCAAGAAGGCAACTACAATGAAGAGAAGAAAACTGAGCACATGACAGAGAAGCTTTAAGCTTTCAGTCCATTCCTTTATTTAGAATTTGAAATGGGTCTAAGAGTGGAGTCAAGGGTTTTGCAAAGACTTTTTCAAGTTTCACAGATGACTCCAATAACAACAGCAATATTGAGACTTTTTCCAAAGCAGATTAAGACTCAGAACTATGGCCAAAATGTGGCTGACTTAACTATGACAGCATCAAAAGTCAGAAACTAAGATTTATATGAATACAAAGTAATGATGCAATTTTCCCATTCCCTTCCTTCCGAACACATTCTACTCTTAGCAAACTAGGCAGAGAACAATCCATAAAAGGCTTTATTAACCACTAAAAGACTAACTTCAAACCTTTAGAGTCTATGCTTATGATCTCATACGTTGGAGCAGATTATACAAAGGCATCACTTTGAAATATCTCAAGTGTTGTCTCACCCTAAAGATGACTTACAACAATGTGGTTGTCTGGTATGCTCATATTTGGTGAGTAGTGCTGTAGCCACCATAACACTCAACAATATTGAGTGGAGACAGAAGAACCAGGTTGACTGGCTTTAAAAATGCTACCACAGCATTTTTTATTAAGAGCAAGGATCCCCCCTCTGTACTCCACAGTGAAAATATATAAAAAGCAAAAAGCCATATCTACACACACACTCAAATCAAGCCACTGAAGTACAATAAGATACCATATAAGTGGTGACAGGTTAACTTCAGTGTGGATTTGTGACATATTAGGAAGAAACAAAATACAACTGTTACTCAGAGTTAAGCTCCAACCAATCAGTTACAATGGCATCACCTTATATATTCACAATTTCCAAAATGTTCTGACAAGCATGGCACATAGGAAGCACTCAAATATTTACCAAATTGAACTCTCCAGCAATAACATTTAATCTTCAGGATACCCAGATCAGCTTGGGAAGAAAGAACAGGAATGTCTCAGCTTGAAGAACAAAGAAAACTAAAGTACAGAGAAGACAAATGTCATGCCCAATATCATTTTTTGAGTTAAATGATAAAGTATGGGGTTGAATTCAGGTTCCCTAGTTCTTAAATGAGTACTCTACCCCCTAAACATCTCCATGCATCACAAATGAATGAAAAGACAGAGAACATTATGGACATCTAGACATATTCTGATAGTCAAAGAGTAACAGGTATTAGGAAGAGAAGGATCTGGGGACCAAAGTCATCCCAGCTCAAGAAAAAGCCATCTATAGCTAAAAGAGTGACGTTCTGACCTGCTTAGCAATATCCTAAGAGATGGCTCAAATCCAAAAGAAACTTATTTTATCAAGGAAATAAGGAATCATCTAAAGAGATGAGGAATTTTCAGTCTGCAGTTGTGAGAAAACAGGATAGGAGAAAAAGCAAGCCTTGTTGACTAACTAACCTAAAACTGGGGAAATGCCCTTTAGAGTTAGGAGTCTTAAACAACTGAAGTTCTTATATAACATCATGCAGCAAGATATAACTCACTAACTTCATTATCTTAGGAAATGGTAGAGACTAAAAATTTAATAAGACACACTAAAAATTAAGCAAAAATACATGTAAGATTTATGTATTTCACTGTAAATAAACTTTACCTTGGGGGAAAAAACCCTGAAAAGAGCCATAACAACCACAAAAACAAAATACAATGTCATCTCAATAAAGAAGGAAAAAGAAAGATGCAATGAATGAAGAAGTGAAGTCAGAGACAGTTTAAACACATTCTCATATGCTATCAAGGATGGTGTGGACTCTTGTGGCTTTCTCTGGGTTTCACTGGCCTGACCAGGCTCATAGGTAGCTTGGATTCCTGAGGCTTTCCTTGTAGCTCCAAAAGGGCAGTGCCTATTTTTCATCTCTGTATCCACAGCACCCCACACAGTCCATTCTCAATAGCTAAGAACTGGTCTTTGCTCTGTCACTGACTGGCAGTGAGACTTGGCAACAGGCTATACCTCTGAGTTCTACTTTTTTGTCTCCCAAAACAGAGACACAAAGGCTATCCTGTCTGCTTGATGAGATCATGAGTTAAACAAAAGTATATATCAAAGCATCTTTAAAAATAAGATGATGCTTATGTTATATTTTAATTATGAACTAAAACTTTCAACCAGTGAATGAGTCAGGAAACAAAGTGATGCAAGAAAGCTAAATTAGTCTCAAATGTTTAAAACGACCCACGGCAGAATGGTTAAGATAGAAAACTCAGGATTAAAAACTGAGGTTTAAAGAAAAGAGTCCTAAGAGTAAGCTGCTCACAGCTTACTGCTGTGAGACTCACAACTTTTCACTGCTTAGAAATTCAAGACTTTGCTTCCAGGCTGGTCATACTAAAGACTGAGTGTTGGACCAGCAAAATTTTATTTGTGGCAGCAAAAGTTTACAGGCAACTATATGTGAAGAAATAACATGAACTTGATCCAAGCCATATCTGAGGGAGAAAGACAAAGCGGAACAAAGATCTGCTGGGAAGTCAGGAGGCCTGAGCTCCAGCACAGGCTCAGTTTTTCTGTCCTGAGGCGAGTTACCTGGCCTCTCTAGACCTCTCTTTTATCACCTATGAGATGACAGGGGTGATAACAGGAAATCTCTGACTTGAAAATAAGAAGATAGGGAAAGGCCATTTTGTATGCCACTATTCTGTGTCCTACCTTTGCATACCTCTGGACCTTTGTTCATGCAACTTGTGTTAATATTTTCCTCCTTCCTCTAATCAATGAGTTCTTCTTTATTCTACCTTCAAAGCCTACTCAAAAGCCACTTTGGATGTGAAGTCTTCCCAAATGTGCAACACTCATGGCTCCCTTCCATTAGGCTTCTTACAATTCCCATTAAACCTCAATAAAGTTGTTTTTAGGCTCAGTTGATGGTGATGCCAAATCTAGTTTTCTTCTCTTCCTTCAAAAGGCAGGACACATGTTTTGTAAGCTTAGAAGAATGATGGGCACATGTTAGGTGCTCCATAAAATATACACTGAATGAATACATGTATGCTTAGGAGTCCCATTTCATGTTAAGGGTACTTCAAACAGTAGTTCAATAAAGCCATCATTTGCACATTTTAGAAGAGTCTACCTGGTCTGCACAGGTCTCCATGTTGTTCTTTTTCACTGGCATAGACTTCCATGCACCAAGCGTGGTATGCAAATGAGAAGAGATCTTCTATTTTCGCAGGTGGTCGGATTGCATTGTTCAGCCTCTTGAGCCACTCTTGACATTGCTCAAAGGTTGAGAACTGACACCTTTGTAAAGCCAAATAAGTATGGATGTAATTAGAAGGCAGTTGACAATGGAACTAAGGGAAGCTACCACTTCAAGAGTATCTACCTCCTGGTGCAGTGACAACTACAGTCAAGGAAGCATTAGAGATAGTCATTTTTATGTTTATCATTTATAATAAAAAGTCCAACAAATTTTAGCCAATGGTACAAAATGTCAAAAAGGAAAAAAATGGGCATGTGGAAAACTTTTTAGGCTGATGAAATCACTACTGAGACTACTTAATGGTAATTATTAAAGTAAAACAGCAATCTTCTCTTCCATGAATAGGTTTCCTTCTACATCTTCCACCAAAGCTTTAAAAAGGCTGTCAAGAAATACATTTAGGAGAAGTTCATTTTGTTTTGATATGACATATCAGGCCAGCTCAAAAATAAATCACAGCATAACCTTCAGCCAGTTAGATAATAATTTCAAAATCTGTCTAGTCAGCAATTAGAATAAATCAGCAACTACAGATGAAAAATAAAACATATTACATTGAAACTTTCAGCTATGACCATGTAGAGAACAAACAACTCTATTATGAATTGCAATTTTAGATACATATTAGATTCAATTAGGGCAAAAAATACTTCACCTTTTCAAATGTGTTTAAAATGGAGTAATTAATAAATACGCTTTTTAAATATGAGTTGTAGCTAGTATCTACCAAAAGCAAGCCAAATCTCAATGGCTAAAAGGCAACTAATTTACGTGAAAACCAAGGAGGGTCACTTAAACCTCTCCCTCATCCCAATCAATATGGCTCATCATTATGCCAACATATGGTGTTAACTGGCACTCCAAAATTATTCAAAGAGATAAAGTAAAAACTTGGGGAATTTAGAATTTCTAGAGCTACTAAATTTAAAAACACATTTCATAGGCATCATTTTGCAACCACTATAGTAAGGATTGCATCCGATAAAAACTATAATGGTAAAGATTACATCAGATAAAAACCGTAATGGATGTTAAATCAATGGAGAAACTTGATGAGAAGCAAGATATTTTCATTGTCTTAAAGTGCCTCCCATAGACTGTTCATTAGTTGCAAGGGAGAAAATGTAGAAATTATACAGAAAGCAGGTGACATTTTGACAAGAATGATCAAAATTAATATCACCAATAAGGGACAGATGGACACTGCTTGCCTCCAGATGTAATAGAGTACCCTGAGAGGAACACAATCTCACACATATAGTACTGCAGCTGAGAATATACAACCTCAATTTAACCATGAGGAAACACTTTACAGACACAAAATGAGAAACATTCAACTAAAATAAAAGATTATATTCTTCAAAATGTGAATGTCATAAAAGACAAAAGTGGTCCAAAATGTGTTAGATTAAAAGAAGGCTACAAGGTCACCTGGGTGGCTCAGCAATGGCTGAGTGTATGCCTTTGGCTTAGTCAGCTCTTTTTCCCAGGGTCTTGGGATCACATCCTGAATCAGGCTCCTCATGGAGAGCCTGCTTCTCCCTCTGCCTATGTCTCTGCCTCTTTCTCTGTGCTCTCATGAATAAATAAATAAAATCTTTAAAAGGAAAAGAAAAAAGAAAAATGAAATGAAACAGAACGAAAAGAAGGCTACAGAATCATAGCAACTAAATGCAATACCTGACCTTGCATGGATCCTGTCCTGAACAAGATGGGGGTGGTGGTGGTGAGAGGAATGGTATGAAGGGCATTATTAGGTCAAGTGACAAAACTAGAACATGGATAAAAGTATTATGAGTGTAAAGTTGTGAAGTTGATAATGATACTATAGTTATGTAAGAAAATATCCCTATTCCTAGGAATGCACACCAAAGTATTTCAGAGTGAAAAGCCAAGATTACATAACTTACTTTCAAATCGTTCAGAAAAAGAACCCTTTAATCACACACACACACACTGCAAACAATGGAAAGCAAATGGGGTAAAATGTTAACAATATTGATGTTCTTTGTAATATATTAATTACTGCACTTTTGTAAATTTGAAATTACTTCCAAATAAATTTTTAAATCACTTTTCAAATAGCAAAGTAGCCTAAAGATGAAATATTCCAGGCACTAACTACTTAGAAAATATTCCTAACAAGGTTGACCCTCAAAGGCTGTTTTTTTGTCACCAAACCATGGGTCCATTCTTTTAAAAATATGTATTTTCCACACTAAACATCAGCAAAAACATGTCACATACCTGATAACTTTGCAGTCTTTGCACGTCAAATGAAGCTGAAATATATCTCGGCATTCAACACTTTCTATAAGCTGTAATGGAACCTGCAATTAAAAAAGATGAAGTCCCCTTAGTCAAGAAGGCATTGATCCTGCAGTTCTTTCAATGGGTCCAATAAGAAAGATTCAAATCTCTATAGGGGAAAGCAGCAAAAAGAACTGCAAATTTATCTGGATCAGTAGTATGCAAGTGATTTACTACTGAGTGAATTAGCATTTCCCTTCCTTACCCTCTAAATCAACAGCCTCAAGTCATGTTTGAGTATGAAGACAAGCAATGAAGAGGAGGCACCACCTCTGGAAAAACAGGGAAATATGTCATATCTCAAGTATCAAACTCAATCTCTCCAAGTACTACTTTACACTCTACAGCTAGCTGTGATTTGCAATGACAAAGGAGCTGAAGGGAAGCAGAATGGTAATCTTGTCTTGTTTACGGAGAAGTACAGATCAAGGTGACAGTAGGACTATACTTATTTGCCCCAAATGACTAAGTAGGCTTGTGGCTTTGTGTCAGCAAAGGAGCATCCTGCAAAAGACTGGAGATCTAAACTGCCTGCAAGCTGCACAGAAAAGACATGGCCGCTTGTCAGGCTCTGTGCTCAGTAGAGAAGACTCATAAGCATCAAAGAGGAGGGAGCAGGCCACATGGTGGTCAAAGCTAAAACTAGCTAGGTCTAATTTGCTTCAAAGACAGGAGGATCCCTGTTTGCCAAGTGGGACTTGAGGTATGAACAAGCTGGAATGGTTCTCCCACTGCCAATCTGGTGAGTAGACTCTACTGAACACAGAAGCAGGACAACAGTGGAAGAGGGCTGCAAAAAGGGAAGGGAGGCAGATAGGGGAAGCATCTGAACAGGGTGACAAATCCTTAAGTTGACATGAGAATCTTCCCCCTCTTGGCTCAATTCACCTTGACTCAACCCCTGGTTTCAAACAGCAATTTCCAAAATTTCTCAAGTGAGCCTGGTAAGATAATTGTAGATACACTCATTCCTTACAGAAGGGGTAGACCACCGTCTCTTATATTGTATCATGCCCAGGCAAAACATGGCTCTGGGAATTGCAAGTAACATTCCAACCATTCATAGTTAGCATGGTAAGAGGCAGGCAGTCTCCAAGACAGAAACAAGAGAGTGCTGCCTACACATGGTGGCCATCATATTATCTGAGCCAGTTTCACAAACAGGATTCCTGCAAACCCTGCCCCACCATGCAGTTCCAAGTCAGCCGAGAACTCTCAGAACAATGACATGAGAATTAAAAAGAAGCCCAATGCTAGATGTCTGGGACAAGAAACAGAAACTGGGGCAGGGATTAAATAAGAAAAGAAAGTAAAATAATGACTGGGAGTTTCTACTTCAGGACCAAAGCCTTCTTGTTTAGTTCTAAGTCTATAATCTACAAAATTCCCTTATACTTGTTATAGGACTGGGAATAAGTGAAGATTTCTTGACTGTGTTCAGAGAAAAAAGGAACTTTGGCCTTGTTAAGTCCCTAACCACAAGGTGCTGTGAAAAACTGCAGCTGATACAGCTAAAAATTCTTTCAAGACCTGTACATCTCAGAAGGAAAAAACAATATATATCAATCAGTAGAGATAAATCGTAAAGGAAGAGTAGTCGATTAAAAAGATGGAGATGGGGGCACCTGGGTGGCTCAGCTGAGTAAGAATCTGCCTTTGGCTCAGGTCATGATCCCAGGGTCTGGGATGGAGCCCTGTGTTGGGCTTCCTGCTCAGGGGGAGTCTGCTTCTCCTCTCCCCCAGTTTGTCCCCTCTCTCTCTCTCAAATAAATAAAATCTTTAAAAAAAAAAAAAAAAAGATGGAGAGTGGAAGATGACACTGATTTGTTTGCAGGCCAGTCCTCTGATGTGCTGTAACAGACTCACTCTCATATCGTTTTGCTATTTTTTTGTTTTCTTTTAATGTACCCCCTACCCCGTTCTCCCTCCCTTCCCAAAAGTGGGTGCAAAACTGACAATTAAGAGACCTGAATTCTATTTTCAATTTTCTAAAATTTTACCAACTAAAATTCTGCCTGCTTCCTGACTTCCTCGGACCAGTTCTCAAGTCTCCTTATGTTTTCCAAACATCAAATGGTCACAACATAGAAGTCTCAGGCAGAGGAATAGAAGAGTCTAGAGTGGAGTGAGGTAATCCACATGGAGAGGCTGCTCTCTCAGAAGTCCCCTGCATCCCAGGTCCCATTCAATCACCTTCCTTATAACTATGAAATTTGAAAACGAACTAATGGTATTAGCAGCTCCTCCAAGGAGTGAAGGAGCCTGTGCTACTCCTGCTACAAAGAACAGATAAGCTTTATATCCCCTTCTGTTGGATTAGACCCCAAGGGCCTGTGTCCAGACTTCCAGAATAATGAAACATCTCAGAGCATGCAAAATATTTGCTACCTAAAACATATCTGATATGCTAATATTCACACATTTTAACATCACATATTTAAGAAAGAAGGATAAAAATACCGGATGCTAGTATGCAGATTCTACTAGCAAGTCACCAGAAACAACCATGTGTACTCAGGTCATAGATATGAAAAACAGCAGATGTTAATGCTCATGCAAATCATCACATGCAGGAAAGTTTAATATGCAGCAATAAAAAAAAGAGACATATAAGAGAGAAATACCTGATTTTATATCAAATGAACTCCCTCTTTTCTTCTCCTTTCTACCCTAACATTCCCTTCAGTGTTCCCTCCACAGACTGCCTCCTCTTCCAAAAAGGCAGAACAGGCCTTCTTTTCCTCTTCTGCACCCAACCAAAATGCACTAAGTTTCTCTACTTTTTTTAAGACCTACTCCACTGCTTTAGGTTTCTCAATTTTCCTCACATATCAAGAGGATCCCTTACCATTTTTGTAACCAGACACATCCAATATTCAATCCCATTAGCAAACAATTATGGATCATCTGCAATCTATACCATTGAATCCAGGCCATTTTATAGCCCAGGGAGGTTAAGCCTCTACACTCTAAGTTACTGGCAAAGACAGGATCAGAATCCATGTCTGTCTTCTAGCCTAGGCTCCTTCGATTATAATAATGCACCTTTCTTTCTTCCTCTAAGATTGCCTCTCCTTTCTGTATGAGCTGTATTTTAGTTTTTCTTTCAAGACTAACTGGCCTCTCCACCAGGGACCTTTAAGAGAAAAATAGAATTTAAACCAGACTCCTTATGGACAGTTCTATCCATGGAAGAGTAGGAAGAAATCTAAAGTCACATTCAAATCCTCCCTAGCCCACTGATTCAGTGTTTTGTAGCAACTCATTTTCTTTTTGCTCCTTTCTCCTCTACCTTGTACCTGCCAGATAATTCTAACTTCCTTTACAGTGATTTTCCTCTTATAATCTCCACCAAACTCATGCTCAAAACAATGCATCAGACACACTCAGTACTATTAATTCCTCCAAAGGCCAACAGTTATATCATGGACACCAAAATTCATAAGAGCATCAATCCAAAAAAGCAGAAGAGCAGCAGTTAAAATTTTTAATAGACATGCACAGTACTAAAGATCCATAGTACTGTCTCACTCCGAGGGAATTTTATGTCAGCATACCCTAATACGTTTACTTTAATTCATTCAGGGTGTTTGTACGTGCGCACATGCACATGTGCATTATTTTCAAGCATCAGAATTCAAAAGTGGGAGAATTTCTACCTTTTATAAACAGTGCACTTTATAGAGCCTGAATGGAAAATACCAATCCTGCACATACAGTTTAAGTAAAAATGGTAGTAACAGTGTAAATTACGAATCTAAACCTAAAATCTGTAATAAACTGTGGAATATCTAGGCCCTAAATCTCATATAAAAACCAGTCAGAAATAGACCGTCACAGGTTAAAGACCCAAACTCTTTATTGCTCACCTTTTATATTTACAAACTGCTCTTCAAGCACTGATTCAGAGACCTCAGAAACCTCTGCTGGCATATGAATGCTGTGGCCAAAGTGCATGAAGGGTTAACAATACCTCCTTCTGATGCTTGGGGAATAAAGATTTTTGCCGTACTACAGTTAGACAACTAAAAAATGTAAAAAAAAAAAAAAAAAAAAAAGCCAAGGAAAGTGTTTGCAGCTACTACATTTCCACATTTTTCCTAAGAAGCATTAATAGACCAGCCTGGAAACAAAAGTTCTGATGTCCTTTTAAATACTAATGTTAATTTTACAAATCATTCCTAATTGAAATTCACTTTACATTTTGTGAAGATCACAATTCCTCTTGTTTATGTATGAACTGTGGGGTTTTTTCCTCACTCCACAAATTGTTGTCATCATTGTATACCAGTAGTACTTTGTCTAGTAAGAGGAAAGGGACTCATGCAGAGAGGACAAATTCTGCTGCTTTGCAAGGTAAGCATCTGACAGTCAAAACCAACTTGTTCCAAAGCACAGGTGCAAAAACCACCCAGGATTCTCATGCTACTTACTGGGATTTCAGAAGCAGCAGATTGAGAGGCAGTCTATTGAATTACACAACAAAAATTGTTTTAAATTCTCATGAATTCCACTTGAAAACTTACTTGTTTATAAATGAGCTAAGCAAAGAAATATACCTGTACACATGTAAAAATACAGTTTGGGAAAAGCACAGAATGGGAGCAATTCATACCTTAAATGCTACAAATGTATTCTCCTACAGATGTTCTTTATTCTAGGACTTAGAAACCTGACACCCAGCGAATATGTTTAAATAATGATGTTATGGTATCTATATCTACAGACATTTTTTATTCAATGTGCTGTAAAATTAAAAGAGAATATATGATATCAGGTAGCTATTTAAAATCTGATGGTAAGTCATTTTTCTCAAGTGCTAAACATGTTGACTTAAAAGCACACAAAATGATGCAAACCAGAGCAAGCCACAATATAAACGGGAACATTTGGGCTTCGGTGGTTGAAATGTGTTTGATTTAGTTATTATAACCTTTAAGGGGAGTCCCTTGATCTCATGTATTTTACTGAAATACTTATCCGCTGAGGGAAGGAAGGAAGGATGGAAAGGAGGAGGGACGACACCACCAACTTTCTGATCTCCACCCTGGATCTACTGCAAGAAGAGCCATTGTTTTCTGGAGTAATCACAGGTTTACAAGCCTTACCACTAAATGTGCTGTGATTAATTTATTTGTAGGAAGAAATCCTAGTCTCTCCTGATTTCAAATGTTTAAGGTCGCTGCAATACCAAAATACTTTTCCACAATCATTTCTGTGTGCAAAGCCATTATCTTGGGACTTTTACTTGACCTGCAGGCTCTATGCCTTAGAGGGTTATAATGCTGAGAAAACACTTTTAGTTGAAGAAATGGGTCATTAAGAACAGTGGTAAGTCTTCTTAAGCACCATATCTCAATCACAATGGGGATCAACAATTGCAGTAAACAGCCTACTCATACAGCTACCATTAGAAGCAACAGTCCTAGTCAAGCAGATTTGTTTTTAAGTGAGCTTTAAGCCAAAATGGTCTAATATCCATTTCAAACTCTTATTAACTTAAATTCACTTAATATTTACTGAATACCATAGCACCAGGAACCTGCTAGACTCTGATAATACAAAGATGAGTAACCACAAAATTGTAACACATCCCATAAATGCTGTAAAGGTGTGTTTGAATACCGAAGAAGCCAGAGGCAAGGGTAACAAATTGTCAAGGAGGGAATGGAGAAAGGCTTCATAAAAGTTACCACCTAAACTGGGTTTTGACTCATGAAGAGAAATTCCCCAGGCAGGAGAGAAGAGAGAGAACTCAGAGGTGTGAGGTGTAGCTGAATACTTCAAGGAGGGTGGTTTTACTAATAATATAAAGGCAGAAGAAGGGGGAAAAGAGACACTGACAGAAAAGCTAGCAGAGACCAAGATCATACCACTAAGCCTGATACCATGCTAAGTAATTTCATCTTAGAAGTAGTAAAGAAACACTGAAAGGCTTCAGGCTGGTTAAGTACATGATCAAATCCATGTTTTCTCTCCAACAGACCCTATTCCCAAATAGATCTAAAAACATCCTCTGAAATACCTGGCTCTAAACCAATTAGGTTGAGAAATAGGAGACAATATGGAAAATACAGTAATATGAAACTATATCATCCCCACATGCAATTTAATTAATTCTGATCATATATACAGAATTTAAACAAAATTAAACTGGGTGATTCTACTAATTATTACTGCCTTTACTTCTACAGTAATGAGGAAGCAATTTCTGGTTGCCAGGGTTTTATAGTTTTTATCCCATTCCCTCCTATTGTGACCATCCAATATCAAATGGGCCCTTCTGAACACAGTGCTTGCTCTATGGTATGAATGCATAGCATGCCTCTTTCCTTGATGAATCCAATGTGTCTATCAGCTATTACAGATATCATAACTCAAATCTAAATGCCAGGAGGAATTCGGGCCACAATTTCTCCTGGATATAAATGCTTAACTACAAAACATAATAAATAAATACTACATAAATACTGAATGCCAATTACAAACAAAATGGCATTTTGACCAATGTAAAGAATTTGACAAAGGAGTTGGATAACTTCTGGACCACTGAGTTAAATAAACTTAAGTAACAGATTTCAAAGAATCCCAAACCCCAAAACACACCATGTGAAGTCTGAATTAGAGTCTTGAACTTTTATAAAATGTCATAAAACATTTCTCTGTGCTATACAACCAAAGCGCAGAAAGAAAGCTGCAATACTAGCAAATGAAAAAGGAAGAAGGCATTCATTTGATGAAACTACATGAACTTTTCCTATCTTTGTGGTGAAAGGCACACTCATTGAAAACTACTAATGATGGCAGGGCAATGAAGAACCAGTTCACTGAGAGTACCCTCATAACTGAAAGTGGTAAATGCGCTCTTGAGAATGGAGAGTCTCCCTTTTCTTCAGTAATATAATCCAATATGCAAATAAACATTGTATTTAACATATCCATGCTTATTCCACTAAGAAGCCATTAGCATTAACTTCATCCTGTAAAGAGAGTCTGCAGGGAGCTCAAAGTACATTTCACCATTTGACATTAAGGTCCCGGAAATTATCTCAACTGAGGCAGTTGGTAACTACTAAAGACTAAAGAATAAAAGCCTATACAGCCTTTGTACCCTTATAAGTTTTAATGATACACCATTATCTAGTACAAATCGTTCAATGTTACTAAACAATGGACAATTCAGATGACAACTATGTGTATCATTTTAAATCAAGCATAAGAGTTGCTTGTTAACCTAGTGTCCCCGAGTGCTAAAGAAAAGTGGAGCACACAGTGTTTTCATATCCAATTCTGTATAACACTCCTCTCTTTGAGAACATTAATAAGTTTTTTTACTTCCTTTCTCCATCTACTCTAGTGGGAAAAGAGTTGGCAATCACTTACATTAACAAGAGACTCCTTGAACTTGATGTGAAGTCTATAATTAGAAAGGGCAATGATGGCATCCTCAGCACGGCCCACATACTCTGTGCTTTCTCCATGAAGTTCAAGAAAAGGAACCTTCAAAATCGAAGAAAAAACCTTTCAGAGTTCTAAAGCAGTAAAGCAAAGTCTTCAAGCACAGGCTGGACAAATGGATGATAAAACCTGTCACTCAAAAATACAATATATAAAAACAGGACCTAAAAAGGATAGTTTATATCTACATAATTCAAATATACCTGGGTATTCAAAATCTAGACTACTGAAGGAATGCTATACAGATGATCATCTCAAACAACATATTCTCAGGAAATACGTCTTTCTAAAAAGATACTCTCCAGCTTGCATATTTAGGAAAAAACAAAACTATCAGTGCATACTTCAATCCATTAGGTCTGCTACACTGTTACTATGATGCTAAATACTTCGTTTATAATCAAAGTGGCCTGTAATTACCTGAAGATTCTCATCCTCCCGGATCAGCTGCTTCCTGGGAAAAATCTGATTGGCCTGGATGCACTCAAGGCTGTGTCGAGTCTCTTCATCCTGGAAAACCCCAAAACCTTTAAATAATTTCAAAGCTCCCATAGCATATAGTAGTCCATATATGATTTTTCTGCCATGTCTAGTAGCATAATCACAACTGAGAGTCCAGTTACCAAAGTAAACAGGCAGAAAGATTAAGGAAAAAATATTAATCACCAAAGTGTTACAATCCAATATAGGTGTTTCTAGATGGATGCAAAAAAAAAAAAAGGTCTAAGAGGTTAAGAACATTTTTACTAGTAAGTTATTAGTATATTACTTGTAAGAGAAACCAACATAGTTTTTTCTCTTTAAGTTATAACCATAAATTCTTGATTTTTAAAATCTATATCCTTAATTATTTAAGAATAAAATGATGTTGGGAGGCTGGATGGCTCAGCGGTTTAGCACCACCTTTAGCCCAGGGCCTGATCCTGAAGACCTGGGATCGAGTCCCACGTCGGGCTCCCTACATGGAGCCTTCTCCTTCTCCCTCTGCCTGTGTCTCTGCCTCCCTCTCTGTGTCTCTCATGAATAAACAAATAAAATCTTAAAAAAAAAAAAAAGAATAAAATGATGTGATATCTACAGTTTGCTTCAAAATAATTGGAGGGGGAAGGGTAGAAAGGAAATGAGTGGGAAACAAAATGGATTATCCAGGAGGGTAACTGAGGAAATTGGGTAAAGAAGGGGTTTACTAAACTATTGTGTCTACTTTGGCTAGATGTGAATTTCCATAATGGAAAAGTTTCTTTAAAAATTTAAGTTTAAGAGCACCTGGGTGACTCAGTGGTTGAGTGTCTGCCTTTGGCTCAGGTTGTGATCCTGGGGTCCTGGGATCAAGTCCCACATTGAGCTCCCTCTGGGGAGCCTGCTTCTCCCCTCTGCTTCTCTCTCTCTCTGTGTCTCTCATGAATAAATAAATAAAATCTTTTTTTAAAAAATTTAAGTTTAGGAACTGAATTCCTCAGTTCCTAAACTAGGGACCATTGTCCCTAGTTTAATCTTCCATATTACAAAAATAGATTTCTATTAAGACAATTTCAAAAAGAGCACTACATTCCAATCAAATGGCACTTGAACTAATTATAATGTGTATTTAAAAAGTAGTCTTTAGATTATGAATTTTTATGATTTAGGAAGATAGAAGAAAAGCAATCTATTGGAAAAACTGACTGTAAATTATTATACAATCTGCTTTATATAGCACATTTTACCAGAGCAAAAGCCATATCATGTTCTTCTGACAGCACTAAGATTTATAACCACTAGTTAGTGAACAGTTCTACATGTACTGCTTAACACAATTCCAGCAATTCTTTAAATCTCCTCACAGGAAAAAATAAATCCTACTTATAAATAACATTCTACCTACAAATCCTAGCTATAAAAACCACTTAAGGTTCTACCTAATAGCAATCTTAACCATAAAACAGTAACACTACTAATGTGGCTCTCAAAGTAAGATCTACATATTCGAGACCCTTTTAGGGGCTCTATGTGGTCAAAACCATCTCCACATTAGTACTAAGACATTAGCTGCTTTTTTTTTCACTGTACTGACATTTGTACTAACAGTACAAAAAGACTTAGTAGATAAAATATTGGCACCTTAGTATAATCAATGACACCAATTTCACTTAAAATGTCCTTGATAAAGCAGGGGGAAAAAAGATGAAATTTTATTAAATCTTGACACTTCAGTGAAGTCTTTTTTATACAGGAAATAACATGAAACACTTCTGACACATAATGTTATGGTCGTCTCAAGGTAAAGCATTTGTGCAATTGTTTTAGTTAGAAGCTGAACTACCGGGATCCCTGGGTGGCGCAGTGGTTTAGCGCCTGCCTTTGGCCCAGGGCGCGATCCTGGAGACCCAGGATCGAGTCCCACGTCGGGCTCCCGGTGCATGGAGCCTGCTTCTCCCTCTGCCTGTGTCTCTGCCTCTCTCTCTCACTGTCTGCCTATCATAAATAAATAATAATAATTAAAAAATTAAAAAAAAAAAAAAAGAAGCTGAACTACCTAGTTTTTTCCTTAAATGCCGTTTTAATTGAAAGAACAACTGACAAACTATAATTCAGGCTTAAGCTGGCCGATTTTTCCCTCCAAATGCAATTATTAATTGCTAACAATAAAGTCCCTTTTTTAAAAAAAGATTTTATTTATTTATTCATTAGAGACACATGGAGAGAGGCAGAGACATATGCAGAGGGGGAAGCAGGCTCCCTGCAAGGAGCCCAATATGGGACTCAATCCTGGAACTCCAGGATCACGGGATCAAGCCCTGAGCCGAAGGCAGATGCTCAACTGCTGAGCCACCCAGGCGTCTCTGATAAGATGCTTTTATGTGAAAATTTGATTCTTGGGAAACCTATCATCTACTAAAATAAAGAACTTCACAGCTTCCCAATATTTAAGCAGCCTTTTCCTTTTTTAAAAAAATAAAGATTTTATTTATTTATTCATGAGAGACACAGAGAGAGAGAGAGGCAGAGACACAGGCAGAGAGAGAGAAGCAGGCTCCATGCAGGGAGCCCGACGCGGAACTCGATCCTAGGTCTCCAGGATCACATCCTGGGCCGAAGAAAGGCGCTCAACCCCTGAGCCACCCAGGCGTCCCATAAGCAGCCTTCTCTGATGAAATCAGTGGCAATACTAGCAAATGTGGTTTTTAGAAGAAATTATAGGGGCACCTGGATGACTCAGTTGGTTTAAGCATCCAACTCTTGATCTCAGTTCAGGTCTTAATCCTAGAGTTAAGAGTTCAAAGCCCCAAGTTGGGCTCCAAGCCTAGCATTTAATTTTAAAAAATTAAAAATAAAATAAGTTATACGAAGAAATATGTCTATATTTTAAAAAGATTTTATTTATTCATGAGAGATACAGAGAGAGAGAGAGAGAGAGAGGCAGAGACAGAAGAAGAGGGAGAAGCAGGCTACATGCAGAGAGTTCATTGTGGGACTCAATCCCAGGACCACCACAGGATCATGCCCTGAGCCAAAGGCAGATGCTTAACCTCTGAGCCACCCAGGTGTTCCCTTAAATAAAATCTTTAAAAAAAAAAAAAAACAAAACAAAACTAAATCTTAAAAAAAAAAAATCTAATACAATATAAAAAGTTCACTGAAAAAAAAGTTCACTGATATGGTTTCAGATTCCACATTGCAACCTTTAAAGAAATCCTACTTGTCAAAAAAAATAAATAAAACACAAGTATTACCTCTCAAGTTTTGGCATAACAGAAAAATATACATAATATCTTCCAGATGGAAAATATTCTTCTAACTACATATCTGTGTGAGGCTGGATTTATTTATTTCACATATTTCAACAACATTTTTTTCAGCAACATATTTTAACAAATTAAATGCAGAAGTAGATATGATGATCTTGCTATCATCTACTAAGCAAAACATTAAAGAGATTTGTAAAAATTTTAAAATAACACCACTGTTTACACTATTTCTGGATGAGGAAAAAATTATTTTTCATAAAAAATGTTATTTACATTAACATTTAGTTGGTTATTATTACTTTTTTAAGATTTTATTTTATTTTTTTTTAATTTTTTTTTTTTATTATTTATTTATGATAGGCACAGAGAGAGAGAGAGAGGCAGAGACACAGGCAGAGGGAGAAGCAGGCTCCATGCACCGGGAGCCCGACGTGGGATTCGATCCTGGGTCTCCAGGATCGCGCCCTGGGCCAAAGGCAGGCGCCAAACCGCTGCGCCACCCAGGGATCCCTAAGATTTTATTTTTAAGTAATTGTTATACCCAACATGGGGCTCAAACTCCCAACCCTAAGATCAAGGTCTGCACACTCTACCAACTGAGCCAGCCACGCACCCCAATTACTGTTATTTTTAAACAAACAGAACATTTTAAAGACTTCTGAGATTTAATTTCTAATACAGTAAGTATAGGCAGACATACCCCATATAAACAAAATCTCTCTGGGGTCCTAAGTAAGGAATGTAAGAAGGGATCCTCAAAGCAAAGACTTGGAGAACTGTTGCTCTATCTACTACACTGCAAAACCTAAATACCATTCAAGTGATTTCATCTGAGGTCAGACGTTCTCTAAAACTATCCTCCTAGTGCTAATCTGTGACAAGAAAAGCCTTACAAAGACTGAATAACAATCCCTCACCCATCTACCATTATAAAACCAGTCTCTTGGCTACTGGCTGACTAGCCCCATTTCATCCCCTTCTAAGGAGCCACTTTATTTTGAGGCACAAGAATTTTAAGAGCCTTTTAAATGTTTGATATTTAAAATATAGAAAGAAATTAGTGACTTTGAGTTCTAAAAATAAAACTTTATAAATGCTTCATGAAATCCAAAAAATACTTACAAAACATCACTCATCATTAAATTAAGTCATTATATTTGAAAACAAATCCTATGTTTTAGAGTCACATCCTTGGGCTGTGAGGTATTCACCATGATTAATTCAGAAATTACAGCTGATGAATAATCATAAAGGCAAAAGTACAAAAATCTACTCAGTTTCTTATAACAAAAAAAAAATCCAAGGCGGTATATTTTAGTAAGGTTGATATCGTGTGGCTCAAAGCCTCTAAAAATATAATTACTTGGGGTATACAAAGGTTTGTAAAAAAGGCTCTGCTCCTATAATTTTTTAGATTATAGATTATTTGAAGAGTTCTGTGTCAATCTGTTCCATTTTATCCCTCTTCAGTCATTTCCTCCAAGGTCAATCACTGAGTGAAGATATAACAAGGGACACAGTCATATGTGAAAGGAATTCATTTTTCTATGTGTTACCTTTTTTTTCTTTTTAACCAATTCTATTTCCATTCTTAAGAGGTAGCTCTTGACTCAAAGAACACTGAGCATTTACACTGAGAACTAAGAGAAAAGATACGAGGAATCTTGAAATTAGGAAGATTTTTCTCATAAATTAACAGGGGAGAAGCAGGAAGCACTATGAGGGGGAATGCTTTTAAAAATTATTACATACAAGGGGCGCCTGGGTGTCTCAGTCAGTTAAGCATCTGACTCTTGATTTCAGCACAGGTTGTAATCTGGGGGTTACGAGATGGAGCCCTGCCTGGGACTCCGCGCTTAGTGGGGAGTCTGCTTAAGATTCTCTCCCTCTCCCTCTGCCCCTCCTCTGGTTTTCTAAAATAAATAAATCTTAAAAAAAATTATTACATAAAAGTATACTGTAAACATGCCTCCTCAGCATCACATTAAACTTTTTAAACTCAAATATATAGGCCTAAAGTTTTATTCTCTTGAAGATCATTTTACAGAGGCACTTATTTCTTCAAGTGATTACCAAACCAAGTTTTTACTAACCTTTAAAAAGCACAGAATTAAAATAATGTAGCAAGCTAAAAACAAAACCAAAAATGAGAAGCCATTACAAATCTATTTTGCTGACACATTCACTTGGGTGCTAATCCATGCCAACGTATATAACCGAAGTAGCCAGTGAAAACTGAAAATGGAATGAATTAATTTGAACAAAAGAAAACAGTGAACTGAGCAAGACAAGATGTGAAGTAATAATTTTTCATAGTCAAATAAAATAAGTGCTCTTTTTAAAAGACTATCTCAATTCACATTACCTTTAGAGCTGATTTTTCCCCTTGTACATAAAATGCATTTAATCAACAAGGACTAAATTAACATTAGGACAAGCTACTCACTGACATCCTAGATGAACAGTATTTCAAAAAACATTACTTGGCTAACATATAAATTGAATTAATTGCCTACTTTATTTTAGTTTTTAAGTTTGATGGGTGAAAAAGGAGGTCAAACTTGAGATGGTTGATAAGAGGAAGGAGACAAAAAGGAAGAAACAAACTGGCAAGTCTTGGCCTCCCCTAAGAGGCTTGCAGAATTTCTCCCAGGCTGCAAGTAGTAATTTATTAGTATTAGGGAGCATGTATTCCACATGGTCGATTTCCTGGTATTGCTGAGGAACACCAGGCATTGTGGAATCTGGCACTTCTTAGTCTCTACCAGTTCCCTAAGGTCAGTGGGGCTAACTACAAAATCTTGAAAAGGGACTAGTATCACAGTTCAAGCTAGTTTATGCTATCTACTTATGCAGGTAAGAGAGGTAGTCCATGCCTCCAAGGGGAAGTCAACATCACAAATAAATATTTAAAGAACACAGGAAGCAGAAACTGCCGAGAAGTCAAAATGCCTATTAACTTAATTCGTATACAGTGTTCCAGGATAAAAAAAAAAAAAAAAGTCTGCTCAGAGTAAAATATGTGTAGGAATACTTGACAAAATGTAAAAATGAAAATAATTCTCAGTCTCATTGTCAATTCCAGTCATTATTCTTAAGACTGGTATTGAAGGCTATCAAAAATATAAATTTCTCAAAAAACATATATAAATTTCTCTTGATACGGTGCTTGGGATTTATTTCAAAATAAACCAAGAGTTGACGGTGAGGAAATCAGAAGAAACAAGTACAGCCACGAATTAGCGATTACTGCAGTGGACTGATGAGTATGAGGGTTCACTGAACTATTCTCTTTGTATAAGCTGGAGATTTCCATAATAAAACATGAAAATGTATTCTCCTACTGCTTAACCTCTCAAAAAAGACTTTAAACTTATTTAAGAATCTTTACAAGCATAAGAGAGAGATGTTATTCAAATTAATACAGAGGTTTGCATTTTTAAAAAGAAAATTTGTGTTGCCTGGGTGGCTCAGTTAAGCATCTGCCTTTGGCTCAGGTCATGACTCCAAAGTCCTGGGATCAAGTCCCACATCAGGTTCCCTTCTTCCTCTGCCTCTACCTGCCACTCCACCTGCCTGTGCTCCTTCTCTGTCAAATAAAGAAATAAAATATATATAAAAAAAAAAGAGGGACACCTTGGTAGCTCCGTGGTTGAGCATCTGCCTTCAGCTCAGGGTGTGATCCCAAGGTCCTGGGATCAAGTACTGCATCAGGCTCCCTATGGGGAGCCTGGTTCTCCCTCTACCTGTGTCTCTGCCTCTCTTTGTATGTCTCTCATGAATAAATAAATAAAATCGTTTTTGAAAAATAATTAATATTTTGAAAAGACAGACAATTCAGTACTCCTGAATGTTCTATACAAAAAATAAGGATTAAGCATATATGACCAAAATGCTGAAACAGAATATATCAATTAATTAACATTAATTAAATCGATGGTTCAGCAACTTGCGAAATGTTATATAGCTAGTAAAATGAACATTAGGAATCCAATGAATCAACATGGAAAAAAATGTTTAATTCTTTTAGTGAAATAAGCAAAATAGAAATTTAATTATGCTTTAATTCCAACTACATAAAGTATACATATAGACATGAACCAGAGAGAAAGGAATACAATCATGGGTTTTGGTGGTAGAATTATCAATGAGTATTTATAAAAACTTGTTATGTTACTTTATGAGAAATTGGAAAAAAAAAAAAAAAAAAAAGACACATGGCCATACTGCTCCCCAGATAACACAAAAAAGAATCTCAAGAATACACCAGAAGAGTATCTGCAGGACACCAACAGAGACCCCAACAGCACCAGGACGAGGACCATGTTGCTAGCTAGCTACATGGTATACAATAAAAGCCCCTCAGTACAGAATAGAGCTGCTTTTATAAATATAAGCCTGTTGTTATTCATTAGCACTGGTATTAATTACATACAAATATTAAGCAAACACTTTTTCAATTCATTAAAAACTCTACAGGAAAACCAATAAAATAAAATGTAGTCTAGAAAAATAATATTAAAAGTTCATCAATGTTCAGATATAGGATATATCAAAAAGTTGTTATAGCCTAAGAAAAAATTGGCCTAGCTTCAAAATGAAAGCAATTACTTCTCTCCTTCTTTCAGTCTGACATTTCTGCATAGCTAGTTTTTCTGTTGTGTTTTAGTTTGTTTTTAATTTTGAAAAGCATTTTCCACCCATATCCTTAATGAAGCTTGAAATTAACATGGCCTTTTCAATTCTTTCTTTGTGCTTCAGAATGAAACAGAATTTGGATCTAGGAAACAAAACAAGGTAGAAGCAGGACAATGTTACAGGACACCGTTTCTTTTTTAAGCCTTGAAGCACTGTTTACATATTCTCAGAATTGATAGAAATGTGGTTGGATCATTGCTCCATCTTCTCTGCTTGGACTGGCCCTAAATGGCCCACAAGTCACTGAAATGTCCAGTTGCTCTTTTCAGTGAAAGATGTAGGTAGGGAGTGTGCAAAACTGCTTCACCTTTGTTGGGATAAAAACAGTGCCTTAAATAGACCAAAATGCGAAGGCAGGGATTTATTTCTATCCAGAAAGGTGAAATCCTAAAGAATATGTGTATGACCACATCACAATTCTTCTACAAACACACCAAACACACACAGTTTTCACGTCATCTTGCTTCCTAGAAAAGGATTAAGAAATCTAAAATCCAGGCAGCCCAGGTGGCTCAGCATTTTAGCGCTGCCTTCAGCCCAGGGTGTTATCCTGGGGACCCGGGATCAAGTCCCACATTGGGCTCCCTGCATGGAGCCTGTTTCTCCCTCTGCCTGTGTCTCAGGCTCTCTCTCTCTCTGTCTCTCATGAATGAAAGAAAGAAGAAAAGGAAAAGGAAAAGGAAAAGGAAAAGGAAAAGGAAAAGGAAAAGGAAAAGGAAAAGGAAAAGAAGAAAGAAAATCTAAAATCCAAGAACCATGAATTTTAGTCTTTACTCCACTTATTACCTGACTGAAAAGAGACCATATCTAATCCATAGGATCATATAAAAATAAACTGTTCTAATTCATTATTAAGTAAACAATAAAAGAAAGGTAACAAGAAGAGAGTTCAAGAAAAGAAAAGTAAAATGATTTACAAAAACAAAAATGTATGGCCCCATTTAGTGTTCCACTTCATTTCAGGATAAAGTTCAATTCCAGTTTTCTTGTGATTTCTTTTCACTTACCATGACAGGAGGCCCAGATTAGGAGGAGAAATCCCCGTCCCTTCTTCAGTGTCTGGCAAGGCTTTTCTTTCTTTTACGCCTGGATCTTTAAAAAGAAAACAAAGAAATAAAAGGACAAAATTGGCAATTTTCCCCCTAACCTGGCCATATTCTAATTAAAGAACTACATATATATGGACCTGCAGACCTGACCAGAGTCGGCCAAGAACAAGTTAAATATCACCCAGCCAATTTCCACTAGTTAAATCCAAAATCCACAATACCTTTGCAAAAGTACTGAAATATACATATATAGTTTAAAAGTTAAGTTTCATGTGATATAAATTGTAGCTCAATTTTAAAAAATGTAATTAGGGGTGCCTGGCTGACTCAGTTGATGGAGCATGCAACTCTTAATCTCAGGATTACGGGTTCGAGCCTTACATTGGGTGTAGAGATTACTTAAAAATAAAATCCTTCAAAAAATAAAAAGAATTTTTAAAAATGTAAAGACTGTACATATAATCAAACTTCATAAAACACTAAAAATAATCTTAGAGTAAAAAAGTTATGGGACAAATCCAGCAGCAACGAGCATTCTAAGCATCTATAGCATAGTCTCTAAAGACTAATTTCCACTGCAACTTGGTAGAAGTGTTAATGTTCTGTTATTTATTTTTTTTTTTTGAAGATTTTATTTATTTATTCATAGAGATGCAGGAAGAGAGAGAGAGAGAGGCAGAGACACAAGCAGGCTCCATGCAGAGAGCCTGACGTGGGACTCGATCCAGGGTCTCCAGATCATGCCCTGGGCTGCAGGCAGTGCTAAACCGCTGCGCCACCGGGGCTGCCCAATGTTCTGTAATTTAAAAGATTAAAATAAAAATATGCATAAGCATTATTTGTACTAATTCCAAAGCATGTTCACATGCACAGAAAAATCATACAGGAATTTTTATCATTGATAAAGTTACCCTTCTAAGAAAGAGAAGTGAGAATGGGGACTTTTAGTTTTTATACTTTTAGAATTACTTTACATTTGTAATTAGGAAAATAAATTTTACAAAGTTTTTTAAATTTTTAAAAAAATCTTTAAAATATTTTTTAAGATTTTTTTTTAAAGGTTTTATTTATTCAGGAGAAACATACAGAGAGAGGCAGAGACATAGGCAGAGGGTGAAGCAGGCTCCCTGCAGGGAGCCTGATGCAGAACTCAATCCCAGAACCCTGAGGTCACGACCTGAGCCAAAGGCAGACTCTCAACCACTGAGCCACCCAGGTGACCCTCAAAGTTTTTTTTAAAAAGAAACTCAGGGGATCCCTGGTGGCTCAGAGGTTTAGTGCCTGCCCTCGGCCCAGGGCGTGACCCTGGAGTCCCGAGATCGAGTCTCACATCAGGCTTCCTGTATGGAGCCTGCTTCTCCCTCTGTCTGTGTCTCTGCCTCTCTCTCTCTCTTTCTGTGTCTCTAATGAATACATAAATAAAATCTTTAAATAAATAATTCTCCTTCTGTGTCTCTGCCTCTCCGTGTGTCTCTAATGAATACATAAATAAAATCATAAATAAATAAAATAAAGTGAAACTCAATATTGCATAAAAGGTTTTCACTTAACCTAAGGCAGAGTGTGAGGATAATGACCTCAGTTTAAAAAACAACAAGAGATGTAGGGGTATACCTGGGTGGCTCAGTTAAGTGTCAGACTCTTGACTTTGGCTCAGGTCATGATCTCAGGGTCCTGAGATCAAGCCCCACGTCAGGCTCTGCGCCCTATGGGAAGTCTGCTTGAGGATTTTCTCTCTCCCCTTCTGCCTCTTCCCCCACTCCCATTCTCTATAATTAATTAATTAAAAAATAGTAAGAGGTATAGAGCAATGGCTCTATAGGCAAATGAGATATGAGTTCTGAGTCTGCAATATTACTAACTCTATGACCTTGAGAGCTGGGTTAGGTATGTTAATACCTGAGCCTCTGTTTCTTCATCTATAAATGAAAATTAACAATTGCATAAAAGAATTGCAAGGGTTAAAAAATAATGCATAGGTGTCCTTAGTATAGTTACTAGCATATAGAAATAAGCACCTTTTAAATCATTAACTAAGATATTCCGTTACATACAGAGAATTTGGATAGGATAGTTTCCACCACTGCCCTATTTTTAAAATACACACATACACACAAACACGTTGGTACATACACACAGTTAATTATTATTTTTGAACCATTTAAAAGAGAGCTGTAGGGCAACCTGGGTGGCTCAGATGGCTGCCTTCAGACCAGGTCATAATCTCAGGGTCCTGGGATCGAGCCCCATGTTGGTGGTCCCTGCTCAATGGGGAGTTTGCTTCTCCCTCTCCCCTCCTCTCATATTCTCTCTCTCTCTCTCAAATGAATAAATAATTTTTTTTTTTTTAAAGGAGAATTGTAGTGGCACTTGGTGGCTCAGTCAGTTAAGCATCTTGGTCAGATCTCAGGGTCCTGAGACTTAGCCCTGCATTGGACTCTACACTCAGCACACTAGGTCTGCTTAAGATTCTCTGTCTCTCTGCCCCTCCCACCCTGCTCTCTCTTTAAAATAATAAATAAATATTTTTTAAAAAATAAGTAAGAGTTGTATACACCATATCTCTGTACTCCTTACTACTTCAGTATATACCTACTAAGAACAAAAATAGTAAGTACTAGATTTGAAATTTAGAAAGCTTACCATTAAAAAAAAAAAAAAAAAGAAAGCTTACCATTGATATAGTACATTAATCTACCTTGAATATTCCAATTTGGTCAACTTAACCAATTTTATCCCTCACAATAATTTTTTCCCTCAATAAAGGATCCAGTCTAGGATCACATACTGAATCTAGTTGTCCCATCTCTTTAGTGTCTCTTAATCTGGGACCCATGTTACACTAATTCAAATAATGTTTCCTGGCATCAAAATTAATTTCATAATCTGCCATCTTTCCCTCCAAACCTAGACCAAGTTTCTTAAGATGAGAATGTAACACTTTCAAAAAATGTTAACACTTTAATTCATTGTTTTGCAAATACAGGTCTTAGATGTCTTATCTCAAGTCAATGTTTCTAAAATTAAAAATCAAGATACATTTACATTATTATGCCAATGTAAAAATTAAACCTGCAGAGTCAAATAACACATTAGGCTTACATTTCTTTCTTTAAAGGTCTAATATGGGCCCACTGGGCCAAATAAAGGATATGATTCTTATTCTAAGCATCAGAGTCAAATGATTGCTCTTAAGATATGCATGAGAATTTGGACACTAGGATCTGCAGGCTTCTCTGGGCTCCATCATTAGTACCACCCCATAGATGTGACGTCTGAGAAAGAAAATATCAATCTTCCTAGTGAACAAAGTATCTCATCTTTCAGGCACCTGTAAAAGAGGAATTACCCAATTTCCTTCTCAGTAACTAACAGTAACAGTAACAGAAACTCAACCAAGTAAGATACTGAGCTACTCAGACTATAAGGTCACAGATTACATATATCATATAAATCCTTCATTATACAGAAAGCAGGAAAAAAAACAGTACCCTGAATCAACAAGATTATAACTAATCTCTACTAAATTAAAAACTAAATAATTTCCTAAATTAAAGAGATGGCACAGGATTTATTCTTTCCCCTTATTCTCAAACACATACCTATACACACCACAAACAAAAATCCTACTTAAAATCAAATTATAGTGAGAAGTCCTGTATCCCAGGACTCTGGAAATGTCTGTGTGACCTGAAATTCAAATATGAGCATAGGTTTTGCCTTCAAGGTGTTCACTATTTTGTGAGGACAACAAACAGGTAAGTAGTAAGGCAGAGTGTAAACACAGAACTCCATGAGGATGCAAAAGACAGAAAAATAGATTCTGGTCTGGGTACCCACGGAAGGCTTTTTAGAACAACTGAGCTTTTTAATAGTTGAACTAGTCAGATTCTGAGCTACTGAGGCAGAGGAAACAGGAATGGCACAAGCAAAGAATGAGACCCCAAAAAAGGCATATTGAAAAGTCCTGAAGGGAAAGTAGGTCAATGTGGCTACAGCAAAAGATGTCCTAGGTGTATGGGAGAAATGGGTGATTAGTTGAAGGGGCTATGTTTAAAATCCACTTGTTGGGATGCCTGGGTGGCTCAGTGATTGAGCGTCTGCCCTTGGCTCAGGTCGTAATCCTGGGGTCCTGGGATTGAGTCCTGCATCAAGCTCTCTGCAGGGAACCTGCTTCTCCTGCCTATGTCTCTGCCTCTGCATCTCTCATGAATAAATAAAATCTTCAAAAAAAAAAAAAAAAAAAGCCCACTTCAAGAGCTTAAAATACCACGCTAATGAGCCTGATCCTTATTTTGGAAGCAATGTCATGGTAAACATTGCAGAATAAGGTATTGATGTGGATCTAGAAAGTTAAAACTAAAGCAACAACTTCTCTTTTCAATAAAATTAGATTATAATTTCTTAAATGATAGAAACAAGAGGCAATAATAAAGGCTGAAGTAGTCACAGATACATACAAGTCTATGAAAAGAAGAACAGTGATTAATAACCACACTGGAGGGATCCCTGGGTGGCGCAGCGGTTTGGCGCCTGCCTTTGGCCCAGGGCGCGATCCTGGAGACCCGGGATCGAATCCCACCTCGGGCTACCAGTGCATGGAGCCTGCTTCTCCCTCTGCCTATGTCTCTGCCTCTCTCTCTCTCTGTGTGTGACTATCATAAATAAATAAAAATTAAAAAAAAAAAATAACCACACTGGAGATGAAATTAAATTTTTAAAACTTTTCTACTTAAATGTCACATTAGTACCACTAAGTCTAGTGATGAGGCCTTTTTATATAGATACATAACAATTTAAGGAAGCCCAAAACAAGAATCAAGTTTCAATTTAAAAGAATTCCATGTTATTTATTAAGAACGGTCTATTCTAACCAAAATATTGGGGCTATAACTCATTTTTTCTAAAGATTGTATTTTATTTATTCATAAAAGATACAGAGAGAGGCAGAGACATATGCAAAGGGAGAAGTAGGCTCCATGAAGGGAGCCCTATGTGGGACTCGATCCCAGGACTCCAGGGTCACGACCCGAGCCAAAGTCAGACGAGCGACCCAGGCGTCCTCATTTAATCTCAATGGGGCGTCTTCATTTAATCTCAACTTAAATACAAGTTTTCTTATTTATTTATTTATTTATTTATTTATTTATTTATTTATTTATTTGATTTAATTTATTTATTCATGAGAGAGAGAGAGAGGCAGAGACACAGGCAGAGGGAGAAGCAAGCTCCATGCAGGGAGCCTGACGTGGGACTCGATCCCGGGACTCCAGGATCAGGCCGAGACACAGGCAGAGGGAGAAGCAAGCTCCATGCAGGGAGCCTGACGTGGGACTTGATCCCGGGACTCCAGGATCAGGCCCTGGGCTGAAGGCAGCGCTAAACCACTGAGCCACTCGGGCTGCCCCAAATACAAGTTTTCAAGTACAGTATACTTTATTATGGCAAATTGTATATGGAAAAAAAATCTGCATTGAGCCCTAGTTTAAAAAAAAAAAAACATATTTAGAGATTTAACATTAAAGTGAACATATAAAAACTCATCTAAATAATTATGTACGCAGACAAACAGAACCCCCACAAATTATTGTAAATTAGTTTTTGCTACTCAAAACAGCATGGGGGTTGGCGGGGGGTGGGGAAGAATATAGCAAACTTACCAAGTGAAGTTTGTCCCAAGAACTTTCTCTATTAGAAGGTTTCACAAGACAATCTGCAAAAGAAAAACCAGTAGTTTATAAATATCCTAAGAATCAAGTTAAGCCACTTAGATTTCCCCACAAGACTTTATGAGTCAAAATGCTGTGACTTGATATATTATTTTTTAAATTGTTACAATGTTGACTATTTAGTCAACAACAGATTTTAGAATGTTTAATTGTCCAAAATGCCTAGTCAGGCCTCACCATGCCTTTAGAAACTACAGAACAGAAAGAACTTTCCAGGAACCCACACATACTCCTATTTAAGAGTTTTTCTCAATCAATCAATCATTTCTGATAGTTTCTCAACTAAGCCTCTGCCACTATATGAACCAGTACTTTAAAAAACAAAGATCAGAGATCTAGACTTGGACTTGGTAACATAAGATATTTTGTACAACTGGCTTCTACCAAGGGATCTTTCATGTGTAAGGGGAAAAGTTGGGCAGAAAAGTATAATCTAAACACAAAGAATTCTTGTCATAACTATGCAACAATCTGACATTTACAGATAGATAAAAGACCCAATTGACCAGATTTGGGTCTTTGATTTTTTCAAAGATGTATTTATTTGAGAGCAAGAGCAAAAAGGGGGGGGGGGTTTGCAGAGAGAGAGAAAAAGAGAATCTCAAGTAGACTCCTCATGGAGCACCAACTGAGCCACCCAAGTGCTCTAGAACCTGATTCCTCTGTTATGATTTCTCTCAGTATTTGTAGACAACTCATTCTTTTGGGCTATTACATGACATGAAGTCACATAAATAAAACTGTATTAAATATTAAAATCCTAAAATTAAGGAGTTAATATAGCATATTACATCCATAACTTTCAGAAAAAAAATTTTCACTAAGAACCATAAAAGTAAAAAAAAATAAAAAATAAAAATAAAAGAACCATAAAAGTAGGCTAAATATGCAATAACAAAGTGTTTTTAACCATTTTACAAGTAGAATTTTCGTCTCCTAGTAACTTTTCATTTAAATTTTATAACTCAGGGGTCATATTAACCACCTACTATATTGGAAATAAAGCTATTCATAATTTACAACTTGAGATACAAACTGTATTAAGTATCAAGTTTAGTCTTACAGAGTTTTATTTTATTTATTCATTCATTCATTCATTCATTCATTCATTCATAAGAGGTATATAGAGAGAGGCAGAAACACAGGCAGAGGGAAAAGCAGGCTCCCTGTGGGAAGCCTGAGCAGGACTGATCCCAGGAGCCTACAATCACAACCCGAGCCAAATGCAGATGCTCAACCACTGAGCAACCCAGGTGCCCCAGTCTTAATATATTTAAAAGGTACAACACAATACAGAAGAAAATTTGGAGGTCTGTAAATCTGCAGGACCTTTTCTTACTAGACTATAATTTTTGCTGAGCACTTGAATCCTGAAATACATATTAGTTTTTATTCCTTTTAAGTTATATCAGTAGGTATATATTATCTATGATTTTTACTTTAAAATAATAATGAGGAATCCCTGGGTGGCGCAGTGGTTTGGCGCCTGTCTTTGGCCCAGGGCGCGATCCTGGAGACCCGGGATCAAATCCCACATCGGGCTCCCGGTACATGGAGCCTGCTTCTCCCTCTGCCTACGTCTCTGCCTCTCTCTCTTTCTCTCTCTGTGACTATCATAAATAAATATTAAAAAATAACAATAATAAAATAAAATAAAATAATGAATCATTTGGTAAAAATAAGATATGCTCAGTCTCTGTCTTCAAGAAAAAAAATCAAAACATAAAATAATGTATGTGAAGATACATTTTCCTTAAAAAGTATTACAAACAAAAAATGATAAAACATAGCTCATTGTAACTCAGAAAGTAACAAGGTTAACCGTCCAATGACATGCATGTGCTCAGAGTTCAGAGAAGGGACAGTGAAGGGAGACTTCACAGCAGATGAAGAATTTCAACCAGGTTTTATAGACTGGATGGGACCTAAATAAAGAGAAGGAAAGGACCCGAATAATTCAAGAGAGAACGGCTATGAATACCACAGTAGGAAGAAAATGGGGCATTTTTGAGAAATAGAGATCAGAATATCAAGAGAGTGTTCAAGAAGAGAAGACTAGAGAGGCAGGACACAACGGTAGGCCTTCAATAGCAGGCTAAGGAGTCAGATTTAATTCAGTGGTGTGAGATCAAGAGCTTTAGAAGTAGGAAAATAATAACATGAAAGTGATGGTGTTAAACTATAGCAAGGAACATGTAGAATGGTCTAGAGGGGAAAACTGAGTTAGGATATTCCTGGACTAGTAGTTCAGATATGAAATGCTAACAGCTTAATATCTCAACTATAGCGAAAATGCAGAGGAAGACATCAAAGCGAGTAAAAGCATTAATTTTTAGTAACTGATTAGAAATGGGGGGAAAAAAGAGTCTGAGCAAGTGTCAAAGATAACTGCAAAATCTTATGGCTTGTGGTGAGTGGACAAAGGACATTATCATTAAAAAATGAAAGGTGGGACTCCTAGCTGGCTCCGTCAGAAAAGCATGTAACTCTTGATCTCAGGGTCATGAGCTTGAGTCCCATATTGGGTACAGAGATTACTTAAAAGTAAATAAAATGGTTTTAAAAAATGAAAGGTAGCTCCAAGGAAGCAGTGTTAAGGAGACATATACCCAGCAAGTAGGGGGGGTGGGAGGGATTAAATTCAAGAGACAGGTCAAGCCTAGGGGTAATAATAAATTGATTTAATTCAAGGTGCTAAATTGAATTTAAGGAAATCACTGTATCTACTATAAAAATCATGACATGTTTTAAATTACTTGATAATTTATTCTGTCAAACATATGAGAAGTCCATCAATACAGAAACGTTTGTGTAAAGTTTTCACAGGTGTAAAGTTCCAAGAGATGGATCAAACAACAGGCAGTTTGAACAAAAAAAGTTCAGGCAGCTCTGCTTCAATACTGGCAATGACTCTTCTTTCCAATAACCACAAACTACTTGGCTGGAAACAAGGATGTCATTGTGAAACACTGTCAACAACAACAAAAAACTGCCCACACCTCTTAGGACTATTTGCTAGATAAAGGCCATGCAAAGGTAAGTCTGAAAGAAGCTCTCTGGTGCCATAAGCTACCTTCCAATGAGAGCAGGATACAGTCATATATACACATACCTCACAGAGTAAGAGCAGTTAGGTTTGGGCTACCCTAAATATATACCGAATATATTCAAATAAGTACCATACCGGCTTCAACAAGGCAAAGAGAATTTGGGCCATTTGTATAATAAAATAATTCAAACTACAAACACTAATCAGATTGAATCAATTCATGAGGAAAACTAAGACTCAGGCCAGGCATTTTAAAATGTTGGGTGGGGGATGGTAAACACAGGTGGCAGCCCTTTTTTGTCTAGTGTACATTTTAACTTTAAAAGGACAATGGACTGTTTTACATAGTCCTATCTCACTTTCAAATGCAAGGTAATTAAGAATTCAAAACTTTAAGAAGGCAACACTGAATAATTTAGAGGAATCTTTTATTTTCACTGTATGTAGAAGAAATGCCTTTTCTTACATATGCACTGCATATTAAGAAACAGATTCAGAGCAAAATTTGAGTGTGGAGGCAATATAAAACAATTCAGAGATGTTAAATTTTAAGTTCAACTGCCTCTACTTTAAGCAAACTTTTCGGTTTCTTCATGTTTCCTCATTTATGCCTAAAAACCTTTCAGATATCTGATAGATGACCTTCCCAAACTAGGACTCTGTGGCATGCTGGGTGGAATTATTCCATGGTGGGGAGATGATTTATCAGCTGAGTATTTTATTTATCGGCTGAGTAAAATTACTGTGGCTTGGTCTTACTCCTTGAATAGAAGTTCAAACCTCAGGTTTTCTAAAACCTTTGCTGCTGAAGTCAACTATAAATAAAACAGAAACAAAGAGTTCAAAAAGCATGGCTGCATTCACCTATCATGACAAGTTCACTGTGGTAGAGGTTCATTTATTTGATAAATATTTAGAGGTGGTAGGCACTATTCTAGGCACTAGGAATGATGCAGCAATCAACAAAACAAAGTTCCTATCCTTAAACAAGCTGCAATTCTAGTGTCAACTGTAATATTCTCACATGGCTGCATGCCCACAGTGTGACTTTTCTCCCATACGTATTAAGTCCATGCTTTGAAAAAGGAAAAATAAATATAAATTTGAATCAGTGACCTCATTCAGTGAAATCTCTAAACAAGATGATGAGAAAGACTCTATATGTCTTTTCTACCCCTTTTGGAAACACTAATGTCTGTGAGTTTTGCGGGATCCAGGCGCAAATTCATGATCCGTGTGCATTCCTCTGCCAGCTGTAGAACACAGATAAGCAGCTAAAATATTATCATTTCCTAACCAAAAAACAACCATTTCTCCTTGAAAAACAAAAACGCAGTAAGTTCCAGAACTGTCACTTACCCCATGTTATAATCACATTTCTGTATCAAAGAGCCTTTCACTGATAGTAAGTCTCTTGAACAAGCAACACTTAAGATAATGTTCAAAATAATAATAAAAAAAAGCTTTGTTTCAATATATAACCACCAAAGATCAATCTTGTATAATCTGTCACTACACTAGTGGTACACAGTATAGTTCATTTTATATTCTATATATATATGTACATGTATATATGTATATATATGGTTGTTTGGGTGGGGTTAAAGGTGGGATAAAACTCTGAATACATTTCTCAAAGGAAGCTCTGCAATACACAGAATTTCAAACAGTTGGGTTGGTGATCAATACTTAAGATCATCTGTTGGCATTTAAGTGGCTGAAACACTGACAGCTGCTTTCCCAAAAGGGAACCCCAGAATGTGAGAGACCAAAAGCAAAGTAATTGTGCTCTAGATTCTTAGACATCAAAGTTTAGCTGCACTTCAGATGGATGTTACTGCTTTTCCCATCTCAAGTAGGCAAAAGGAAGCCACAACCATGTTCTCAGAAAAGATTAACTGTGATCAAGCCGATTTTAGCAAATTTGATTTAATACCTTTTTTTTTAATTTTTTATTTATTTATGACAGTCACAGAGAGAGAGAGAGAGGCAGAGACACAGGCAGAGGGAGAAGCAGGCTCCATGCACCGAGAGCCCGATGTGGGATTCGATCCCGGGTCTCCAGGATCGCGCCCTGGGCCAAAGGCAGGCGCTAAACCACTGCGCCACCCAGGGATCCCAACACCTTTTTTTTTTAAGATTTTTATTTATTTATTTATTCATTTGAGGCACAGAGAGGGAGGGGGAGGGAGAGGGAGAGAGAGAGAGAGAGAGAGAGAGAGAGAGGGGCAGAGACACAGACGGAGAAGCAGGCTCCATGCAGGAGCACGATGTGGGACTCGATCCCGGGTCTCCAGGATCAGCCCCGGGCTGAAGGCAGCGCTAAACCACTGAGCTACCCGGGCTGCCCAATTTATACCTTTTTAAAAATATTTTATTTATTTGACAGAGAAAGTGAGAGCACAAGCAGGGGAAGTGGCAGAAGGAAAGGGAAAGCAGACTCCACGCTGACTAGGGAGCCAAACTTGAAGTTTGATCCGCCCAACCCTGGGATCATGATCTGAACCTAAGGCAGACGATTAACCAACTGAGGACTGAACCACCCAGGAATCCCTTATTTGTGCCTTTTAAAATCATTTAACGTACAAGTATCTTCCTTTTAAATTTAATCCTTACACAACAGGGGAGGAAAGGAGGGGCAGGGGTACATAAATCGTACATGACGTCTTGGTGAAGATATTTTCTGATGGTGACCAGCAAAGATTAAAACCATGGATCCAAAAAAAATAAAAATAAAAATAAAAATAGAAATAGAAATAGAAATAAAAATAAAAATAAAAATAAAAATAAAAATAAAAATAAAACCATGGATCACAATGGCACCTGGGTGGCTCAGTCAGATAAGCGACCAACTCTTGGCTTCGGCTCAGGTCATGATCTCATGGGTCTTGAGATCAGGCCCCACTTCAGTTCGGTGTTCAGTAAGAGTCTGCTTGAAGGTCCTCTCCCTCTGTCCTGTCCCCAACTCACATTTGCAGCATTCTCTAAAATAAATAAATAAATATACCTTTAAAAAAGAATGGTGAATCACATGCAATCTTCTAAAAAGGGGAACAATTATAATTTTAAGAATGTAAAGATTTGGGGTGCCTGGATGGCTCAGTAGGTTAAGCGTCTGCCTTTGGCTCAAGTCATGATCCCAATGTCCTGGGATCAAGCCCCATATCCCACTTCTTGCTCAGCAGGGAAGCTCCTTCTTCCTCTTCCTCTCTCTCTCTCTCTGCCTGCTGCTCCCCCCCCTGCTTGTGCTCTGTCAAATAAATAAATAAAATCTTTCTTTTTAAAGATTTAGTGTTCTGACTTGCTCTTTATAATTACTTCTATAACAGAACACATTCACTTCATACTACTCAGATAAATTATTAATAGGATTGTAAGGAATTTCTATGTATAATTTGTAATATAATTTTCTGACTTGGTCTCCATGAGACATCACATGGTAGGCATCATTTTACTACTGAAATCAAGAATTTAAAATCTAATTTTAGGGGCGCCTAGGTGACTCAGTAGGTTAAGCATCTGCCTTTGGCTCAGGTCATGATCCATAGGGCTCTCTGCTAGGTGGGGGGCCTGCTTCTCCCTCACTTGTGCTCTCTGTTGCTATCTCTCTCTCTCTCTCAAATAAATAAAATCTTTAAAAAAAATAATAAAACACAATCTAATTTTATAAGGCAGTATTTAAGTTCATCATCTTAAATGAAACATTCCCTATCTCCTAAGAAAGAAAAAAAACCCTTAAATTTAACAGAAAATAGAAGAAATACTTAAGTCTGGGAGCTTAAGAAAAGAGGATAGATAATCCAAGTATTCGAATAACTAGAAATGAACTGAATTTTTAAAGCCAAGTGGATCATTTTATCTAAGTACCAGAGGGTAGTTCAATATTTATAATCACTATGGAAATATCAGAAAGACTAGCTGCAATGTCGGAAAAGCGTTTCCTGACTTTTGCTTCTTTGACTAGTTCTGAGGTCTATCTTTGGGAATTTGACATAAAGTAAATTCCTGCACACTCATATTAATGCCCTGCTCCTTGCTCCCAGTTAACCTGTGATAAAGAAGAAAGTAAACTTTGTTTCCCCTTGCATCCCTCCTTTCTTCTCCCCTACCTTGCCCCAAATCGGAAGTCAACATTCTATTTAAAAAAAAAAAAAAAAAAAAGAGGGGCACCTGTGGGTAGCTTAGGCGGTTAAGCATTAAGCACCCTCTGCCTTTGGCTCAGGTCATGACCCTAGGGGTCCTAGGATCAAGCCCCATGTTGGACTCCCCACTCAGTGGAGACTCTGCTTCTCCTTCTCCCTCTGTTCCTCTGCTCATGCTGCCTCTCAAGTAAAATCTTTAAAAAAATAATAATAAAAAGAAATAGAAAAAGAAAGAAAAAACATTCCTACTCCAGAAATCCATAGCTCATCATGGAAATTTAAATTTTCCTAATTATAATTTTCCCCCTTAAGGTATTTAGTATGATTATCTCTTACCATGAATTGTAGACTCTGTCCCTGCTTCCTACTGTCCAAAGAATAAAACTTTAACTGCATTTTTTGGGACAAAACCCCTAAATGACCAATCCCTATGAAGACAAAGAGTTTTATAATAGGGTCTCAAAAAGTTTTTAGAAGTTTAAATTATGAACTCCTATTTCTTATGTACTCAATAGAAAAAGAAAACTAATCAAATGAGGTAGCAAAAACCAAAAATGTAATTTTTTTAAAAAGGCAACTAAAAAACTAGGCAAAATTTAACACATCAGTGTCATTTTGAAACCTGCAGATTTACACTGCTTATTCTAATATGCTTTGCTTCAGGACCCTGACGTAAAGGAACAAAAATAGAATCTCCAAACCCCACCCTTTTTACAACAACCCTCCCCACTCACAGCTGCATAAGGGGTTTCTTTTCTAGAAAGACAACTTAATTTGAAGGTCAGTTTACCATGGGAACTCAATAGTGTGCCCATGTAGAAATGAGCATGATTCTTCTGTTTTGCCAAAGTACTTAAGACGTTTAACACCAATTCTAGGAAAAGTGAAAGTAAACTACATTCTTCCAAAAAATACCTATCAGTGTCCCAAACCCAGCTATCTGCATATTGCTCATTAGTATATTAATATAATATTTAGGAATGTTCCTCTCCCATTCTGTAAACAGACTGTCCAAGCTTCTGGTTCTCTCCACTCAGTTTTATGCAGAGTAAGAAACATCAAAATAAGGAGCCAGGGGTGCCTGTATGGCTCAAGCAGTTAAGGGTCTGCCATTGGCTCAGGTCATGATCTCGGGACACTGGGATGGAGCCCTGCGGTGGGCATCATGTTCAGTGGGGAGTCTGGTTTGCCCTCTCCCTCTGCCCCTCCCCCTGCTCATGCTCTCTCACACTCTCTAATAAATAAAATATTTTCTTAAAAATGGACAAGGAGGGGCAGCCCGGGGGGCTCAGCGGTTTAGTGCCTGCCTTCGGCCCGGGGCATGATCCTGGGGACCCAGAATCGAGTCCCACGTCGGGCTCCCAGGATGGAGCCTGCTTCTCCCTCTGCCTGTGTCTCGGACTCACTCTCTGTCTCTCTCAAGAATAAAAATCTTTAAAAAATAATAATTGAATGAATGAATGAACGAATAAATAAATATATAAATAAATAAATAAATAAATAAATAAATAAATAAAGACAAGTAACAGAAACCTGAATGAAAATGCAAATCCATCTTTTATGCATACACTTAATGAAAAAACAGATTTGAATTTTTAGTTGCCATATTCACAATTAAAAACTGTCCAAATCCAGCTAGCCAACAGGTACACTCAAGAGGAGAGAGACAAAATTCAAGTAATAGAGACTGTGTGCAATAAAAGAATCAATCTTCTACTGGCCTAGTTCAAATTAATATTCTGGCAATTAGGTAGGGGGCTACTCATATTTTTGAAAGCAAGCCAATAAAAACCCAGTAACATCCAGTAACCACGCACTACACTGCAGGCTCTGTTTAAAATGGCAAGTTCAAATACCTACTCTTTTGAAGCAGTTCTCCATTATTAAATAGCCAAATTACCAAAAATTGTCTCGACCAGAACACCATTTTCTTAAGACTATCCTTTTAGGGATACCTGGGTGGCTCAGTGGTTGAGTGTCTGCCTTTGGCTCAGTCAAGATCACGGGATCAAGTCCCACATCGGGTTCCCCGCGGGGAACCTGTTTCTCCCTCTGCCTATGTCTTTGCCTCTCTGTGTCTCTCATGAATTAAAAACAAAAAGACCATCCTTTAGACCATACAAAAGACTCACTCACTCTTTTAAATTAGTAACATCTATCTCATGTAAACAGAGAGAAACATGTGATTACCACCTAAATATATACAAGAAGGGAAAAAAAACTTTTCCAGCTAAAGTCAAGAAGTAGAATTCATCAACATGCTTTAAAGAAAAGGAAGGCAAAGGTACTACGTTAAACCAGGGCTAATAAGAAATAAGCTGTGAAGCAAAAGGGACTTCTCCCTTTTTGTTTTTAAATAACTATATTTATTTATTTTTTTTTAATTTTTATTTATTTATGATAGTCACATAGAGAGAGAGAGAGGCAGAGACACAAGCAGAGGGAGAAGCAGGCTCCATGCACCGGGAGCCTGACGTGGGATTCGATCCCGGGTCTCCAGGATCGCGCCCTGGGCCAAAGGCAGGCGCCAAACCGCTGCGCCACCCAGGGATCCCAAATAACTATATTTAAATAACCACTCCCAAACCTCAAGTCATGGATTCATAATGAAGACAAAAACTAAATTTTGAATTAAAAAAAATTCTTAAGCTATCATTTTGCTTTTAACCCATTAAAGGAGAGCAGGGGTAATAAAAAAGCATACTGGCTTAAATTACTATTCATACTAAACATTAAAATATCGGTAAAATTTTTTTAAATAAAATATTGGAGCAGCCCAGGTGGCGCAACGGTTTAGCACCGCCTGCAGCCTGAGGTGTGATCCTGGTGATCCGGGATCAAGTCCCACGTCAGGTTCCCTGCATGGAGCCTACTTCTCCCTCTGCCTGTGTCTCTGCGCCTCTCTCTCTCTCTGTCTCAATAAATAAATAAATAAATAAATAAATAAATAAATAAATAAATATTTGAAAATAAAATAAAATATTGGTAAAATATTCTCTAAAACAAGATAAAAAATTTCTCAAACACATAGCCTAATCTAAACCTATTCTGTACAAATTATGGAGTATTCCGAGTATATTGTTTATACATCACAAACTTAAGTACTATTCAATTCAGTATGAAAAAATCAATCTACACAAATAATTAAAATTCTCAAGTTTCTAATAACCATGTAATCATAACTATTAAGAATAACATCACACCTCTAAGGTCAATCAATACCACTCATAAGTTTCTTGCATTTTTCAATCTGAAAATAGTTTGAGGAACTAATGTCTCAAAGAGGCAGAAAGAATAATGCATTTAACCACCTCTCTGGTAAACAACAGCAGGCCTATGACTGAACAACACATTGTGTACTACTGTTTTTGTTTTTTTTAAAGATTTTATATATTTATTTGACAGAGAGAGAGCACAAGCAGACAGAGGGAGAGGGAGAAGCAGGTCCCCCCCTCCCAAGCAGGGAGCCTGATATGGGGCTCCATCCCAGGACCCTGGGATCATGATCTAAGCCAAAGGCAGACACCCAACCAATTGAGCCACCAAGACACCCATTTTGGTTTTTTTTTTAAGATTTTATTTATTTGACAGAGAGAGAGCATGCACAAGCAGGGAGAGAAACAGAGGAGAGGGAGAAGCAGGCTCCCCACTGAGCAGAGAGCCTAAGTTGGGTCTCGATCCCAGGACTCTGGGATCATGACCCAAGCCAAAGGCAAACTCAACTGACAGAGCCACCCAGGTGCCCCCCCATACTACTGTTCTCAATCAGAACATTACATATGCTAAAATACAAAGAAATAAAAGACCTTAGAAAGAGCTTACATTTTTTTTCTGTATGATTTACAGCCTCAATATTTAATCTAAGCCCTACATTCTATAGCATAGCTTTATTTTCAATTACCAGTGTTTCCATCACGTGGTATACAGACCATTGGCAGTACCTGAGATGACTTAAATGGAACACAAATACCTTTAAACAAAACAAAACAAAGCAGAACAAAACCCTGTATTTATGCTAATGAGCACTGAAAAGAACATTCTGCATTTTATTGACTCAGATGCCATCAAATTCAAAGCACACTATTAAATTTACAAACCACTAAGAAAAAAAACTCCAACATGCCACTGATTTTAAGATGCATTCCCATTTAGCATTCAGATACAAAAAAAAAAAAAAAAAATCATGTAGGTAATCTATTAATGAGAGGTCTAGGCAATACAGTACTGTATGCTATTAAAAATCCTTCATATATAGAAATTCATAACTATCTTTCTTCGAGGTGTTTTATTGTCTCATTTTTTCTTCACAAGACTTATCTATTCAATACATTAAGTCTGAAATCATTCATAAGCAGACCTGACCAGGGCCACATGCAATTGTATCTAGTCCTTCCTCCAGACAAATGATAAACCTCTTTCTTTAAGGTTTCTGCTACCACCAGAGAGTTTTGGCATCTTCCCCAATCCCAAATGCAATTACTAGCAGTACCAGAGGGTACAGGGTTTCTTCTGGACTGTCATTGTAGTACATATGCTAACTCTACATATCATTAACAAAATCAGTTTCCATCCTCTCCCCCCTAACATTCCTTCTTCATACTCCATTGGAAATCTTGGTAGGCCTAGGATTTCAAGGCTAGCAATCATTTGGTATTTCCAGTAACAAGATCTGACAGCAATTCCTATTGTTTTCCCTGAAATGCTCAATTTCCATCTTTCCACTCTATACCACCAGTATCACCACCATATGGTCTAGCTAACTGATGCTCAAACATTTGAATTAATTTAGACCTTAATTATCTAAGAATGAGTTACAACTGAAGTTACAATAGAATTGGTTCTGGTCAGTTACTCTTTTAACATCACCTGGCATATACAATCCCATCAATAGCAGTGTCACTAAAAAATCCCTGCTCAAAGAAAGTATGCCTTATGACATTTATATCCAGAATGAACAACCTGAAGCTGCCTTTAAATTTTCCAAGCATGATCTTTTGTCACTGCTATTACCTCTGCTGATTTACACTCATATGGCTTTATCTATTTGGGTAAATACTATGTATCCTTTAATTCTCCCTTGAAAACAAAGCTTTCACTGTGAAAGCTTCCCTGCAGAGTCCATGTGCACTTTCAATATAGCTCTATTTTATAATACTAAGTTTCATTAAATTATTTACATTTCATTCTGTTCTACTAGACAGACTATTATTTTTTCTCTAAGGTCATTTTCCTACTCAACAACAGAACCTAAGGGCCTTAAACTATGCGTTAATGAGAGGCACTACAATATAGCTTATTAAGGAAGATTATAGGTTCTGGAATCAAACTGTTTTGGAGGTGAATTTTGACTCTAAACTTACTTGCATCAGTTTGGGAAGTTCACGAAGTTTCCTCATCTGTAAAATGGAGATAACATTAGAAGAGAGTTACTGTGCTAGTATCTTCAAATCAAATGAAAACTAATTCTGACAAGGACGAGAAACATGCTCAATAATTACTTTCTGAATTAAAAAAAAAAAAGCAATTTAGGTAGATACAAGAAATTAACCATGGCCTTCTGTTTACCTACCCATTAAATAAATGTTTCAAGCACACTCACGTCCATTTAAAACCTCTATTTTCTAGTTCTTACTATAAATGCAACAGTTCTACCTGCCTGTTTTCATATAGAATAAGCCCTTAGAACTGGTTTATAAGTTTCCAATATGCATTATAAACCTTCAAAGTCCAAAATTTTAAAGTATGTGATTTTGCTAAAGCAAAAATTCTAGTTATAGGCATTGGAGACTTAAGAAAAAGAAGAAATCATTTAACTGAGTGAGCCAAGCAACATTAACCACTATTCTCTACACATTATCGATGAACTCTCAGGATACTATCCCTATATTTGCCAAGAGCTCGAGCAGCCCTCTCAACAAGCCCTTTCTCCAAAATGAGGCAGGCCCTTCCCTCTCAAACAACCAGGTCTCCCTCAAATGAGGATCTTACTCTTCCCCTCTAGGACATTCTATGTTCATTCCAAATTCCTTGCCATTGTTTGTTTCCTATATACAGGCTGGCCTCTTTTCTACCAATCAGATCATCAGACTTCATCTAATATTTAAGCCACTAAACTTTTACTGCATTTTTGTAGGTACACATTATTTAAATTTATTCTCTTTCATCCAATTCCACTTCTCCCCCTCCCCAAATACCTCTCCTTCCCTTTCTCCACTCTGAAAACACACATAGTCTGCAAGTTCCCTCAAGAGCTACTCAAAATGTTTTAATTAGTCAATGAAAGAATATTTAGTTCCCCTTAAGGGTTTTGGGATAGATTATAAAAAATTTTCTTGTAAGCAATTAAAAATAGTTATAGGTGATAATTCTCATGACAATCATGGGAAAACTAACATGCTTTCTGCTTTCACATTCCAATCAAAGTGAAAATAGGTAAAACATGATAATTAATAGTATACTGTCATTTGACTAACACATAAAGACTTCTTGAAGGAACTAGGAACTCAGTAATAGCTGCAGTTATTAGTCCTAAACTGGTATTAATAAAAATGCCACTTTTGGGGAGAAAAATGCCACTTTTGTATAAAATGAGGTTGGTTTTTGTACAGATAAACACTGCTTGAAGACAGGGATATGGAATATAAAAGTGACAACAAGAGGAAGGTGGTTTTAATCCTCTTTGATTTCTTTGAGGCCATCATATAAAAGCAGGAGTTCTTATGATCAAGCCATTTCTAAAAACTCCTTTTCAAAAAAAAATTTTTTTTTTATTTTTTCATGAGACACACAGAGAGAGAGAGGCAGAGACACAGGCAGAAGGAAAAACAGGCTCCTTGCAGGAAGCCTGATAAGAGATTCGATCCTAGGACCTCAGGATCATGCCCTGAGCCAAAGGCAGACGCTAAACCACTGAACCACCCAGGTGTCCCTAAAAAGTCCTTTTTACATTCCATTCTTTGTGTAATAATTTTGTCTCTCCCTGAAAACTGGATTCCTTCTGTCCTTTACTCAACTTCTCTTGAATAGATGAAGAGTAAATAGCTTCACAAATTGGTGAGACTACATAGTTTCTTCCAACTTGAAGTCGAGATAATTTTTCAGTCATATATATTTAACACTTTCTGATAACTGGCAAAGAATCTGAACAGTACTGCATCCACATGAAGAGTTAATTCTAGGCACCAGAAAGCAATGGTAACAATATTGGGCATGGTGGTTAGAAAAAACAAGACCAATTTTTTTAATGATGTTGGGTTTTTTTCTTTTTCTTTTTTTTTTTTTTTTACAGTGACAGTAAGAATGGTGAGAGAGGAATGCCTGGGTGGTTCAGCGGTTTGGCACCTGCCTTTGGCCCAGGGTGTGATCCTGGAGACGTGGGATCGAGTCCCACATCAGGTTCCCCACATGGGGCCTGCTTCTCTCTCTGCCTATGTCTCTGCCTCTCTCCTACTCTGTGTCTCTCATGAATAAAAATATCTTTTAAAAAATAGTGAGAGAAAACACTGTCAATAGTATAATCTCAAATTAACGGGCCAAATGAGACCAATTGTTAAGGATATTTTAAGCAGGGACGCCAGGGTGGCTCAGTCAGTCAAGTGTCCACCTTTGGCTCAGGTCATGATCTCTGTGTCCTGGGATCGAGCCTGGCATTCAGCTCCAGCTCAATTTTTCTCTCTCCCTCAGCCCCCTCCCCTCTGCCCATTCTCTCTCAAATAAATAAAATCTTTAAAAAAAAAAAAAAAAAGATGTTTTAAGCAACTAATTTTATTGAGCACTTCTCTACATGCCAGGCACTGTTTTAAAAGTATTATACATATTAAGTCAATTAAACCCATAATTCTATAAGGTCGTGACGATTATACTTTGAAAAACAGTTGAGGGGCACCCGGGTGGCTCAGTTGGTTAAGCACTCAACTCATGATTTCAGCTCAGGCCATGATCTCAGGGTCATGACACCAAGCGTTTGGGCTCATGCTGAGCGTGAGGTCTGCGTAAGATTCTCTCCCTCTTCCTCTGCCCCTCTCCTCCCTCCCTCTCTTAAAACACATACACAGAGTTGAAAAAAGAGACATATAGAGAAGTAATTTTCCCAAGATTTTACCAGTTAAGAGGCCAGAATTCAAACCCAAGCATTCTGGCTCCACAGTTTACATTAAAAACATCTATGCCAATAGTGCCTTCTCCATTCAATAAGTTTATAAATATAGTAAAATTTGATGCTAATCCTAGTCCTCATAAAGCAACTCCAAATAAGGAGCCCTTGTACACTGAGAATATTTTTTTTTAAGATTTTTATTTATTTATTCATGAGACAGAAAGAGGCAGAGAGACACAGGCAGTGGGAGGAGAGGCAGGCTCCATGTAAGGAGCCCGATGTGGAACTCAATCCCAGGACTCCAGGACCACGCCTTGAGCCGAAGGCAGATGCTCAACCGCTGAGCCACCCTTCCCAAGAATATGTTTCTTATATACTACATGTGCTACTATATTTTTCATTTTTTTTATTTTTATTTTTTTAATTTATGATAGTCAGAGAGAGAGAGAGAGAGAGAGGTAGAGACATAGGCAGAAGCAGGCTCCATGCACCGGGAGCCCGACGTGGGATTTGATCCCGGGTCTCCAGGATCGCGCCCTGGGCCAAAGGCAGGCGCTAAACCGCTGTGCCACCCAGGGATCCCTACTATATTTTTCAAAGAACATTATGGCTTTAAGTTTCATTTTCCCACAAACTAAAGATTTTCATCAGTGTTTTATCATCCACTGTTGCAAGAATGCTACTTGACACTTCCTAAAAATCTTTATTCTTTACAACCTCTACTCCCTTGTCAAGATAATTCTGAACTCTAATTCCATCCTTCACGGGGCCGACAAGTCATCTGTGAAGTTAATGAGCATAACTCCCCATTTCATCATCTGTATCACACTTAAGAACATTATATAGTAGAAAGCATAATCCTAACCTCTTTATAAAACCATTTGTTATCTCTTATCTGACAGCAACCCACCAGTAACAATGAATAGGAACCTCTAATCTGCTCTGCACCATTTAGCAATACGACATATTTTCATCCCTTACAGAGGAAGATGCCACCAGACAACTAGAAGCTTTTGTAAAGTTAAAATATATCCACCGCTTCTGTCTGTTCCACAGACCTGTCTGCATCTTATTACTTTGTAGGACTGACTTTCAAAGCTATGGAGTTTGTAATTTCATAATCTTTAAATAAAATCATCACAAATTATTTTTTGGGTCAAATACCCCAAGATTTTTTGACTTTATTAAGGTATAACTGAAGTAAAACAAACTGTACATGTCTAAAGTGGGTTTTTTTTTCAGTTTTTCTTTTTTCTGTGGTAAAATACACACAGTATCTACAATTTTAACCATTTAAAGTGTACAACTAAATAACCTTAAGTACATTCACACTGCTGTGCAATCATCACCACTATCCATTTCTAGAACTTTTTCATCATCCCTAACTTCCTTTTTATTTTTTTTTAAGATTTTATTTATTTATTCATGAGAGACACAGAGTGAGAGAGGCAGAGACACAGGCAGAGATAGAAGCAGGCTCCATGCAGGGAGCCCGACACGGGACTCGATCCCAGGTCTCCAGGATCAGGCCCTAGGCTGAAGGCGGTGATAAACCGCTGAGCCACCAAGGCTGCCCCCCCAACTTCCTTTTTAATGCTGAATAATACTCCATTGTAAGTATATACCACATTTTGTTTATACATTCATCCACTGACAGACATTTAAATTGTTTCTACCTTTTGGCTACTGTAAATAGTGCTGCTATGAATATTGGTGTACAAATATCTGTTAGTCCCCAATTTCACTTCTTTTGGGTAGATATCTAATTAAGAGTGTAACTGCTAGATCATATGGTAATTCCATGTTTAATTTTCGGAGGAACAAACACACTGTTTTCCCTCAACAGCTGTACCATTTTATATTCCCACCAGCAATACACCAGGGTTCTAATTTCTCCATATCCTCATCAACCCATTTCCACTTTTTTGATAATAGCCATCCTAATGGATGTGAAGTAATAGCCCATGGTTTTGATTTGCATTTTCCTAACAACTAGTGATGTTGAGCATCTTTTCATGTGCTTACTATTTCTGTAACTTCTTTGAAGAAATGTCTATTTAAGTCTCTGCCCATTTTTTAGTTGGGTTGATTTTTGGTGTTGAGCTGTGTTTCTTTATATATCGTGGATAGTAATCCTTTAACAGATACATGGTTTGCAAACATTTTCTCCAATTCTCTGGGTGCCTTTTCACTCAAGAGTATACTTTGATGCACATTAAGTTTTTAACCTAGTTCGATTTATCTTTTTCTTTTGCTGCCTGTGTTTTTGATGTTAGATGCAAGAAATCATTGCCAAATCCAAATGCAATGCCGTGAAACTTTTCCTCTGTGTTTTCTTCCAACAGTTTTATAGTTTAAGCTCTTAAGTTTAGGTCTTTGATTCTTGATTACCCAGAAAATTTGAAAGCACAGAGATCATATTTCAAATCCAAAATTTTTTTATACTTTAAGTGTCAGGTAAGACTTAACAGAATCTGTGCTATAGAAATAGAGATACACCAGATGTTAATTTATGTCCTCTATGTAATTTTTAAACAACTGTAAACAGGTAAAATGATATAGCCATACAATGGAATACTATGCCCTTTCTAAGCATTGGAGTGGGTGAGTACTCCAGGTTGACCAAATTATAACCTATCTCCTGAATCACATGATCCAAAGAGAAAAAAATCAGAATCCTTCTCTTTTTGTGGTTGGTTGGCTTAATCTGGAGACATGTAACTCCTGATCTTGGGGTCCTGAGTTCAAGCCCCACAATGGGCATAAAGATTAGTTTTTTTTAAAAAATCCCTCTCTTCCTCCAGAATCATGGTTTCCAAATTGTGTGCTGAGGTACCTTGGGGGTACCTTTATATTCACAGGGGCACTAGAGAGACTTTAAAGTTTTTGAGAGAAACAGAAATAACTGACATATGTGAACCACACAAACAACTATCTGAGGTCATTCATAATTTCAAAATTAGCTCAAAAAACATTCCTTTCAATGTTTATGAAACAGGGGCTTTAAGCAAGTTGCTATGATAAAAAAGCCAAGTATCATATAAAAGTCAGTGCCAAACAGGAAAAAAAGCTGGAATATCTAATCTGATTCTAGGGTTTGAAAATTGTATACTACCCAACAGGCACAAATATTAAAATTACAATGTTTTCTTTCAAATTATATATATATCAATTTTTCAAGTAGCTAAACTGTTAGGAAATAAACACTTAGGTTGTTTGGCCCTAACCACTTAACGAATGGAACTATTTCTACTTCTTTTGGTGGAAGGACAGAGTGGAAAATATTGCTGAGACACCAAGAGGAAGAAGAGACTCTGGACTGTACAGCCAGGAGAAGCTGGACAGAAATCACACCAAAGCTCAGAGAGATACAAAACTAGAATAACTAAGACACTGTACCCCCAATTCCAAATCCCCTATCTGGCTGCCACAGTTATTCAATTATATGAACTGCTCCAGTATCCTGCCAATGGCCAATAAAGCTACATGTTCTTTTATTTAAGCTCTAATTCACTTTATCACCAGCAACTAAGAGTCCTGAAAAACAAAATCAGATGATTCACACACTCAGTCTGATTTCCTTAATAAAATCATAATTAAATAATGTATGCCAGGCTTGTTTTCTTTTTATAAACAACCAAAGAGGCAGAATTAGGGCATTACTGTAACTCAAATACGAATCATCCCATTTACTATATCCTATATTAATTGAATACAAGATACTCTTATTAGATACTACATAGACAAAATTTACTTTTTAAAGTTTTACAGATTTTTTAAAATTATATTTGAGAGAGAGAAGGCACACAAGAGAGAGCACAAACAGAAGGGAAGGGGCCGAGGGAGGGGGAGAAGCAGATTTCCCACTGAGCAGGGAGCCCAAGGGGGGCTCAATCTCAGGATCCTGGGATCATGACCTGAGCCAAAGGCAGCTGCGTAATTGACTGAGACACCCAGGCACCCTTATAGATTTCTTCTTTTATTTTTATTTTTTTAAGATTTTATTCATTTATTTGAGAAAGAGACAGAGAATGAAGAGTTCTTCTTGACAAAAACACTCATTTGAATTAAACTTTCATAGCATGGTAATACAAACTATACCATATTTTTTCTGTCACACTAAGATTACAAATTAGATAATTTCTAGTAATTTAAAATGTTAAAAAAATAAAAAATAAAAAAAATAAAAAAAGTTAATATACTTAAAAATTACAACTTCAAAGAAGAAAAGTATAATATTCTATTTTATGAATATTATAATAAGTCATCAATATATTTTCTCAAATAATACTTTCACAATCCATTTCCAGAAATAAATTAACATGAATCTTGTATTAACTTTGATTTCTGGAGAAATCTGCCCTTTTTTTGTTGTTGTTTTTAAAGATTTTATTTATTTATTCATGAGAGATGCATAGAGAGAGAGGCAGAGGGACACAGGCAGAGGGAGAAGCAGGCTCCATGCAGGGAGCCTGACGTGGGACTCGATCCTGGGTCTCCAGGATTACACCCTGGTCTAAAGGCAGACGCTAAACCACTGAGCCACCCAGGGATCCCTGAAATCTGCTTTTATTATAATTCAAAGACAGTTGTGATTTCAGCAATAAGTACAATTAACAATTCATTCATTGTAACTGTTAAACGTGTTTATTTCAGTCAGAGATAAGAGTAAACATTTTCAAAAATGAAAAAACCTAAACCAGAAATATACCAATTGAAAATGGCAACTACAGCTAATTTTTATGTTCTGTGATAAAGCATTTATATAGATCTACTGCAAATAAAGTTTTATCAAAAAGAAAAGTAACCAGTCGGGCAGCCCCGGTGGCTCAGCGGTTTAGCACCGCCTTCAGCCCAGGGTGTGATCCTGGAGTCCCAGGATCGAGTCCCACATCCGGCACCCTGCATGGAGTCTGCTTCTCCCTCTGCCTGTGTCTCTGCCTCTCTCTGTGTCTCTCATGAATTAATAAATAAAATCTTAAAAAAAAAAAAAAAAGAAAAGAAAAGTAACCAATCAGCTGGCTAGCACTCAAGAGTTTTACTGCTCATCAAGTATTCTGCCTTGCTCACATTAGTTAAAAATCCTAACAATGAACTTGCTCCTCAATGTATGTCACTGTACTATCATATAAAGAAAACAATCTACTGCTTCCCCAGAGTATACATATGCATCTTCATCCTGTCCTGTTCATGTTCTGTGTCCATATAAGAAGTTGGATTTGGAAAAAAAAAAAGAAGTTGGATTTGGGAGTGCCTGGCTGGCTCAGTCAGTAGAGCAGATGACTCTTGATATCAGGGTTGTGAGTTCAAGCCCCACATTGGGTGTACAGATTACTAAAAAAATAAAATAAAAAACAAAAATAGAAAGGTAGGGATAGAACTCAGTAATCTGGATATATATTAACGTAAAGCAACTGAGGTTTGCAACAGTTCACTAGTGTCTGTATCAGTCAAAAAAGAAAAGAGGAATGAAAGCAGGAGATAAAAAGGAGAAAACAGACTCCCAAGGATAATGTGTATTAAATGAAAAATCAAGTGATCTTTATACCACGGTGCATACGCACAATTTAGGTTAATCATGTCTCCCTCCCGATGCAAAATGTTAGCTTCTAGCTTATCTAGTACATCTCTAGTTTTTAATCTTTCCCATGCATTCAAATCAGTTACTACCAAATTACTTTCTAAATTTTTTTTAAATTTTTATTTATTTATGATAGTCACACAGAGAGAGAGAGAGAGAGGCAGAGACACAGGCAGAGGGAGAAGCAGGCTCCATGCACCGGGAGCCTGATGTGGGATTCGATCCCGGGTCTCCAGGATTGCGCCCTGGGCCAAAGGCAGGCGCCAAACCGCTGCGCCACCCAGGGATCCCACTTTCTAAATTTTTTGACTCCAATGTCCTGACAACCTATTTTTGAAATTATTCCTTTCACTACCCAATGGGCAGATCCAAGATTCTTTAGAATTCTGATTTCATCTTGCAATTACACCCAACTCTGAAAAGAGCTAAGATTAAAAAAAAAAAAAAAATTAGACAATATTTCAGATTATCACTGGGGTGAAATGGCAGTTTCAAGTGGGTTCAAAGTTTGTCCAGGACCCTTCATTCCCTGTTTCTATTCCAGCACTGCTACATGTTTCTTCTGCTTCTTTATCCAATGCTTCTCAATCTAGCAACAGAAGGATCAAGGCTTCTGTCAGTTATCTACAAAATTAATGGGAGTAATACTACATAAGTTAAAGCAGCTTTCATCCCAGGATGAAATTAAGTCACAAAAATGCATTTAACTAACAAATTTCACAGTGTATCTTAAGGTTATACCTTAACCTCTAATACATCAATTCACATTGCAACCCTGACCCCAGTCTATTGTATAACCTAAGGCAACTCCCTCCAAGTCTATTTAGGTAAACAAAGTCCAACTTTTAAGCAGAAGGAATCCAAACACATAAAATCTTATCTCAGAATCCTAAACAGAAAACCCAAATAAAGATTAAAACACTTCTAGTGGGGTACCTGGGTGGCTCAAATTGTTGAGCATCTGCCTTCGGCTCAGGTCATGCCAGGTTCTGGGATCAAGTCCCACATAAGGCTCCCAGCTCAGTGGGGAATCTGTTTCTCCCTCTCCCTCTCCCCTTGCTTGTGCTATCATTCTCTCTCTCTCTCTCAAATGAAAAAATTAAAATTAAAACGAAACACTTCCAGCAACAATGAGTAATTCGAACCACCAATTGTGCTAAAGACAACTCAAACAGCTAGTTCAGGTATCCCTGTGTGGTTCAGCGGTTTGGCGCCTGCCTTCGGCCCAGGGTATGATCCTAGGGTCCCAGGACTGGGTCCCAAATCAGGCTCCCTGCATGCAGCCTACTTCTCCCTCTGCCTGTGTCTCTGCCTCTCTCTCTCTCTCTCTGTCTCTCATGAATAAATAAAATCTTAAAAAAAAAAAAAAAAAGCTAATTCATTCCTTGATTTCAGCACCAAAAACTAATAAAATTATCTTAAAAGCAAAAGCTAAAAAACACAGTGAGCTATTATCAAAATAAAATTCCCTGAGTGAGATGGAAGACTGAAATTCAGAGAGGAGTCCAGTACTTGGGTCAGCTTCTGCCCTTGGGCTATTTGCCAAAACTGAAGAGACAGAGCTGTACATTCCATCAGCCTCCAAATTGGGGGGCGGGGGGGGGGGGTAGGGCAGAGAGGGAGGGAGAGAAAGTCTTAAGCAGGCTCCACACCTAGCATAGAGCCAACATGGGGCTCCACCTCACAACCCTGAGATCACGAGAGACAAAATCAAGAGTAGGAGACTTAACTGACTGAGCCACCCAGGTGCCCCAACTTCTAATTTTTTAAACAGCCAACCACACACTGTTAGAAACACACTGAAATTTAAGGAAACAGAAAATCTGAAAAACAGACAATGAAGAACTATCATGCAAATACTAACAAAGAGAAAAATGGTGTGGGAGTAACTAAGATAAAGCAGACCTGAAAGCATTATTAGAAATAAAGGGGAGAGATGCCTGGGTGGCTCAGTCGATTAAGTGTTCGCCTCTAGCTCAGGGCATGATCCCAGGATCCTGGGATCAAGCCCTGGGACGGGCTTCCTGCTTCTTCCTCTCCCTCTGTGTGCGTGTTGTCTCTAAATAAATAAATCTTTTTTAAAAAGGCAAGGGGAGAGGTATGCCTGGCTCAGTCAGTAGAGCATATGACTCTTGATCTCTGGATCATTGAGTCTGAGCCCCCACAGTAGCCATACATATTACTTAAAAAAAAAAAAAAGTGAAAAGCAATACAATCCAAATCAAAATATCAGCACAGTGTATTTTGTTTTGGAGAAGATGATGAAAAGATTCTAAAAACATAAAAGGTCTGAGAACAGCTAAAATGCTCTTGGAAAAAGCGAAGAACCAGGTGGGAAGATTTAGTAATAAAACAAATATCAAGATTAAACCACATTAGCTAAAGAAGGTGTGAAAGACCAGTGGAACAGAACAGGAAGCCAAGAAACATATCCATACATAAACAAACACCTAATTTATGAAAAACGAGGTAATGCAGAACAGTAAGGCAAGGACTGACCTTTCAATAGTGTGTTGGGTTAACTGATATCCACATGGGGAAAAAATGCAATTGGCCCGTTTCATGAATTTTAAGCAACATCAAGTGGGCTACTGATATAACCATGAAAGGCAAAAATATAAATCCTTTTTTTAAAGATTTTTTAAAAATAATCCCTCACCCAATGTGGAGCTAAAACTCACAACCCTGAGATCAAGAGTCACATGCTCTTCTGACTGAACCGGCCAGGCACGCCCAAAAATATCTTTAAAAAAATGTTTGAGAAGAAAATATTCTCATGACCTCTGATAAGAAGCATCATACAAAGGGGTGCCCGGGTGGTTCAGTCGGTTAAGTGCCTGACTCTTCATTTTGGCTCAAGTCATGATCTTAGGGTCCTAAAATCAAGCCCTGAACCTGGCTTTGTGCTGAGTGTAAAGCCAGCTTAAAATTCTCTCTCTTGGGTCCCCTCTGCCCCTCCCCACTCTCTCTCTTTAAAAAAAAAAAAAAAAAATCATACAAAAAATCTCTTATTATTGGGGCACCTGGCTGGCTCAGTCGGCACAGCATGTAACTCTTGATCTTGGGGTTATAAATTTGAGCCCCATAATAGGTATAGAGATTACTTAAAAATAAAATCTTTTTAAAAATATCTCCAGGGGAGGGCAGCCCAGGTGGCTCAGCAGTTTAGCACGGCCTTCAGCCCAGAGCGTGATCCTGGAGACCCGGGGATCGAGTCCCCTGTCAGGCTCCCTGCATGGAGCCTGCTTCTCCCTCTGCCTGTGTCTCTGCCTCTCTCTCTCTCTCTCTCTCTCTCTCTCTCGGTCTCTCATGAATGAATAAATAAATAAAATCTTAAATACATATATATGTGTGTGTGTGTGTGTATATATATCTCCAGGGGTACCTGGGTAGCTCAGTCAGTTGAGCATCGGACTCTAGATTTCAGCTCTGTCATCTCCATGGGTCATAGGATAGAGCTCTGCATTGTGCTCCCTGCTGGGCGAGGACTCTGGGATTTTCTCTCTCTCTCTCTACCTCTGTCCCTCCCTTCCTCTCTAAAATGAATAAACTTTTTTTAAAATCTCTCATACAGAGAGATTTTGGAATGGTATAGAGAGATACAGAGATTATGTTTGGAATGATGACAAAGTTCTGGAAATACATAGTAGTTAGTAACAATTACAGAACATCATGAATATACATGATGCAACTGATCTGTACACTTTAAAAATGGTTAAAACGGGGGGTGCCTGAGTGACTTAGTCACTTAAATGTCTGCTTTCAGCTCAGGTCATGATCTCAGGGTCTTGGGATTGAGCCACACATCAGGCTCCTTGCTCACCAGGGAGTCTGCTTCTCCCTCTCTCTCTGCCCCTCCTCCCTATTCTTGATCATGCTCTCATATAAATCTTTTAAAAAAATAAAACAGTTAAAATGGTAAATTGTTATGTATATTTTCCTCACAATAAAAAAGATATTTTAAAAATTGTCAAAATCTGTTATTAAAGATACCATTAAGAAAATCAAATTCAGAGTGGGAAAAGTATTTATAAATAATACATATATATATATATATATATATCTGATAAAGCATTCATGTCCAAAATATATAAAGAGCAAACACAAATCAATAAAAGAAAACTTTTCTAGACAAAAGATTTTAATGGAAACCTTACCAAAGATATTATTGATGGCCAATAAGCACATTAAAAAATGTAGATTATCAATCATCAGGGAAATGCAAGTGAAAACACTACAATGAGATACCCTTTCACACCCATCAGGATAACTAAATTAAATAGACAAGAACAAATGTGAGGATATTGAATAACTGGAATTCATACATAGGTCGTGAAAGTGCAAACCTGGCATTACCACTTGGGACAACAGTCTAGTAGTTGCTTATAAAGTTAAACACCCATGTATTCTATGATCCAGCAATTCCACTCCTTGATATTAACCCAAGAGAAGTGAAAACATGTGATCACGAGAAGGCTTGCAAACAAATGTTCAGAGCAAATTTATTCATAAGAGCTCAAAACTAAAATGAAGATATCAAGATTGAGGGAATGGCTACACAGCTGTAAACATTTATTAAAAATCAAACTGTACACTTCTATCTGTGCATTTCACTATATAAATTCTATTTTTAAAATTCCTAAAATCATATTCTAATGCAGAGGCTCTAACTCCCCTCATCCAAAAATAGTAGGTATAGTATTTTCAGAAAAAGTTGTACAATTAGATCATATGTACCACTCTACAGAGGTCACCAACTCTATTCTTTCTTTTTTTTTTTTTTAAGATTTTATTTATTTATTCACAGAGAGGTAGAGATATAGACATTCACAGAGGGAGAAGCAGGCTCCCTATGGGAAGCCTGATGCAGGACTTGATCCCAGGACCCTGGGATCATGACCTAAGCCAAAGGCGGATGCTCAACCACCCAGGTGCCCCCTTAACCAGACCTTAAGTTAGGAAATAAAACTAGGGACGCCTGGGTGGCTCAGCGTTTAGTGCCTGCCTTTGGCCCAGGGTGTGATCCTGGAGTCCTAGGATTGAGTCCCACATCAGGCTGTGTGGAGCCTGCTTCTCCCTCTGCCCCTTTCTCTTTCTTTCTCTCTCTCTCTCTCTCTCTCTCTCCCTCCCTCATGAATAAATAAAATCTTTAAAAAAAAATAAAACTAGCATAAAACAATTTAAGATTATTTTAAATTCTAGTACGGAGAATGTTTTCTTCAAATACACTTCAATACACTTATACATGAAAATTAGAAAATGTACACAATTTTTCTAAATTATCTATTAAACAAGGTGCCTGCATGGCTGGCTGTCAGTTTAGCAACCAACACTTAGTTCTGGATCAGGTCATGATCTCATAGGTTGTTAAGACTGAGCCTCCACGGGATCCTGGGTGGCGCAGCGGTTTGGCGCCTGCCTTTGGCCCAGGGCCTGATCCTGGAGACCCGGGATCGAATCCCACATCAGGCTCCCGGTGCATGGAGCCTGCTTCTCCCTCCTCCTGTTCCCTGCCTCTCTCTCTCTCTCTCTCTCTCTCTCTCTCTCTCTCTCTCTCTCTGTGTCTATCATAAATAAATTTTAAAAAATTTTAAAAAATAAAAATAAAATAAAATAAAAAGACTGAGCCCCCACTTTGGAGGGCAGGGTGGTCCACGCTAAATATTTTCTCCTCCTCCCACTCACACAAGCTCTCTCATAGAAATAAATAAACCTTTTTAAAGATTAAAATTATCTGTTGAAGAACTGAACACATTAACCAGGACAGGGCCAGCTTCATGGGTGTGCAACCTGTGCAGTCACATGACTCCATGCTTGGTTTAATGTTCTGCTATAATCATTATGAAATTCTTAACATTTCTTTTTGAAGGAACCCTGCAAAATATAAAGCCAGTTCTAACCAAGGAATCTGTGGGAAAAAAGGAAAAACTTTTTTCAAACACCATTACTCCAATGACCAAGAAAAATTTAACTGTGGGCTCACAAATTGACACAATTTTTTTCCCCCGTAAGTATGACAGAAGTACACGTATGTTTCCAAATCAGACTCAGATTTCAGAAAGGTCAATACCTATTGAAGCATCCTCAACTAAAAGAACAAAGCTTTGGGAAGTTTATCCATCATTCACAGATTTAGGTCATTTTACACACATTTATGAAATGCAATTTGATGTTTACTTCATTGAGACTCAAAATAATATATTTTATTATTCACCAAATTTTATTAGATTCTAAAAACTAGAATTATGTAAAAGCAAATCTTTAAAGTTTTATGAAAGAAAAGAGTAGACAAGCACAGAGGAGAGAAGAGGTTGCTCCTGAGCCTCAAGACTACTGTGATCAAAGATAAATGGTGTGTGGTAAAGAAAGGAAATCTCAAGAATGTCTTGATGCTCAGTGGGCACTCAAACAATTAATTTTTATAGCCATTTAAAATGTCAGCATTCTACTGAGAAAAGAGATTCAATTTTGCTAATAAGGATAATTAAACTGCCAAATCCAAATGAAGACAAAATACAGTAAAGCTAAAATATTAGTAATGACAAGAAAGAGAACATAGAAAATAAGATGGCACATATATAATAATGAAGCTTAATCCATTATCAATAAGTATCTTTTGTCAGCTGTAGAAGTATTTGATAGAAGGTTCTGGAAAGGGAGTAAAATATAAGTCTTTAAAATCCAAACATCACAGCAAATTCTCCAGAAAGTCTTTTAGCTACAGTAGGAATATCAAAAACATAAGCATCCTAAAACCCAAATGGAAAGGATGAAGGGGACCATATTTTTTTAATATTATAACTGTGCATTCTATTCAAAGAAATTAACTTGGGGTGCCTGGCTGGCTCAGTCAGTGAAACATGGGACTCTTTTTTTTTTTTTTTTTTTAAGATTTTATTTATTTATTCATGAGAGACACAGAGAGAGAGGGAGGAGCAGTCTCCATGCAGGGAGCCCGATGTGAGACTCGATCCTGAGACTCCAGGATCACACCCTGAGCCAAAGGCAGATGCTTAACACTAAGCCACCCAGTCGTCCTGAACATGCAACTCTTGATCTCAGGGTTGTAAGTTCAAGTCCCACGCTGGATGTAGAGATTACTTAAAAAAAAAAAAAAAAAATCAAAAAAAATTTTTGTAATAAAAGAAAGAAATCAACTTGGAGAACTGTAAAAAAAAAGCAAGTTTTGGGGAATATGAGAAAATACAGAGAATTTGCCAAGGCAAATAAATGGCTATTTCATTGAAAACTTGGGTGTCACTGAATAATGTTCTTCTATAGACTATTATTAAATAGTAACATTAAACCCATTAACACTTTCTGAGATGTTAGCAAAGGAAGAAATCCATTCACTCTAAAGCTAAAATTTTTTTAATATCCTTACACCAGGCAATGCTTTCTACTCATTTCTTAAAACCTATTTCAGCACCGAGACAATCTAACCTAAAGGAGAAAAAGTCAGGAAATCAGGTTTTCCATTAAACTCCCAAGCTCACCAACCTCACAGCTGGCATCTAGTACAGGAAAAGCCTCCAGGGAAGGAAGGAAGTCTATTTGCCCTGCATTACTGGGCTGTAAGTGTGTGTTGTTATGGGCACCAGCACAATAAAACAAATATAAGGGCAAGGAAGCAAAAAGCTGACCGGATAAGACAATCAGTCTATGTGTTCAGTATATTAATGAGACTATAACTACCTAAAAGTTTCCAAGCATAACCAAATACAGAGTTAAAAAAACAAATATATAAATAAATATTCATTTATTTTATGGCGTTAGGGTCAATACTGTAATAAAACTATACAAGTTAAAAAAAAAAAACTATACAAGTTAAGGAATCTTTTATTTTTCTTAAACCTAATCCTTCCGAATTACAATTATATAGACTATAGAACAGGAAGAATGCAAACCCATCTAAGGAATATCAGAACAGATAGCTGATTTTGTCTCCAACTTCTAAGCTTTTTCTCCCAAAAGGGTACAGGAAGAGAAAAGACTTTTCAACCAGCCAGCAAACCTAATCAGAAAGGCAAATTCTTTTTGCAAAAGTCAATATTTAAAGACCAGATCTCCTGCTTTTCTTCCTTTATTCTACTTCCCACAGCTTGTGGCAGAGTGGAGGAATAGGATTTCTCCTTTCACTCTACACAGTCACTCCAGTTTCTGCTCTTTTAAACAAAGGCTTCAAGGGGAATACTTGTGTTTAAGAATTAAAAACATACACTGGCATTCTAAAGAGTGTTAGCTTTTTAAGCATTCATGCATAGCTTTAGAGTCTGGCTGACCTTGCCTCAAAACCTAATTCAGGCATTTATTAGTTCTATCATATTGAGATCTCTTTTCATTAACATGTCTTTGACAATAAAAAATATCTCACAGTGTTATTATAAGGATTAAGTGAACTAGAAGCAACTAGAAGTGTACCTGGCACTTAGTAATCACATACATGTTAGTTATTTCCACTAATATCTGTTATGGATCAATAACTTAGTTATACCATACACTCTCTAGGTATCTGTTTCTTGAACTCTCAAAAGAAATAAAATTATGTCTTACCCAAACAATCTCATGGGATTATTGGAAAATAAACCAATACACATAAAAAAACTATTAAAAAGTCTTCATTATAGAAGTATCCATTACTCTATTCACAAGAACAGTTAAACACTGCACAAAGAGCTCTGTTTGAATAATGTAGAAAGAAGAATGTTATAGGCTTAGTAAAACTTGTCTAAACGGATATTTAAATATTATTTTGTAGGACACCTGTGTGGCTCAGTGGTTAAGTGTCTGCCTTCAAAAAAAAAAAAAAAAAAAAAAAAGTGTCTGCCTTCAGCTCAGGGCGTGATCCCGGGGTCCCAGGATCGAGTCTCTCAGGCTCCTGTAGGGAGCCTGCTTCTCCCGCTGCCTATGTCTCTACCTCTCTCTGTGTCTCTCATGAATAAATAAATAAAAATATTTAAAAAAAAATATTTTGTTAAACAAAACCAAAGTCTGAGTAAGTACTATTATCTTCCTATTTAAAAACTAGTATTTACTGAACCATGTGCCTATCACTGAACTATGTACTTTTCATATTTGATCTCATTTAATCATCATAGGATTGTTAAGGTAGGTACTATTTATCCCCACTTCAATGAGGACTGCAAGTCTCTCAAGGATTAAGTAATCTGCCCAAGAATTAATTTGTCCAAGGTCAAAAAGCTAGTATATTACCATGCTAGAAATGGACATCTTACCATGATGTGACATGATCACTTGAATGCAGTTTTCCTCTAAAACAGTGGTAAGATCTTTTCAAATTCTACAAAGTACTCAAACTCAGATAAAAGAGATTATAAATTTTACACTAAAATGCAAAAATAACCAGAGAAAACTTTTGAAGTTACATGTACAGGAGAAAAATTGAGCTCCAGAATATCTAAACAGGACACAAAGAAAACCATCACATTCTTTAGATACTCTAACATGGACAGAATTTGTCCATGGTGAGATGGACATTTGGTGAGATGTGTACTAAGACCTTTAGTGTACTGAGTTTAATTTTCACAAGCAAACTTACACACTTCCATAAAGAGTAAGCACAATACAAATGCCTTTATCCATAAATCAACTGCCCTAAAAACACGTACTGTTATTGGGAAAACAGGCTGGAGAATGCATGTGGCTTAGACAAGCACAAGTAGTGTATCATCTCTGTGGGATGCAGTAATAAGAGACAACTAAAAATGCTCTGTTGAGTTTATGTATCATCTTGTCACTTCAGAGTATTACTGTGCAAGGAACATTGACAGTAAAGCCTAACTAGTACCTCTAAATTCAAAAACTATGAAGATACTGCAATATAGTAAATCTGGTGACAACAAACCCAATGAAATATAAGCCTAAATTATAAGTTAGCAAGACGCATTTTAATTTTCAAATTTCAAAACATCTTGACCAAAAGTAAAATGAGCTACATTTGCATTTAGTTAAGCTTAAAAACATACTAAAACTTCTGTTTTAAATTTTTTTTATTTATTTATTTATGATAGTCACACAGAGAGAGAGAGAGAGGCAGAGACACAGGCAGAGGGAGAAGCAGGCTCCACGCACCGGAAGCCCGATGTGGGATTCGATCCCGGGTCTCCAGGATCGCGCCCTGGGCCAAAGGCAGGCGCTAAACCGCTGCGCCACCCAGGGATCCCTAAAACTTCTGTTTTAGAAGGAACCTGAGAGCCGGATGCCTGGGTGGCTCAGCAGTTTAGCACCTGCCTTCGGCCGGGGGCGTGGTCCTAGAGTCCCCGGATGGAGTCCCACATCAGGCTCCCTGCATGGAGCCTGCTTCTCCCTCTGCCTGTGTCTCTGCCTCTCTCTCTCTCTCTCTCTCTCTGTCTCTCATGAATAAATAAATCTTAAAAAAAAAAAAAAAAAGAAGAAGGAACCTGAGGTAATATGTGAAATATCTTGCCAACTGGAGGTGTATCCAAGAACTTAGATATAAGATTATCCTCAAAATAAAAAATCCATAAAGGATTACTCTATGGTTATATAAGAGAATGTCCCTACTTTACTCTTAGGAAATAAACTCTAAAATACTCAAAGAAATTTGAGAGGGGCACAGTTTCTCCAACTTACTTTCAAAGAGTTCAGAAAAAAAAATGAAAGAATTATAAAGCATATGAAACAAAATATAAACAACTGGGGAAGGGTAATTATTGGTAAATTCCTCATATTATTTCTGTAACTTCTACTGTTTGAAATTATATCAAAGCAGAAAATTATTTTTTTTAAATCTGACAAAAATATGGCAGATTATTATTCAATTAGTTGGCAGGTACATGAACATTCATTACATTATTATTCTAAATTCTCTTTATGATTAAAAAAATCCAAATGAAAAAGAAGGTTGTACTCTAGTCCTAGGTAAAGTATATTCTGACCATGAGAAAGGCTGCATAAGATTACATGGTTATTTTTTTTAATTTTTATTTATTTATGATAGTCACAGAGAGAGAGAGAGAGAGAGAGAGCGAGAGAGAGAGAGGCAGAGACACAGGCAGAGGAAGAAGCAGGCTCCATGCACCAGGAGCCTGACGTGGGATTCGATCCCGGGTCTCCAGGATCGCGCCCTGGGCCAAAGGCAGGCGAGATTACACGGTTATTAATGTTATTAATCATCTATATCATACAATTAAGCCTTGCTCACCTGCCTTTCAAGCAACCTCTGATTATAACTTCACTAATAGGTTAGGTATGCTACTCTGGTGTGCTATTAAACTTATCAAAAAAAGAAACGTTTTAAAAAGAATTTTTAGGAACACCCGGGTGGCTCAGTGGTTGAGCATCTGCCTTCAGCTCAGGGTGTGGTCCTGGGGTCCTAGGATTGAGTCCTGCAACAGGCTCCCCACGGGGAGCCTGCTTCTCCCTCTGCCTATGTTTCTGTCTCTCATGAATAAATAAAATATTTTTTTTTAATTAAAAGAACTTTTACTATGAAACTAAAAACAAAAATAAAAGCACTATAGTGATAGAAGTCAAAATAGTGATTATCTTTTTGGGGTATGTACTGACTGGGAAAGAGTAGGAGAGAGCCTTAGTGGAGGAGAGCTGTAAGTGTTCTATCTTAATCTGAGCATAGTTACATGGGTGTACACATATGTAAAAAGTTATCAAGCTTTAGCTTAAGGTTACTACACTTTTTTATTTGTACAATTATTTCTCAACTGGTATAATAAATTAAAACAAATAGTAGTGCTTTCAGAAAACAAAGACATTCTCAGTTCAAATCCAAAACCACAATGGGATAAAATGACACAGATTACACTGGCACTCAGATTTATAGCCAATCCCTGTAACCTTGGTTAACATGAGTGTATCTCTGAAGTGGGCTGTTTTGTTGATGTTGTTTTTAAAGAATAACCACTATAGAACATGCAAGGAAGAAAGAGGAGCTAGCATCAGGAGTTCCCCAAAAATCTTGATGAATCTAACATTATGATCTTATAAAAGTACTAGAAATCAGGTTAGACACACTCCTTTCTACTGTTTTATGTCTTAGTCTTAGTCGGCTTAAAAAGATAAACAAGGGGGCACCTGGGTGGCTCAGTGGGTTAAATGTCCAACTCTTGATTTCAACTCAGGTCATGATCTCAGGGTGGTGAGATCCAGCTCCATGTCAGGCTCATACTGGGCAAGGAGCCTGCTCAAGATGGTCTCTCTCCCGCTCCCTATCTTAAAAAAAAAAAAAGATAAAAAGCATGGGGGGGGGGGGTACCTGGATGGCTCAGTCGGTTAAGCGTCTGCCCTCAGCTAAGGTCATGATCCCAGGGTTCTAGGATCAAGCCCCGACCCATCCCACCCCACCCCCTCAATCAGGCTCTCTGCTCCGCAGGGAGCCTGCTTCTCCCTCTCCCTCTCTCTGGGGCTCTGCTTACTTATGTGAGCTCTGTCAAATAAACAAAATCTTAAAAAAATAAAAACAAAAGCATAATGAGGTTTTTTTCCTTTCTTTGAGGAAACTATGGGAATAGGCTATTTTAAAAAAATACAGCTTTGGCAAAAAAACTAAACACTATCACTTTGGATGTTGTTGTCCTTTATTCAAAACAATGTCTACACGTTCAGGACAGTATAAACCAAAATCAATATATGTAAAGGTAAAGAGCACCATGAAACTAACATTTAAGAAACAAGTATGGAAATAGATAGGGGTAGATCAGCTACTGCTATCTTCCTTCCACTGGGCTATATCTCATTTCAGAGATTCAAGTACTGTTACCCTTATTGTGTCAGTATTTCCACAGCAAAACTGAAACAAGATTTTTTTCTAATTCAACAGTGAAGTTGCCAAGTCATCATTCAGAAATCGCTCTCAACTCTAAAGAAATTCAAGAACTTTTAGCCAAAAAACTTTAGCATTATTAATTAAGTTTACTTTCTTAATAAACTGAATATATCCTAAACTCAGAAGTCTACCGAAAAGGTCTGGGAATAGCCATTTATATCTAAGTCTATAATAGGTAACACTAATCTACAGTGACAGAGATCAGATTAGTGGTTTGCTGGGGCTAGTGGGAGACCTGACGACTGAACAGCATTAGGAACCTTTACTGTAGTAATGGAAATATTCTCTACCCAGAATGGGGTGGTGATTTTATAAGCCCATGTCTGTCAAAATATACTAGGTGAATTCTATTGCATATAAATTATATCTTAAAGCAGACTTAAAAAGTAAATATGCACAATTTAGACTTTGAAAAATCTTTGGGAAATCAAATGTTACGAAAAAAACCTCACTGAAATTGATTTAACTGAAAGAAAGGTATTAAAAGGCTATCTGTATGGGAAGCTGATTGAGTTGACTCCCAAAGCCACTTGATCCTCACCAGCTCTACTCTCCACATACCACTCCAACTCCTCAACCACTTGCTCACTGCTCTAAGCATTTCAGTCAAAATACAGACCCTTTAAGCATTAGAGATACCTTTAAAAATAACAAGTCTGGGGAGGGGGGGCAAGTCTGAATAAATGGATAACAGACAATAATAAATGCACTCTTTTCTAAAGCTATCTTACAATAATCTAAACCTATAATTGGAAAAATACAAATAAAAAAAGAAGATAACTATTTTCCTATCTTCCATCTATTAGATTAGCTAAAATTAAGATAGGATTTACTTCAAAATACTGGAACAAGCATGGAAACGACTACTTGCATACACTTTGGGTAGAAGTAAATTGTTACAACTACTTTTTTCTTGTTGTTTTTTATTTTTTTACAGATTTCATTTTTAAATTATCTCTACACCCAACTTTGGGACTTGGAACTTACAACCCTGAGATCAAGAGTCATATGCTCCACCCACTGAGCCAGTCAGACATCCCTATTAGAGCTACTTTGAAGAGAATTTTGTTAGTGTCTTAAAACTATAGCTATCTAGGGATGTCTGACTGGCTCAGTTGGTAAAGCATCAACTCTCGATCTAGAGGTCAAGAGTTGCAAGCTCCATATTGTGCGTAGAGCTTATGTTTGGGAAGAAAAAAAAAAAAAACTATAGCTATGTACACCATATGACCCAGCAAATCTGTTTCTCAATACTTCAGAGTAGGGATCCCTGGGTGGCGCAGCGGTTTGGTGCCTGCCTTTGGCCCAGGGCGCGATCCTGGAGACCCGGGATCGAATCCCACATCGGGCTCCCAGTGCATGGAGCCTGCTTCTCCTTCTGCCTGTGTCTCTGCCTCTCTGTCTCTCTCTGTGTGACTATCATGAATAAATAAATAAAATCTTAAAAAAAAAAAAATACTTCAGAGTAGTCACCCATTGAGAGAGAAGGGAAGAAAAAAAAACCTTCACTGCAACAGCTAGTAATAACAAAAGATTAAAATGACCTAAGTATCTACCAACAGAGGAATAACAACATGAACAAAAAATTATGTTCATATTATGGAATGTTATATAATATTTAAGCAAATGTCTCTAAGACATATTGCTGATAAAAAATATAAAATGTAGAGAGAAATATACAGTATAGCAAGGAAAGAAAAACGGAAAGATTGTCGTATTAGTTAGGGGTATATATACATACACAAACGCATGAAGGAAAAAGCCTGTAGGGGAGGAGGATGTACTAAATGAATTTTTTTTTTCCAGTCTGAGGATTTAATTAACCAGGAAGGGAGATTATTGAAGGGGCACCCCTGTAAAAATGTACAAAAGGTCTGGGGGGCTATGTGGAAGGAGAGATAATTATGTACATGGAACCCCCCTTCCGTTAGCCCCTCCTCCCCCAGCCCTGAGAGGGCATGAGGACTTGGGTGGTAGGTGAAGGGGAGGGGGGCACTTTGGCCTCTGGCTTAATGAGCCCTTGGGGAGGCAGGCCAAGGGCCTAGGGGCCCTTGGAGGGGGCGATGGTGTACCTCAGGAGATCATGAGCTATGACCTCTGAAATGACCCCCACTCTCATCTCTCATGTGCACAGAGGTGCGCGCACACACACACACACACAGACCCCCTCTTTCTAGAGGCTTGTGACCTCTGCCCTCCCAGTGACCCCAAGGTCTATCTGATGCTTGATCTTGTGGGGCTTGGGGCTTCCGCTCCCAGGTTCCATGACCTCAGAGGTGGCTGGTGAGGTCATGACCATTGCCCTCCAGCCCTGGCTTGAAACCTCAGCTCTAGGACTTTGTCAAAAGGAAAGGGGGATGGAGCTTTGCCCCCGCCCCTCCCCTTCCCTCACCTGTCAGCCCGGGCTGGACCAGGGGCCCGAGGTGGGGAACTAGGCCTGGGGGTGGGCACAAGCGGAGGTGGGGCCCCCAAAAGGGCTCCTAGGGGGGTCTTGCTGAGAAGGTGAGGGGTTCCCAGGTCCGCAGTAGGCGGTGGAGGCGGTGCCAAGCGGCTGTAATAGCAGGGGGTGGGCTGGCTCCAGATTATAGAGGCAGGCGCCAGCCACAGCCCCCAGTCCAGTCAGCTCCTTGCCGGCCTCATAGAAGCGGGGTGGCCTGGCAAGGCGAGAG